>NC_137469.1:59551086-59907574 GCF_964235325.1 Thermobia domestica
CCCTTGGTTCTTCTATATCCATCGCCTTATATGTGGAATATATATGTACATATCTCATAAAATTATCGGGGACAAAAGTCGAAGTGGCATTTCTGTTATATGTTGTTTGAAAGCTTTTCCTATCCAAGAATTGAAAACATAGTGTTTCCCTTCTATCTTCAAGTTTTTGCGAATCATATATATATAAGTAACTGCTTTTAAAAATAAAAATTGATGACACTTTTCTCATCGAGAATATTAAGTAATGTCGTCATTTATTTCTCTCGTCTCGTTTTCGAGACGAGACTCGAGATGAAAAGTACATTCTTAAATTCGAAACAAGAGAAGAAACATGAAAATTGGAGACGAGACGAAAAATTTCACAAGTATCGTGTGCAACACTAATTCATCCAATTTTTAGATCTCAAAATTTGTTTTGGTGTTACATGAGTGATAGTACAGAAATTATAAATGGATAAAGTGTTTGTATCTAGTAACGATACGAAAGTCATTATACAATACGAGGGCCAGTCAAAAATTTCCCGGAATTTCGATGTAACTATTTATTACCACCATATAGGTCAAGGATGTTGTAAAATAGAGGATCTGCCCATACGTATCTTCAACATATGAACACAACGAAGCAAAAAAAAAAAAAAAAAAAAAAAACGAGCATCGTCTGAACCGGCATGTCTGATTGGCTACTCTCGTTTCTGCCATTATTGTTGGCTCGGAACATTGCGATCTTAGTAGCTCGGAGTGGGCAGAGTAGGTGTGGCAAAGCTGTGACGTATGGCTTCACGATTTTGTTCTACGGGCAGCTCCTCTATTTTATAACATCCTTGAACTCGCCTTCAAACTAGGCATATTGAGAATACACACTTGTTACATCGTTTCTATCATTGCTAGAAACAGCGCTGAAAATCCTGTTTTGGCATGTTCCGAAGTTCAGTCGTCACATTGGTTTGGATGTCTTCTACGGTGTCCAAACGGCTTGCAGTAACGAAAATTTTTCTCCTCTACCAGCCTCCCTACTCACCGTATTTAAAACCCGTGGACTTCTGGCTCTTCCCCCAAATCAAAAAGGGCTCAAAGATAACCGTTTTGCCACCGTAGAAGACATCGAAACCAACCGGACGGCTGAACTTCGGAACACAAAATACAGGACTTTCATTGTTTCCAGCAATGGCAGGAGCGGTGTAAAAAGTATGTGTCTTCTCAAGGAGCCTATTTTGAAGGCGATTAAAGGTTGACTGCCATGAGCATCATATGTGGTGCTCATCTTATTTTTCTGTGGGGCCATGAGCATCATATATGATGCTCATGCTCGATATCACAGATTACTAACGTATTCAGGTTCTTGAGCATCATATATGATGCTCATTGTCACAAATTACTGTGAGACCATGAGCATGTCATATGGTGCTCGGCTCTCATTGGTACATTTTCGGGAGAAGCAAAATATCGCGACAAAAATGTGACATGACTATCCATCTATGACGAGCCAAAGATAAGAAGAAATGTATGGCCTCCTGGGAGCAGTACCCTCAAATCACCTTGGCAGTCAACCTGTTAAGTGTACTTATATTGTGACAATAAATAGTTACAACGAAATTCCGGAAACTTTCTGACTACCGTTTTTATGCAGAGAATGCAAAAGAAACAAGGTATGTTTGAGTACAGCGTGTAAACCATGCCAAATTAAAATGGCAAATACATCTGAAATTATAATAAGAGCGAAATCCAAAATGCAAGCCATAGTTACTAATGTTCCTTTTGAAAATGACAGTGAATTAATACTTTGTACAAATTGTCAAGCAACAAAGGAAGAACTGTCTTCATTACAAGAAGTAATCAAGGTACTCAGTAGTGATATTGAATCTTTAAAACAACAACTAAATCAATTTCAAATCAACGCACAAACAGAAGAGAATGCAGTGCAAGGTCAAAATTCGTGGTCAAGTGTAGTGAGGGGTAAATCTAAAAAATCGCCACAAGCACGTAATACTGTTTCCACAAAATCCGATATTGTTCTAACGAATGGTTTTTCAGTGTTGGATGAATTAGTTTATTCTTATACTTCACCGAATAGAAACAATAGTAGTAGCAGACTGGAAGAGACAACAAAGTGTCAAACTCCCTCTCCAGTACAAGGGTCAAATGTGAATGGCAAAGATGCATCGAAACTCCATACTACCCTCGGCAACACAACTAATATTGCTGTAAACAATGACTTAGTGTATCCTTGTACGTTACCAAACACATACATCCACAGAAGCAGACTTACCGAAACAAACAATGAACAAATATGTCCCCCTGTACATGATCCACACAAAAATTACAGTGCTATTTCAAAGACATATGCGTCTAAAGCATGTTTAGTGAATGATTATGAAGAAACGCCTAAAAGAATGTCGAAACAAATGTGTGAATCATCAAAAGTGGATAAAGTACCGGTGACTACAAGGGCTGATTTATTAATTCCTAGTACACATTCTCTAAAATTCAATGATAGGTCTAAAACAGCTGACAGAAAACCGACCATATTAATCTTAAGCGACAGTCAGGGAAAAAACTGTGCATCTACACTCCAAAACCTCAGTAACAATATATCGGTAAGTTCCATTGTAAAGCCAAATGCCAAACTTAAACAAGTGTGTGAAGATATAAACAAACTATCTGCAAATTTAACCGATGATGATTTCGTCGTTCTCCTTGCTGGTACAAATAATTTTCCACAATCCCCCACAAATAATCCCCCACAAACAGAAACACTATGTGCCCTCGAATCTACTTTAGCATGTCTGAATAAGAAAAAAATAAACTCGGTTGTGGTCACCGTTCCCTATAGATACGATTTTCCGCATCGTCCAAATGGAACCTTGAATAGGCAAATTTTTGAATTCAATAACAATGCTGAATGCATAGGTAAAAATTTCAAAAATGTGGAATTTATAAACACCAGTCGTTTTCCAAGGTATCATTTTACACACCATGGATTACATTTAAATAACGCAGGTAAACATGTACTTTGTCGCATGATACTACATACTGTACAATCAAAGAGGCTTCAAAAAAACTGAATGGTATCGAAATTGAAATTCAGGAATGCAATATTTTTACTTTAGCTGACGGCAAAAATAAAAGTCATTATTTCAATACGAAATTGGCCTCTACAAATGATACTATGATTGCGGACAAGGGTATTAATAACCTCACCGGCACTCAAGAAAGGTCAAAAAATCCAAAAACTATTATTCGCGTTGCTAATCCTGAATTCCAATTTCCTAAACAAAAGAATAATAATACTGTCACTCCTTCATATGAGACTCATGTTTCCTCTATAGCACATTATAATGATCCCGATCATTCTTTTATGGCGAAACAAAAGTCCAATAGTGTCTTAACCTCTACTCAACATAGTCAACTAGAGATTTTTCATCAAAATGTACAAGGGCTTAGCTCAACAAAGAAAATTATGCTGGAAATTTTATTTAAAAATATGCAGGAACCTAGTCTAATTTGCTTAACAGAACATTGGAGAAAACAAAATGAACTTGGTATTATTAATATTCCTAATTATAACCTATCTGCAAGTTACTGTAGAACAAATATGAAACAGGGAGGATCTTGTATATTTTCACGATCAGATGTATTAATTAAAAAGGTAACGAAATTTGAAAACCTAAACATAGATAAACATTTTGAGGCATCCATTGTTGAATTATTATCTTATAAGGTAGTAGTTATATGTATATATAGAACCCCAGAGAGTGATGTAAATATTTTTATCAGAAATTTAGAAAATATTCTTTCATATTATGAAACAAAGACGAAGGATGTAGTTGTAGTGGGTGATATAAATATTGATTTTTTAGACCAAAATTCTATTGATGGCCAATTGAAAATATTACTACTTAGCCATAATCTAGAAGCAATAGTTAATGAACCAACGCGAATAACGGAAAATTCACAAACTGCCATCGATCAGGTGATTATAAACAAAAGGAAATTCTATTGCTTCGTTAATGTTTTCAATAGCGGGTTTTCTGATCATAGGGCACAAATAGCCACTGTGAACTCTTACAATGCAAATGTGTTAGTTAATCCACAAAACAAAAAAACTGGCTGTTCAAAAATAATAAAAATGAGAAAAAGAAATTTCAGTGAAGACAATATTTTACAATTTAATAAGTATCTTGAATCCGAGGACTGGTCAAGTGTAATGTCAAAATCATCTTATTCGGTGAACGATAAGTTTAGTATATTTTTCAGTAAATTTAAGCTGATATTTGATCAGTGTTTCCAATACGCAACGTTTACAATCAAGAACAATAAACAAAAGAAATGGGTGACGCAAGGTATAATAGTGAGTAGTAAAAAGATGAAGTCACTAAATCATCTTAGCAAAACTACTAAGGATAATAGTATTAAGATTTACTGTAAAAATTATAAAAACATATATAAAAAGGTAATAAAACAAGCCAAAAAGTCCTATTATAATAATATAATTTCTAATGCAGAAAACAAGACCAAAATGGCCTGGAAAATAATTAAAGAAGAAACAAATCAAAAACCACAACATGTTCAAAATACTGAAATAAAACTCGCGAACGGCAAAAACTGTAAAGACCCTCATGTTATTGTTGAGCTTTTCAACTCTTACTTCAGCAACATAGTTACTAACCTACTTAAATCGCAAACACCATCGAATGATATTAAGAATAACCCTAATCGAATTAATCAAATAAGTAGTTCTTTATTTATAATTCCAACAAATCCTTCGGAAATAATATCAGTAGTAAGGAATTTTAAATACGGATCATCAAGGGGTCCAGATGACATCCCGGAATTTATAATCAAAAGATGTATCCACGCAATTGCACAGCCTCTGTCTCACATAATTAATGACTCATTCTCACAAGGTATATTCCCAGACAGCCTGAAATGGGCCCTTATAAAACCATTACACAAAAAGGGTGATAAAAAGAAATGCGAAAATTACAGACCAATAGCTCTCTCCTCTAAATTTTCGAAAATTATAGAATCCATAATGAAAAATAGATTAATTACGCATTTGGAACGTAACAATGTTTTATCTGACTCGCAACATGGTTTTCTTAAAAATAGATCCACATCTACAGCTGCCCTTCATTTCTTGCAAGAAGTAGTAGACTCAATAGAAAGTAAATCATACCCACTATCTATATTTTGTGACGTAAGTAAAGCTTTCGACTGTGTCAACCATTCGTTACTCTTAAGTAAATTAAATGCATATGGAATAAGGGGTGTTGCTAACCAATGGTTTCAAACTTACCTTACAAATAGACAACAATTTGTAGAGATAAATTTCATTAATGAAGACAACTTGTATATCGAAACTCACAGATCAACACCTTCTATGGTTAACATAGGAGTTCCTCAAGGATCAGTCTTAGGACCAATATTATTTCTTTTATATATTAATGATCTACCACTTTATATCACTCATGGTAAGTTATTTCTGTATGCAGATGACACAAATATACTTGTAAAAGGAAGTAATTTAACTGAGCTGCAAAATAATGTAAATATAACAGCAAGAGAGCTCGAAACTTGGTTACACCACAATAACTTAATTATTAACACCGAAAAAACCAAATGTTTATATTTTTTCCCAACTAATTCATCACCAATTAAACCTTCGTTTACAATTAATAATAATAATGTGGAATGTGCTTCAAATACTAAATTCTTAGGATTAAACCTAGACGACAAACTTAAATGGAAACATCATATAAACAATTTATGCCAAAATTTATCTTCTATTGTTTATATGGCTTATACACTTTCCTCTGTTCTTAACCTAGACACTTTAATTTCATTATATTATGCGTCATTTTATTCCCGAGTACAGTATGGTATTGCCTTCTGGGGTGTCACTAATGATTTGTTTACAATATTTAGATTACAAAAGAAAATAATCCGTATCATTACACATTCCCATTTTCGTAGTAGTTGTAGAAGTAAATTTCGTGAACTCAGATTGCTTACGATACCGAGTTTGTATATATATGAGGTATTAAAATTAGTGAGAAAAAACATAGATAACTACTTAACGCATGCCGACGTACATGAATATAAAACTAGAAACTGTGATAAATTTGTAATACCGTCACACAGAACAAGTATGTTTGAAAAAACTACATTTTATAGAGGTGCGGTGCTATATAATAAATTACCAAGAGAATTGAAATACATAAAAGATGATATAAAGTTTTTGAGAGAGGTTAAAAATATGCTAATTTGTAAATCTTATTATTCTGTAGATGAGTATATAGGTGAATAATTCTTTATTATTTCTGAAGGCAATAAAACTTAGTTCGTAGATATATTTTAACCATTAGATTAAATAACAAATCTTTATTTTTTCCTTCTTTTATTGTAAAAAAATTTAGTTTTATATCGTATGCTTATAGTTTATTTGTATGTGTTTATTAACTCTGTATTTAACCAATGTATTATTGTGAAATGACATGTTCTATACCATATGTACAAATTTGTGTACTCTGTATGGTCAAATGAACGCAAATAAATCAAATCAAATCAAATACCTTACTGTACCAACTGGCGCTACAGCTTTTTGTAAGCCTTGGCCTCCCTAACAATGTGCCTCCATGCTTTTCTATCCTTAACGATCTCCCACCATCTCTTCACTTTTAATCGTTTTAGGTCTTCCGTTACGTAGTATATCCACCTTGTCATTGGTCTTCCTTTCCTTCTTACAGAATATATGTGCTCTTTCATTATTTTCCTTTGTATTCTCGATTCTGGCATTCTCTGTACCTGGCCTAGCCAACTTATGCTTTAAGATTTAATTAACTTACTCCTTGTATATTCCAATATTAAATATGATTTAAATGTTGTTATTTTACCCCCTTCCTGAACCTCTCTTCACGCGAAAGGGTTCTCGTAAGTTCTAGATGAAATTAAGAAAACAATCAGGTAATAAATTTTGTACTTGAATTTACAAAATGGGCCAATAAAATTCGATAAAAGACACGAAAAACTTTATCAAAAATAGAAACGAAATAACAAAGAATTCTTCGAAAATTGAATCGAGACGAAACTTCTACCAAATTTACGAGACGAGACGAAAATAGTGATTTTTCGTCTCATCATAACACTAAATATAAGATGTACGTATATCTACAGTTTAAAGTGGAGTTCGAACCACCATAATGCGTTTTATGCAATCACACTGGGAATTATACCAGGCCCTCAGCCAGATCACTGAGACGGAAGCCAAGATAATTTTCGGGAAGGCTAAACTCGTGTTTACCTTATATTCATACTTACCCAAAACAGCATAACAAATAGAAGAATATTTGGCCCAAGCTTTCAAGGCAGAGCTACAGGACTTGTGACATGTCTTCTAATTGGAGTCTGCAAGTATATATTTGACCTAGTTCCCGGTTTCCCAGTGCATTTTAGACTTGTCCCTCAGGCTGGAGCAAGTCTAGTATGTAAATGAAATTTAAGGCTCAGATCTAATAATCATATTTAAACTGGTTCTAAGTCTGTCCAGTATTCAATTAAAACGCTCACCTTACTTCAACCTAAAGCATGAAGTTAACTCTGGGTTTTCACAATATCGCTATAATTGATACATCGGTATATTATTTAAAGTTCTACGTCTACCTTATATTCCTCTAGATAGGAAAGAAGAACTGTAACAATCGTACAAAAATATTTATAGACTTATCATACCCTCCACCAGATTTGGAAACTGGCTACATAAAGAACATAGAGCAGTGGAGAAAGAGACGATCCTTGAGGTACACGCGAGTGAAGAAATATAGGGTGAGAGAAGGTGTGATTAATGGTAACATATGCTAGGCAACAAAACAGAAAATTATATATGAATCTGATGTAAGTAAGAAGAAGACAAAAGTTTAGAAGTTTGTATTTTAGTCCATGGGGCTAAATCTTGTCAATAGTTTTTTCAAGATCAAACAGAGTTAAACAATATGGCCGGAGAACATTATAGTGATTTGTGATGTAGTTAAGAGACGTAATAACTTATCGTTAATACTGAAATTTGGATGAAAACCTTCTTGATATGATGGTAATGAATTATATCTGGTAAGATGTGTATGAAGTCATTATACTAGGACCTTTTTGCTGAATACTGGAGTCAGTTCTTTGGGTAGATATAATAAGACACAGTCAGCGGGTTTGTTGGGTTTGAGAAACATGCGTATATTTTAAGTCTTCCACTGTAATGGTATATAGCCAGTGTGGAGGATGAGTTTAAAGTTGAGAGAAGAAAGGTAGAGTGCTGCTATGGGGCTTTCTTTGATATGTCGATATGAGATGATCAGTGCCAGGTGCGGTGTTACGTTTTCGTGCAATGGCTGTGTTGATGCTGTAACATAAAGGTTTTTACATAATTTTGGACAGCGTGCTGAAGTGTTCCGTGATGTGGATGTGCTTCAAGATTTCCAGTATGGATATTTTCACGGAAAAACTGCCGCGATCACTTCATCATGGCAAGATATGGTAATGAAAATTTAGATTATGTGGTGCATATTGAAATTGCAATATATATTGTGCAGAGGTTAGATTGATATGATAAGTAATACTTTTAATGAAAAATATAACTCTGTTTTCGTTGTAGGAGGATTAAGACCTTCGAGATGTTCATCGAGATTCATACGATGTAGGAGATCCTCGAGATGTCGAGGGATAACATTCGATATTAAGCTTAATCGGCACATGACCACTCCCGAATGGTGGAGGACATCTATAGTGGAGCTTAGCGTTACAGAGGCTGATGTTATATCTATATCAGGCATGGTGTTAGATTCTGGTCTGGTCGGTTTAGGAGGGTAATGAAATGTACCCGTTGTAATGATTGTAATGAAAATCAAAAGTATCTTTGATCTCTGTTGGAACGACTATGGAAATTTATATAAGCTAGAATGATGTAGCTCTGAAAGGTGTTTGATATATATTGAAAAAAATAACAGAGGAATTTGATGTCCTGGGTGAATGTAGATAGTGGTTGTTGTGAGGTAATCATACTTGTAATAAAGAGTGATTACAAGATTTTCCGGCTGGTTCTGAAGTGCTGGAGTATGGATGTGATATGGTGTGTGAGACAAAAATCCAATAGCCCTCACCATTGGCCCCACGTACTGCTAAAGTCTTGCCTAATGGTAGTATAGCCAGGTATTTTGCATTTCATTTTTGGAGTAAGGTGTTTCGTTCAGCAGGAAAGCATTGATTTTTTTTTTCAACAGCAATTGTTCAAATAATATTTTATGAATACAGAGAGAGCGTGTGTTAACAAATGGTAAAATAACATCCAATGTCCTTAGTGTGATGAAATTTAGTTTGCTTGTTAGGACGAGAATGTATAAAAGTAAACAGTGTAAGTAGCTTCAAATTGAAGACGAAAGACTAATTGAGCGTGTATGCTGGACGTGATGTAAAACTAGAGGACGTACAAACGGATTTATGCTTTGCAGAGTAAGAGTAATGAAAGCCAGAAGCTGTATAATAATTATAGGTTGATCAGACGTACTGGTATTAAAAGTTTGATTTTGTGCGTCATGCACGCGAAGTTGAGCTACTACTTCTGGGTTTGATTCTTCTGGAATAGGTTTGGATTTTTATATATAGACATAGGCAGGATAATGCTCATGACAAATAGAGCACTTAAGTGGCCATTGTATATTTGGACAAGAGCGGGTGTACTGAATGTCACCACAGTAGCCGAATTTAAAAGGATTCACGCATTTCGGTAGGGAATGAGTGCATTCTTGGCAATGATCACAAGGTATTGGGAGAGGGGCTAATGTTCTGGATTGTTCCACTTTAAGTTGCTCTTATAAATGTATGCCCCGTGTTCAAGCAGGTCTTCAATAGTGTCCTGCGATTCTGTAAGAACCCGGACCATGTAAGTAGCTCTCAGATGTTTTCGAATTCGAAGGCATTTTTTGAACGTATAATCCTCCTGGTGTAATTCCTCCTCTATTTCTTCGTCATTGTAAGATGGATCGACTCCCCGGATGACTACGGATAAAGTAGGAAATTGTCTAGGTAATGTCATTTGTTTCTTAAGTTGGTCTTTTAGTTTTGCAAGTTTAGCTGTTTTGCCGAACATCTCAAAAGTATGTTTGACTCGAACTGTTGTGACAAAGTTAAGTAGAGGCGATTTAATGATGTATCCACTTTGAGTTTGGACAATCTATGCTATTTCAGGCTGTGATCTGTATTCAAATATTTGCTGAAGTAGAAGTTTGATTTCTCGGGACTTCGGATCATAATCCTGGAATAGAAAGTTGTTTACTTCAATCTGTGATTTGTTGGAAAGTTGTTGAGTTCCATCAACTACCGTGAGGCAGGAGCTGTCGTCTGAACTTGTAATACTGATGTTATCATCATGATACTTTTTATTTGGTGGGGATTTAGAAGTAGATGGTAGATTACCGTCAATAGTAGTTTCATCTAATCGCTTATCGTTCTCTGATGTTGCAAATGCGTAGAGAAAGCGGAACATGTAGAAATTGTGCCTGGAAGACCGGATGTTGTCAATTGGCCATAACAACCGAGTAACACGCTGTATATATAGCAGACAATTGGCACATAATACCCTCAGTCTTTAGTTGACACTACACACAATTACTAGCCTATGGTAGAAAAGCTTGGATCCAGTTTACAGTAAGTATAATATCCATAGTTACCATTTTGGTCCTCTGTAGACAACAACTTGCAATGAATGTTAACAACATCTTAAACCTAAAATATACTTTGTAACATTTGTGATAATATAATTGAGGAGCATTTTTTCAAAAGTCGATAGAGCAAATTTTGAAAAACGGAGGTATATATGGGATAGGTATGCTTTTCATGCTACCAATCGAGCTGTGAAATCAGAATTGGCAAATTTCGAAATGTGCAGTGTGTATAGAATACTAAACATGAGCGTTTTGTTAGAACTCAATAGAGGTTAGTACAATAACAACAAAAATGTAACTCCTGCACAAAGGATGTTTTGTGCTCCATCGAGTTTTCAAAGAACGCTCCTCAATTGGATTTTAAGATAAAGATAATAAGAAAAATATAATACTGTATATGTATTTTATTTAGCACTAGAATATCCGTTGTTTTGTTTACAGTGCGTATAAGTTCAATGCTACCGTCTATTATCCTCAATGAACTAGATTTTATGAATACTGTACAGTGCATTCTACATATTACACAGGGGCTGCGGTGACTCAGTGGTAGAGCGTTCAACTTTAGTGTATGAGTTCCCTGGTTCGATCCCAGCTTGCACCAAGTGGACTTTGTGGTGGACAAGCACCGTGTGCGTGGGTCTTCTCGGGGTTCTCCCGTTTTCTCTCACTTTCTACATTCCACCATTTCCTTCATTTTTCATTATCACTGTCTCCTTTCGGCTAGCCGGCATAATTGTGGGACGCAAAACTTGAAGATTACATTTTGTCTACATATAACACTACGTATATTGATAAATAACACTTTCATAACTGATTTCAAGCAAACTTATAAACCATTTTTTTTTTATAATTTATTAATGTACATCTAACACGCTGATAACCAATCTGAGTGTCACTACGATATGTAATGACTAGGACTTTTTGTCTTTAATAGTCTGCGTTAAATCGTAACATAACAAAGCATGCATATGCCCCTCCTCCGCAAAAATGTTAGTCTAGTCTCCTCTAGCAATAACGGACGCATAATTTTCCTACTGTAGGTATAGGTTGGGAACAGGTTAGACAGAGTAAAAAAAAACTAACATGTACATAATAAATACATAATACATACATTTTATTATATTTAAAATTAACTGCATACATGGATGCATGTACCTCTAAACTATGGACGTATTCAAGAAAATATCTTAGAAAATCTGTGTATGTAAAAGTAGTATATGCTCCAGACTAGATTTATAACGCTGCTACTCTTCTGTTGAATGGAACCATAGCCTTAAATTCTTCAATGACATCTTCCAGATTTATGCTACTAGCAATCGACTTTTCAACAGAAATCAACCTGATAGAGCAATATGAGTCAAGCCCAGAAAAAATAGGTATTCAAAACTGAAGGAAATGTTACAGGAAAACTGAAAACTGGAGTTAACCTGAGTGCAGTTGTACTTATTGTGCGACCGTCTATGACCTCTAGTGCCTTAGTACGCAGATTTTTGAGCAGAAATGCCAGTGTAATACGTAAGGTTGTCTGTGACAGGTGCAAAGTATTCAAAATCACATTTGTCTGAGAGTGACTGTAACTTCTTTTTACCTATAACAATTTCGTCAAGAATAACAAGTCTATCGTGGCAGTTCAGCATGAGTTTCCTCGCCATTGCATATGCACAGAAACCTAGTTGGGTCCACTTGTAACACTACGCTACGTTTAGTTTAAAACGAAATATATTATAAATACTTCGCTTTAGCCCTGATTCGTTTTACGTATCTTTAAATTATCATGTTATTATAATAAACATATCAGCTACTAATTACTAACCATAAACATGAATTGCGTCCAGATATCGTCGATTTATTCTTCTGTTTTATACGTACATTAAATATCAACAGCAACCATATCTTTCGTATACGTATCCTCTAATTTCGTGTGTATATCTCCGTAAAGAGCTTTCCCATAGCAACTAATAATCTCGACAATAACAACATGTTCTATCAATAACAAACTAATAATCTTACTCATGACAACATGTCCTGTCAATAACAGCGTTCTTTCTTTTAATTATATCTAAGCTATATGCTTAATTATTGCGCCTCTGATCAGTGTTGATAATATAGGTACAGATTAACTATAATAGGGATATATCGCTGTAAATGTCGCCCAGAACGGGAATTCCGTAACAGTATTACAGTGAAGGAAAGAACCCTGGATATTTTCAAAACATTCACCTTTTGAATAGCCCTCGTACTAATTATTACTAAATCAACTCTCCTATTAATTATTATTATTACATCAATATAAGTAGTTTTCTCTTCTCTTCTTTCTCCATATATATATCAATTCATTTATAACAACATTTTTCTTTTATTACTAATCACATATCATAAAGCGTCGATTCATTAAAAAATATTATTTGTGGGTCTATTCAAAATTATAAGTAACTGATGACTTACACAGAGTTACTAGTTAATTGTTCCTCTTTTACATTGAGCGATAACATTCATATACAAACAACATTATTTACAATTAAGATTGCCATCATATCACACGTCAACAACAAGATCAGAAGGTAATAATTACATTTAAAAGCTTCAATTTAAGTTCACTGTCATGGATTTCAAGTTAACACAATCAAATCTCTTTTGAACATGTAAAGTAAAATAAAGGTAAACATAACATTCAAAGTTAATACAAAGATAAGATAAATTAATCACATCATAACATGTTGCTCAAATATAAAGTCCAAATGAAGTATTCATAACACAACTCATAACATCTGAGAGAATAAATTAGGAATTGTTATCCATCCGTAACTCAAATCTAAGTTACATGGCCAAAAGATTCAATCAAGCTAAACGATAAGTCACAAACGGGAATACAGCCATCTTCAACTACATCTATGCTAAGAATTTGAGCACAACTCTTAGCAAAAATAAATCCAATTCCTCCAATGGCACAACACATATCTACCAAGGAAGTTTCTTCGTCAACTTCAACCATTTCTGCGATGGAAGTATACAGCATCAAAGTATTCACTTGAAAATAATAATCTGGAGATACTCGAAAATTCATGTCACATATAGTTTCTTTCACATATTCTTTCTTGAACAACAGCTGTAGTGGTGGAGGTTTCTCACCTTCTTCCTTTTCATTGAAGATCTGGAAATAGAGCGATGTTACGTTCAAGCAGTTTCTTTCTCTGTTTTGGACATAATCTTTCAAATCATCCGTAATCTTCTCTATAGACGAATGCTTCAGAAAGTCAGCAAGTCCTTCATTCTTCTCTTTTCTTTCTTCTGCCCAATTTGTTAAATCTAATTTCCTTCTCGGCAACAAATCCATTAGTCGCGTGAGTGAAGATTTTATTTCTTCAGTATTCTTCTTCAACTGTTCTCTATAATTAACATCCCACAAAGGTATTGTAGCCTGTTTTATTCTATCTTCTACAGGTAGCTCAACTTTCGCCTTTTTAGAATCCTTATCAACAGAGTTTTCCAATTTTCGCTTACGTTGATCAGTTTCGGCAACTTCAGCTGACAGAACTCGCTTCTTCCAATGGTATCCATTCAAGGTCTTCACTGCCATCTGTTGGTCTTCTTCAGTTTTGAAGATCAAATAAGTCCAAGAACTCGCTCTTTTCGGCGACTTAATAGTATGGCTTCCCAACTTCAAATCGTCTGTCAACAATTTCTTCAATTTCTCTAACCGGTATAATCTCGGTAGACCTTTCACTTCAATTTTGAATACGCCTGTAGTGGTAGTGGAGGTTTCCTTGGCCGGAGATGACGGTTTTTCTTCAATTGTAGCATCTTCCGCATCACCATTCGTCACAGGTTCAATTGTTTCGTTTCCATCCTGTTCTTCAATATTTTCATTTCGTCCATCGACTTTCTTCTGACCTTCTTCCGGTTCTACTTTCTTATTCACATCAGTACCGTTCACCCTTTTAATCAATACGTGCAAATCCTCTTTCAAACTATGCTGTAGCCGATCGAACCTTTCTTGTACACCTTGTACTTTATCTGCAAGAGATTTTTGTTGCGCTAGTATCTGTTCTAGCTTTTTTTGTTGTTGGTCAAATTTCTGTTCTAGCTTTTCATCTAGCTTTTTATCGTATAATTTTTGTTGTTGATCAAATTTCTGTTTTAGCTTTTCATTGTGTTGTTCGAATTTAGCATCTAGTATCTGTTCTAGCTTTTTATCTAGCTTTTCTTCGTACAATTTTTGTTGTTGATCAAATTTAGCATCTAGTAATTGACTAATCGTATCAACAAGATTAGAATAGAAATGTTCAGACACAGTTACGGCATTTCCAGATATGGTTTCATTTGAAATACTGGGTACTTCTTCAATCTCGGAATTCTGCATATTAGCAATTCTTTGTATTCTCTTCCCACTTCTCAAAATAGTGAAACTCATAAAAAGGTATATATACGTATGCACATAAACTCAGTTCTTACTATTCTTCGGAACTAAATAGTATAGTACGGTCCCGTGTCTTCGGCACCAGATAAAACGAAATATATTATAAATACTTCGCTTTAGCCCTGATTCGTTTTACGTATCTTTAAATTATCATGTTATTATAATAAACATATCAGCTACTAATTACTAACCATAAACATGAATTGCGTCCAGATATCGTCGATTTATTCTTCTGTTTTATACGTACATTAAATATCAACAGCAACCATATCTTTCGTATACGTATCCTCTAATTTCGTGTGTATATCTCCGTAAAGAGCTTTCCCATAGCAACTAATAATCTCGACAATAACAACATGTTCTATCAATAACAAACTAATAATCTTACTCATGACAACATGTCCTGTCAATAACAGCGTTCTTTCTTTTAATTATATCTAAGCTATATGCTTAATTATTGCGCCTCTGATCAGTGTTGATAATATAGGTACAGATTAACTATAATAGGGATATATCGCTGTAAGTTAAAGTACCGTACTTCGTACATGAGGTACACCACTTAAAAAAAAAAACCGACAGGGGTTACACGAACGGTACGTACTTTCGAAAATGTAGAAAGAGTAAGGTAAGTCGTGCTACGCAGTCTGCGCTGATCTGCTTGTAAGCATTTGTCTGAACTTGGCCTCAACATTGATTCAGTCAGACATATTTTGCATTTAGACCTGCGTTTTCACCCATTGTGCAACAGTTGAAAAGAACTACTGTTATTGAGCTTCTGGAAATCCCGAAGAATGAAACAAAAGAACGCTGCACAGCTCTAAAGTGATATAGGCAAAACTGCTGTCATCGATCCTTACTTATTCGACTATGATAATGGAAATGCTGTTACCGGGAACTCTGAGATCTATATAGAGATGATCAACAACTTCTTCGTACCTGAATTACGACTAAACCATATTCCCATTCACCGTGTACGGTTTCAACAGGATGAGGCGACAGCCCACACAGCCAGAGCATCAATGGAAGTTCTTCGCCATCTCTTGCTTGATGGTCTTATCTCCAGATTTAGGAACATTCATTGGTCTCCTCCTCATTCCCCTGACTTGTATAAATGCGACTACTTCACGGCACGTGTATACAAGCATAGACCCCATATATAGCAAGACCGGAAGGCAGTTCTTTGCGCGGAAGTCGCACAAATCAAAGAACATGTTTAGAAATGCTTCCGCGGTATACACCACATGCCAAATATTGTTTTCCACACTTGATTTTATAAAATACTATTTCAATACGAACTCGAATTTGTCCATAGATACTATTTTGAAAAAATTAACGATTTTATTATTAAAAAAAAAAAACTTCCGTCCTGCACTAAACCGTATTTGAAATAGACACACGAACATCGAGCCACAGCCGCATACTAACTTCTAGGATAGGAACACTTCCTATGTAGAAAATGTATTACAAGGTGTTTCGTTACTATACTTAAGTAAGCATAACAGCTACAAGGAAATGATCTGTCTCGTAGGAGGAGGAAACTACGGAAACTCCAGAGACTGACTCGAGGGAAGCTGGAAAAGATATTTTGAAGGATTGGAAGTAGTCTTCGAAGTTCCAACAGCAGCACGACGAGATGTTTCGCACGTGATCTTGACTCATTTAGGCTATCAGTGCACTGACTAAGATCTTACAATATTACAACTATGATAGGCCAAACTATTTGTGATTAATAGTGTTCAATATAACCAACTGGAATGATGTTTGTGTTTTTCCAGAAAACACAAATGTAATAACTTTTATTTCATCATTTCGCTCAATGAGATTTTCTGTATTACTTCATTCAGATGTGTTACAAACTTCAGACAAGCTAACCGTAGATAGATAGACTCCTGCCTATGCCATTTTTCTGTCATGCTAATGGCAGTCAATTGGGGAAAGTTTGCATGAGTACTTACTTTGACATACTGCATAAAGCCACAGAAGAAAAAGAACAAGCTTCTTTCTGTTCCTATCCGAATGTTTACTTGTCATTGATGGAAAGCTCACCTCTGGCATGTGGGGCTCCTAGTTCCATCCAAATCATGTCTCAAGGGCTCTTTGCAGTGAACAAAAACCATGTGGTTCTCTCGTTTTCTCCCACTTTATTCATTTCATCCATTATCATCGTAACTGCCGCCCTTAGCTTTGAAGAATAATAATGTAGTGGAGCTGCGTTGACTCAGTGGTAGAGCGCTCATTTGTGGTGCGTGAGACCCTTGGTGTGATCCCAGCCGCGCGAATAAACTTTGTGGCGAACAAACATCATGTACGTGAGTTTTCTCGGGTTTCTCCCATTTCCTCGCACTTTCTCCATTCCACCATTATCATCCATTTCGTCATCATTGTTTCCGTCAGCCTTGATGCATAATCATGGGGCGTTAAACGCAAGTAATAATAATAATAATAATAATAATAATAATAATAATAATAATAATAATAATAATAATAATAATAATAATAATAATAATAATAATAATAATCATCATCATCATCATCATCATAATCATCATCATCATCATAGTGAGATGCATTAGATGGGTCCAGGGGGTCCAGACCCCTAATGAAAATAATGACTTTTCTGTAAATTTAGTCTAATTTATGGAACATTTTGCAAATTTTAATATATTTTATCGTCGTATTGAATTTGGACTCTCCCGAAAAGCTTTGGACTCGCTTTGGACTCCCCTGACATAAATTCCTGCATATATTTCTAGTGGGACAATAAACTTTAAAAAAGAGCAATGTCTTAAGATATATTGAGTAATCTTGGCTGCATGTCTTTTTTAGCTGAAGTACTACATATATACAAGGGTGTTTCGGAAAGTAGTGTCTCCAAAGTGATGCCTTTATTTGTGTTTGACAAATACCACTGATAAAGGTATCAGTGGAAAGCTTAAAATGTCAGCTACAGATGGTGCAATCATTTTTCAATATGGTTCCCATTACGGGCACACACTTGCGTCAACAAACAAGGTTTTTCATGCCATTAGCGAAGAATTGTGGTGGCTGCTGGCGACACCATTGCTGAACTGTTGCTTCTACCTTCGCGTCACAACTGTAACGTTGGCCCTTAAAGTGGTTCTTAAGTTTGGGGAAGAGCCAAAAGTCTCAGGGCGAAAGATCCAGCAGGATGAGGCAGAATGTCAACAACATTTTGCCAACAGATGGGACAACTTTGAATCTTTTCCTGGCGAAGGAACAGATTTGTGGCGATACTCTATCGACTGACGCTTCGTTTCCGGATCGTAATGGTGTATCCACGACTCGTCGCCGGCGATGAATGTTCCTGGCGTACCACCATCCGCAGTCAGAAATTCAATGACAGCCCGCTGCTTCAACCGGACGTCACCACTAGATGCCATGGATTGATACTCTGGAACGAGAGAAGATAGGAAGATGAAATAAGTGACATTCTATAGCTTAAACATCAGTGTACTAATGATAAACAGTTCAGAATGTTTGCAGTACTATTGGCCAAGTAGTGGGCTTGGAGGCATTACTTTCTGAATCACCCTCGTGGAACATACTAGTGTAAAATCACAGTTCCTGATTGCGATTTTAAATTGGAATTCTTGTATTTTACCGCATTTATATAAAATTATAGCTTAATCATACTTCCTAGTAATTAAGGTTATTTAAAAAGTGGTGCTTCAAATATGTTACTTACTACTTAGATCTGTAGTAAAATTACATATTGCAGTTTCGTATAAAAATAATTGACAATTACCACTTATTTTCTTCTTTAAGCTCTAGCTTATTGATTAGAACTATGTCTAAACAGTTACAATAAAGAATTCCACTTTAAATGTAACGGTAATAATCATTCTTAAGACGCACGTATAAGACGTGTTAATGAGAAAGGAGAATAAGCGTATCTGATAAACAGAAATTTCTTCAGGCGTATATAAATCACTGGATGTACAGTATATTGCCATATGTAACACTTATAAAAACCTAAACAAAAAAAAAAAAAAACTTACCTAATATATATTGTGTTTCTTGGTCATAAAAGTGATTACGTTTTTTGTCTTAAGGCAATATCAACAGATGCAACTTGTAAAAATAAAAAAATATAATAAAAACAAAATGACCCTTCAAACATCCTGACTGCGGCATTCTTTTCTCTCTACCAACTCTACAACTGTGAGTATGTATTTAGGATAGGTTTAGTCGTGATGTTGTAAATAGCCAATATATTTCCTACCCTCATTTTTGTTTTAAACTACAACCAAGAAAAAGGCAAGTGGTCAAGAGATATGTATGGAGAAAAAGATCCAATCATCATGTAACATCCTTTTCGAACACCTAATCTCTTCAGACTGGTCATGTCTGTTTTATAGTTAAAAAAAAAAAAAAGTCTTCTCGAGTGATTATAATTTTTACCCACGCTAGTTTTGTGTAATAGAGGACTGTGATAATGTGATAGGCGCATAATAGTTTGCATGCTTGTTAAAAAAAATATATATAAAAAAAGCTTACTACATACAGAAATACATGTGTGTGAAGATTATTTCTATCTGTCTGGGATTCCTTTTCCTCTCTTCTGACTGATTTTAAAACAGAAAAAAAGGAAAGAAATTAAGAACGGTGGGAGATGCGATGGGGTAAGAGTGAATCTCCTTTGAACGCTGCGATTGTCACGCTGTTCTGCGGAGATTGCGATGATTTTTGTGGACCACGGCTGGTGGTTCTTAACAACGTCGGATATACGAGGGACGGGGGTGTATATATGGACAAGGAGGAACGAAGGAAGGGGTGAGCACCGCCACTACTATAACTTGTCGGCTGCTACTCTTTCATCTCGCAGTTGACTTGGCTCTTCTTGTGTGTGTGTGTGTGTTTGTATGGTGTGAGATTAATGATGTTACAATCAGTCACTCTCATTCTGGGGACTATTTTTTCTTTATCCTTCTCCATATCTCTTACAGATGCAACACATAGACATCTCTCTCTCTTTCTCTGTCTCTCTCTTACAAACACACACATCCACTCTATCTCCTTTCTTTCTTTCTTTCTTTTCTTTCGTGCTCGTTGTCACAAAACAAAATTATATAATCTTCACGCTAAATCTTATTTAAGAACCTCCATAATACCTGACACTGTCATTGTTTGTTGAAATTTATCATCCCTTCTTAGCACAGAGGGCATCTGAGACGTGAATCTACAGTTTAAGGCGAAATCTGAACAGTGGCGGATCCAGAAAATAAAAACTGGGGAGGTAACCAGAACCCAGACTATGATAGGTATATCATTGGAGTTTACTATAAACTTTCAAAAATATATAAATACTAGCTTCAATTATTCTTGTCAGTCCAAAAACTGATGGGACTAGTCCTCCCCGGGGCCAGAATAGATCAGCCCCTGAATCTGAACCGTAATACATTCAAATTTCAATAGATATAATATCGAGAATCGGATTCTGAATCCCGAGTACCACAGGTGGAAACTTTTATCTACTAGACCAACCGGGAACGTGTGCAACTTCTATTTGGTCATCATTTAATGACCAATTAGAGCGAGATTCTTCCAATCTCTGTTCTAATGAAATTGTTTAGTTTCTATTTTGATTTGGCAGTAGTGTTGTCTAAGGGACGAGACAAGAAATAATATTTTCTCTTCTCGTAAATTTTTGTAGAACTTCCGTCTCGTCTCGATTCTCAGAAAACCCCTCCCTCGTCTTATTTTGTAAATTTATGTACAAAACTTACGATTTTTTTTCTTAATTACATCTAGAAACTATCAGAATCCTTCCGCGTCTCAAGAGGTCAACGAAAACTGTTATATAACAATATTTAAACATTATTCATTATTTAAGTATATAGTGTAATGATTTGCGTATCTTTAAATGTTGATATATGCTCTTCATTATGTTCGTATATCACTTAATTTATCGTTTTTATGCCATGAATTGTGTAACACTAAAAGAGGGTTTGAAATCTAAAACTTGGGTCAACTAGTGTTGAACGAGTTGAGAAATTTCTCGTCTTGTCTCGAAAAACGAGAACAGAGTTGTCATATTTCTCGTCTTGTTCGAATTTGAAAAAGGTATACCTGTCGTCACTCTATTCAGTAATAATAATCACAAGTAATTCTCTATTTTAATTTTAACAACAACAATCTCAAAATTATCTGTTTTAATTTGACAATAATAACCAAGAATTCTCCATTTTTATTTGACAATACTAATCTCAGAATTCTTTATCTTGATTTGATTCGAATGTTGTATTTAAATTTGATAATGGTATTCTCAGAGTACTTACTTTTCATTTGGTAATGGTATTAGAACTACTTAATTTCATTTTGCTATATTTCCTCACAATTCTCTATTTTGATTTGACAATACTAATCTCAGAATTCTTTATCTTGATTTGATAATAATACTCTCAGAATTCTGTTTTGGATTGTCAATGGTCTTACTTGGGAGGGTTCCAAGTTGTTGCTAAAATCTGATTGCCACATAGCACATCTGATAGAGCATCATGAGAAATGAACATGAGCAAAATTTAAGGTGCTAAGAACCAGAAGGAGAGGAGCTACGGGGATTTAAAATTTGAATATCCAAAGAATTATATCATGGAATTATGTGCGTTTAAAGTAAATATCTTGAAAACTGTCAGCAATCAAAACAAAAGTTGCACAATATAATGAGAACAAAATGCCCTATCGAAAATCATAAACAGTGCTGCCATAGGTGAAGCATTGTTGCCAACTCAGCATAAAAATATTTTGTTTGAAATAGCATCATGTACAAATGTGCACAGATTTAAAATGCACTATTATCACTAAACATAACAGTGAAGTGTAGTGGTAGAGTGTTGCACACTATTGGAGCTACGTGTGCTGAAAATGTACAATGGAGAAAGTGTGATATGTGGCAACAGATGGTAATAAAGGAATCTGGGTCTCATACTATGAATTTAGTTCAAATGCATAACACAGATAGTATAACCTAGCAAAATGTCTGCAATGTCACAAAATATTGATGCATTTAAAAAAACGAAATTGAGTGATGCAATTTTTACATCCTGCGTCAGCTTCGAAGCTATATAGGAGTGCAAGATGGGATCCGAATCAATATGAAAGAGAAAGATAACAATGAAATGTAAGGTGAAAAGTACTACAAAAACATGTCCGAGGCGGGATTGGAATCCGCGATACCTAATATGTCGGTTGTCTAGCCTTTTAAAGAACACCTCTATCCGGTCTGACTAAAACTGAAATGAGGTAGTAACAAACTAATTATATTCCAATGTGAATATGGTAATGTTACGGTGCACAAACATAATCATATGGTGTGTAGGAGAGGAAGTAAAAGAACATATTACTTAATACGAAAGACACAAACCAAGAAAGCATTCTTCCAAATATTGATAAGATAACCTGGAGAATCAGTTTACAGTATTAGAAAACACGTGTTTCTTTCCTCGCGTGTATCATTTTGTCCTCGCGAGTTGTCTGCTTATTCATCGGGGATCGGGACTACAGAAGTATATTGCAAAATCCTAACTTTTCCTAATGCATTCTCAGAGTACTTACTTTTCATTTGGTAATAGTATTAGAACTACCTAATTTGATTTTGTTATATTTTCTCAGATTATCTATTTTGATTTGACAACATTAATCTCAGCATTCTTAATTTTGATTTGACAACAATAATCTCAGATTTCTCTATTTTAATTTGACAATAGTATTTCAAAATTGTCTATTTTAATTTAACAAGAATAATTAAAGAATTTTACGTTTTGATTTGACAATAATAATCTCAGAACTTTCTATCTTGATTTGACAATAATACTCTCAAACTTTTGTTTTGATTTGGCAATGATCTTAGTATATTCTGTTTAAATTTGATAATAGTATTCTCAGGGTTCTGTATTTTCATTCGGTAGTGGTCTTAGAACTACTTAACTTGATTTTCCTAAATTTTCTCAGAATTTTCTAGTTTTGCTTGACAATATTAATCTCAGAGTTCTCAATTTGATTTGACAGTAATAATCTCAAAATTATCTATTAATTTAACAATAATAATCTCAAAATTATCTATTAATTTAACGATAATTATCTGAAAATTATCTATTTTACTTTGACAATTCTAATCAAGGAATTCCCCATTTTGATTTGACAGTTATTATCTCAGAATTCTTCATCGTGATTTGACAATAATACTCTCAGAGTTCTGTTTTGGTTTTTCTATGATCTTAGAAAATTCTATTAAAATTTGATAATGGTATTCTCAGAGCCGAGTGTTTTTATTTGGTAATGATTTGTGAACTATGTAATTTGATTTTGCTATATCTTCTTAGAATTCTCTATTTTGATTTGACAATACGTATTAATCTCAGAATTCTTAATTTTGATTTGACAACAATAATCTCAGAATACTCTAAATTGGCAGAGTAAAATCTGTGTTGCTTAAAACTGCAATATTTCTGCAAGGTATTCTACATTTTTGTCTCAAATTATTGATATGTATTTACATATAAATTTAATTCCCTATTTAGCAATTTCCTTTTACAAAAGATCTGAACTTTTCTTGAACTCCTTTCTACGTTTATAAATACACTTAACAGTGGTCGCTGGGCAAAATTCAAGCATTTTCTTTTTCTTTCTTTCTTTCTTTCTTTCCATCTTACTTGCCTCCCAATCTTCTTTGTTCTTTCCCATACAGAGTTAGTACCGTATCTAGACTCTAGAAACTTTATTGTTAGAAGTATGTGAAGACATGTTATTGATGGGGCGTCGCGGACATATTTCCCCAGTTCGCTGACGATGGCGCTCTAACTAATGGTCTTAGCTTGTTCGCTTCCAAAACACAGAAGACTATTTTCTTTCTTTTTTTTAAGTTTTTGTGACGGTTTGCCTTCTACTGTCCGGTACTTTTCTTCTTTTTCTCTGTCTGATGATCTGGAGCGAAACAGAAAGAGAAAGAATAAATGGTATTGAGAGAAAAGACTTTTTCTTTTTACTTTTTGTTCTTCTTTTACTTTAGTTTTCAGCCTTGTTATTTTTGGTTTAAAGGCTCCTGTTATTGAAAGAAATCACTGCCCATGTGTTGCAAGTATATAAAAGAAAGATAGATATCTGCTTCAGCGCTGAGAAAATTTTGACTTATACTGTCTCATGAATTAGTTTATTAATAAAGCTTTACATACATCAAGCACATGTGAATATTTTACATCACAAACATTATAGCTGAGAACCGTGGGTAATCACAGGGTTCGAGATCTGACATTCTATAGTTCAACATGTAGTGATGCACATGTGATTAACATAGTTGATGAACATTCTATAGTTCATATCTGTTAACTCAGTGGTGCCCCCCCCCCCTTATGTCTATGACGCACCCCCCCAATTGTCTATCCGTAGGTGTTCTTCCATGAAAAAATCTTCTTTTTGATTAATTTTACCCCCCCCTCATCAAACATATTTATATAGTTTTTAACCCCCCCCCAATATTGCAATGACGCAGTTTGCGTCATAGCCCCCCCTTGTGGGCACCCCTGTGTTAACTACATTTTGATAGATGTAAAGTAAGTTTACTTCTCATTTCTCCTACAATTGATCCTGCTCACACCATAGGAAGCAGATAAATTATTTATTTACGTTTTGCGTCCCTTTTCGGCACAGTGGCTATTTTTTCTGAGACGTAATCCTACAGCTTAAAGTCATGGAATCTGAACTACCGTAATGCATTCAAATTTTAACACTCTCCAAACGAGAATCGAACCCAGGACCAGATTCATCAAAGGCACGCGCAACCACTAAACCAGCCGAGACGGTAGAAAACAGGTAAAGCCTACATATATGCAAACTATAAATGGGATATTACACAAAGTAAAACTGGAATCGACGCTGTATGTATGTTGTTAATCTTGGTTAAACGTCTGAACCGTATGAAATGAACTTCTGAACATAGTAGAGCTAGGTTTTTAGCATGTCACTTAGCATTAAAATGCATACCCTACGAGAAGTTCAAAATTTATAGCGAGAAAACGATATCTCACGAGCTCTTCAAGTTAGTGAGATAAATCTCGGTGTATACATATTTCTTATTATTAAAAAAAATTACACGTGTTCTAGCGTTTTCGAAATTCCACTTCTAAAGTGAGAAAGGTGGCAAATTTCAATAATACGTATTTTCCAACTGGTATTTCGCCTTCTCATGAGGAAACGGCTTAACCGTCAAAAATGAATTTACTTTGATTAAAAAACGCATCCGAAAGAAGGGAATGGTATTTGAATATATGTTTCAAATATTTGTCATAAACCTTATTCATTCTGTGAAAAGAAAGGACATTTCAACAAGTATATGTCCCAAAAATATATTCCAATTTCACCTATATTTGTATCTGTTAAAACTGAAAGTGGTAAGAATTTGGTTCGAAACTGATCTCCGTAGAACAAGAAAGGTAAGAGCAGTGTTGGGTAAGTTACTTGTAAAAATGTAACGCGTTACAAGTTACTTTACTTTTTCTTAAAATGTAACGCGTTACTAACGCGTTACTTGCCCCAAAAAAGTAACTGTTACTTTTAGGCCCGAAATTTAAATATGTGAAAAAATTATTACTTCAATTTTCCGTACTACTATTACTACCGCTACCGCTATTATTATTATTATTATTATTATTATTATTATTATTATTATTATTATTATTATTATTATTATTATTATTATTATTATTGCACGTTCTGAATCGCTTTATGTAAATGGAAGGACAAATTTTTACTTGATATATGAACATTTTCATATAATTTAACATTGTTAAAATGCCATACTGCGTTACTCGTAGGGATGGGCACGAACGAGTTCGAGCGAGTTTTCTTTGAAACTCGATTCGACTAGAAACAGACATCTTTGAGCTCTACCCGAAAACTCGGCTCGAAAAATTTCCTCCCACTAGACTCGAATTGGGGTCGAGTTTAGAGTCGAGTCGAGCCAAATTCGGTGTGTAGTTTCGAATACATTCTTCAAGTATATTACATAGACAATATAATTATTATCAATGACACTACTACTACTACAACTTATTATTATTATTATTATTATTATTATTATTAATAATAATAATAATAATAATAATAATAATAATAATAATAATAATAATAATAATAATAACACTGTATATAAACATGAAAGATATGCGGTTTGTATTTAAATACGAAAAAACAAGTTGATTGCCAACCTCGGTAGTCGTGAAGTCTAGGAGTCAAGGACATTGTTCACGAGCTTCTGAATTTGGGTTGAGGGTCTAGGTTGAGCATTCGGGCTCGAGCCAAATACTTAAAAATTATAGGGCACTGGTCAAATATCGTCAAAACTGCTGGCCCGGGTTTAGAATTGTCAACGACTCGAGCAGATCGGCTCACAGCTCATTCACTATCGACCCGAACCGAGAAGTGAGCCGAGCCAACAGCTCACCCAAACGACTCGGCTAGAGGCCTCGGCTCAGTTGAGCCGAACCGAGCAGATGGCTCATCCCTACCAAGCCAGGTCGAGCCGATGGTTCGCCCCAACCGAGCCGGCTCGAGCCATCTTCTCAGTTGAGCCGAGCCCAGCTGAGCTTGTTATAAAAAATCTCTTGTAGTCTCGCTATCGAGACGAGATGCGAGCACTGTCCTTTCTCATGAGCAACACTAAAAGTATTCCTAAAAGAGGTGTTTAGCTTACATTTCTAATGGCTTTTGCTTTTTAGTGCAGTCAGGCTATGATTTCAAGACGAGTTAAAACAAACGAGCCATTTGTCAAATTCGACTGGACTCGAAACTCGACGCGAAAAACTGAATCGGCTCGGAACTCGACTCAAGAATATTACCTTTCACTTGACTCGAAACTCGATTTGAATTCGAGTCGAGTCGAGTTTTAGCTTGACTCGTTCTGATTCCTATGTGTTAGAAAAAATGGTTGCTTATTATTATTCTGTTAAACTAATTATATAATAATAACAATGTTGTTATGTAAAATTAAAAATACAGCATATAGAGAAACATTACACTACAACTAATAAAATGAGAACATATGAACTGGGGTGAATCAAAACTTACCAGTAACTCTAAAATCGATAAATGTTTTTGAAAGCTAGTTTCAAACTCTATAATCAACGGGACTCTAGGATAAGCAGACTGATCTGAAAGAACTCCAATATTACATACCATCAGCAAACTGTTTTCTAGTAATAAAGTAGGCCAGCTCATCAGAACACAGTTTATTCATATTAACCCCTTACTGTATATCGTTAATTATGGCACCCGCCGGGAAACTTCAGACACTTTACTTTTAAATTCTGTCCACCATCCTCAGCTTTTAAGAAAAAGTATTCTTTGAAATGTTCGAACGGTAAAATATTTTCGTTCTCCACCTTTATAAAAACAACACCAATAAAAGTAAAATAGGCTACCGGTATCATTGCACTCCTAGTTCACTCACTGAATGTATTGATTTGGAGCTGTCAAAATCTACGACAAAATCTTCCAGTACACGTGATTACCCTAAGGCTGCCCTCATCTTCCAAAAACAGCAAGTGGCACTACGAACTTATCTGTTCCTCTGAGTGTCGGTGACTGTCGGTCACTGACATACGTAGTTCATGCTCGATTGTTTCATTCTAAGAAATTTACTTACAGGAAAGAAACATTTGTTTCCGAAAACAATATACATATATTGTAGTTACTCATCCGAAATGTAACGCGAAAAAAGTAACGCAAACTAGGTACGTTACTTAAAAATTTGTAACGCGTTACCGTTACAGTTACTTTGGAAAAAATGTAACGCGTTACTAGGAAACGTTACTTAAAAAGTAACGCGCTACAAGTAACGCGTTACTTGCGTTACGTTACTTCCCAAGACTGGGTAAGAGATATCGAGAATATATGTTTCCTGATATTAACTTCTCCTTGCATGTTGTTTCCATATGTTTCCTGATATTAACTTCTCCTTCCATGTTGTTTCCATATGTTTCCTGATATTAACTTCTGTAGATGCAGTTATGAAGAAGAGGCCTTACTAAAGTATAAAACAGGTCTCCCAAGCAAGAGAAAAGTTAAATTTCCATGTTGCCCACCAACCTATGGTTGAGGTGAACAAGAAGAAGAAGAAGAAGAAGATATTAACTTTCCGGCCGTAGAATGTTTCGTCTCAACCGTTGTCTCTTTATTTAAACGAGAAATGGGACAAACATACAATTTCCTATTTAGACACTGATCGAACAAATACGTAATAGATAGGTGGAAACTTTGTTTTTATATGTACAAGAATAGGTTCATTTCCCTCTTTTGACCCTCTGTTTAAACAGGAATTGGAACAAATTAAGAGTCTTCATCCCGGCGAAATTAAAATACCGCTAATTTTACAGTAATTATGTGATATCTTCAAATAGATAAAAGATAACTGAAATGTGGAACAAGAGCGCCCTAGACAATATTATTTTGCGTGAGGTACCGTTATCACAAGTCACCTAGTGACTTTATGTTTTCAGCTGTTTAGAAACGCGAAAATAAAATGCCGATTTTCAAAATGGCTCGAAATCGAAAGCAGATAAATGAGTCGTGATAACGGTTTCTCATGTAAAATGATATTGTCTAGGGCGCTCTTGTTCCACATTTCGATGTTTTTCTTGATCATCATAGAACAAAACCAGTACTAGATAGAAAAACGCTGTTTCTTGAAATGAATTCAGTGTCCGAAGAACACGTTTCGTCTCTAATCTTATTCTTCTTTCGGAAACGTAACGATAGATCAAGTACTTCCGGTTTAAACATTGAATTCTCATACTTTGATAATCTACTACAGTTTCACAGTTTGAACCGAAAATCATTTGTTTTCTCGTTGTGATTGGAAAATAATTTTTCACACAAAGTATATACAAAAATGTAATTTGGATTCTGTTTTTAAAAGAAGAATTGTTGAATGCCTGGAAACAGATCAAAGTTTCAGCAACCATGAATGTGCAAAACAGTGAGTTTTGAGGCTTTGATGGTAGTTTCGGGACACAAGAGCTGTCCATCGTAGCCCAGTGCAAGATCGTCACAAAAGTAACAACTTCACACCAGGACGAATATTTCGTTTCAACCGCATAACTAAAGCGAGGTATGCCAGGAACACTACTGGTTTCACCGTTTGTAGCCACCTCAGAAGTTAGAGCTAGTTGGCAACCAGTGCACCAGCGACTCAGAACAGGTAGTCCCAATGCCAGATGTTCTTCAACATGTGTTACACTTAATCGACTCCTTCGCAGTGTCACACTTGATTGGCTTAATAGGGCCCCTTTGCACTGAAGTTAGCGTCGTCAAAATTGAACCCTGTACGAATGGAGCAAAATACTTTCCACATACAGTGTGGTTAAATTTGCCAAACGATTCCCTCCACATATTCGTCTGGAGAGTACCTGGAACACGACTTAATGTTAGAAACATCAAGTAAACAGATGTGTTTGGTGATGGTGTATTACTCATTTGCGCAAGGATCAATTTCAGTGGATGCACGAAGTTACGTGTCTTCGATGGAACTACTGTTACTGCCTAAAATATAGAGACGAAGCACGCCAAAACTTTTCATGTTCGACTTTTCAGAGGCACAGTCTGTACAGACTTCATCTTCAAAAACGATGATAAACATTCGCAACGATTCAGAATGATGAATAAATTTGTTGAAGATAAAGACCCTACCATCGACTGACCAGCGAAGTCTCCAGATATAACCCCATACAACATGTACAGAATTAAGTAGATAGGCAAATCGCAGTTCATCAATCTCCACCAACAATGATTCCACAGTGCTATTCGTGAGGAATGGAATAAGGTGATGGTAAAGAGCTGCTTGGACCACTTCGTAGAGACCATGCCATGTTGCAAGGCGAGCTTAGCCGTTAGTGGTAACCACGCTCCATATTTGCTTCTTTTCTCATTGAGAAAATCAACTCAGGTTTTGTTTGTATTTGTTTTTAATAAAGAAAACATGGAATTTCATGTATTCTACCTCAGTGATTCTCAACGTGGCTCTTAACGCAACTCAGAGGGACACTTCTTATTTAAAGGGGACACTGAAACAAAAAGGGGCGATTGGGGTGCGATAAACTATTTAGAGAAATTTGATGGAACAGATGTAAGACAAATGTAACGGAATAGATGGCTAATGTAGGGACAAAATTTCTTTTCACTATATTGCAAGACTGATTTTAAGAATTGAGCCGTTTTCTGGTTCTTAGACTGCCTCGCCCTAGTCTTACAATCAGTTTTGGATATGAACGGAGAGAGTTAAGATGACGGGGCTCACTCGGGATAATGACGTACGCTCAAGAGGACGTTACGCTCGAAACGGTTGAGAATCACTTTTCTACCCTACCATACATAGGCTACGGTGCCTCAATATTAGAGCTCGTGCGACGGACACCTGTTTCGACCCCAGGTTTCCTGAGTTTGTAGTGAATAGCATCGTGTCCGTGGATATGATTCGAGTTCCGTTTTCTCCTACATTGCTTCCGCTATGTATAACTGTCGGAAGTCTTATTGAACGGGTTTGTAGTTCCGTCTGTCTGTCGACAGGTATCAGAACAAAAAATGGATATAGGATATAACTTGACATAAGATACAGGCTAACTTGATGTGGTTATTAGCAATCGATTCAGCGTCTCAAGAGTAGGTACCATGTCGTCCGCTAACTCTTTATCTAAACCAGAAGTGGTACAAATTAGCAATTTCCGGTTTCAACGTTTGTCACAATAGAACGAAAACGGTAATTGATAGCGAGAACCGGTTTGTTGCAAAATATTTAGTGTTTTAAGGCAACACACCATGACTATCTACATCATTCTACCAAAAGAGAAGGGAAGTGGTTAAAATTTACTATTACTTACGGTTTTAATACGGGTTCCAACGTTTATCGCCAACGAACGAAAATGCTAACAGATAGCAAGAAGCGGTTGACAATTTTCTTAGCCATACAAATGAATAAACTGAACCATTCAAATTTACAGAACTATGTTCGGGTCCTAGAGAGTAAAAAAATGAAATCTTTGAGTTTTACGTCCCACGGTTATGCCGGCTAGGCTAAAGGAGACAGTGATGATGAGAAATGAATGAAATGGTGGAATGAAGAAAGTGAGAGAAAACGGGAGAATCCCACGCACACAGTGTTTGTCCACCACAAAGTTCACTTGACGCGTGCTGGGATTGAATCAGGGACCTCATGCACCAGAGATGAACGCTCTACCACTGAGTCCCAGAGATTACTTACCAAATTTTGATTTTCCATAATTCCTAAGTTTAAAGGTGTGCCTATGTACTCCTCCCAAAATTAAAAGGAGTGCATGTCTGTACCTATGTCCTCGAACCCCTCTACTCGATCATACTTTAATATGATCATATAACCTATTAAAGTCTCATAAAAGAGGATAAATTAGGCCAATAACCAACATGGCGAACACGTAGCAATACTAATATTTGGCAATTTTTTACCCACAGAAGTGTTATGCAGGACCAACCAAATTTAGAGTGGTATATATTCAGGTTCTATAGAACATTTACTAATTTTTGTTTCTTGACAATTCCTAAATTTAAGCGATGGCCAAATGTACCCCCTCCCAAAATTTGAAAGGAGTGGGTCAATGTATCCACGTCTTATAAAAGAGAATGGATTCGTATACTCAACTATACAATTATAAGAAGTAATAAACTACCATCATTAGTGGGTATAAATTAGCTCGAAAACCTCCAAATTTAGAATTTTTTTGCCAATTTTATAACCTTGAAAGAGAACGAGATGAACTACTCAAAATGTACAGGGATATATATTAGGGTCATAGAAAATATTTATCAAATTTCATTTTTTGATTATTCTGAAATTTAAGGGATGGTCCTATGTGCCCCTCCCAAAATATGAGAGCATTAATGCAACCATGTCGTATGCCAGAGAATGTATCCCTATACTCACGCATATAAATATATATAAGATAATAAACTTTCATTAAAGTAGATAAAATAGGTAAGAAATCTCCGAAATTTGAATTTTCGGCAATTTTTTTTACCCATAGAAGGGAAAGAGATGAACCCCCATAACTTACAGAGGTACATTTCCCCGTCCTACCATACCACATTTTTAAATTTGGCAAATTTCAAAATATAAGTGGGCGAGCGAAGTAGCTCAAGTGGTAGAGCGTTGGCTTCGCATTCGGGAGGTCGTGGGTTCGAATCCCGCTGCCGACCATCCTGATTGAGGTTTTCCAGGGCTTCCCTCAGTCCTACCAGGCAAATGCCGGAATGGTACCTACTAAAACAGGCCCTGGCCGATACCTTCCCAAATCCTTTCCATTGTTATTGTTGTTGTTGGATATCCAATGTAAAATGGCCTCTGAGCTGTATCTGGTGATTGATAAATAAATAAATAAATAAAGAGACTCACTGGAGAATACTTCTTTTTCAGTTATTGCATTGATTAGATAGCGGAGAAAACGAAAGGGGAACAAAAACCGTGGTTTAATTGAATTGACTTCCTGAAGATGTCTCTAATTCTCAAATCATAAATTAACTCTACTTAGATGAAAATTTGAGAAGGGTGATAATTTTTAATGAACTTGTTATCATTCATTTAACTTATTAACAACGGAGCTCTCGTTAGGTTTGCCATCTCGATTACGTACAGTTCCAGGAGATATATCTAAAAGCGCCAAACATAGTAATTACACCGAGTTCATCCCAACTTTTGCCCTTAACGCCTTTCATACTTTAAGTACATTGTTTTTGATCTTTTTCCATTCATTATAAGAAAATACCTAACCTAAAGATATCTATCAATTAACAGATCTGGAGCAGAATAAGGTCGATATAGTTTAATTGTAAATTCTCATCGACAGTTTATGGATGAAAAAATGAAATCTGAGTTTTACGTCCCACGATTATGCCGGTTAGGCTTAAGGAGACGGTGATGGTGAGAGAGATGAATGAAATGGTGGAATGAAGAAAGTGGGAGAACCCCGGGAAAACCCACGAGCACGGTGTTTGTCTACCACAAAGTCCGCACGGCTCTAGCTGGGATCGAACCAGGGACCCCAAACACCGGAGGTGAACGCTCTACCGCTGAGCCATCGCGCAGTTTATGACTGAATCAAGAACAATAACTTTTTCCTGCGAATATACGATTTTTTAATGACCACGTCATTTATTAAACATACTATGCTAACTATACGATCATCAACCTTTTTATTATGTCATTAACAAGACGACTATGGTTAATTAGACAATACTAGTCTCATTATGGTTAACTAGAAATTGTATGGTCAAGGTTGTATCTAAACTTAAAAAGAGTTTTATCTGATAAAATGAAACGTTATGTAATCCTTAAAGAAGATCTTTAAATCTGCACAAACAATAGTTGCAATTCAATCTGCAGTAGTCTAATAGCTGAGAGCATTGTCGGTACACACATAGGCCCAATGACGTATTTAAGGGGGGGCCTCCAGGCTTAAGCCCCCCGGAATTTTAGTTACTATTTCAAAGTAAATTAATATCTTGCAGAATTTTCACATTTCCAGGAACGCGGTTAGCAAAGCTCCCCCGAAATATAATCGTATATAGCCTACGCCACTGCATAGGCCTATATCAGGTGTGGATTTGCTGGAGATCTTATGACCTAAAAGGTTCATGATTTTCACTTCAGATTTTGATTAAAACGCTCTTCGACAAATGTAACGCTCGCATTAGAAGATAGATGTTTCCTTTTGGTGGGAGGTCATGTGGTTCGGATCCCACATAAAGAATTAGGTTCACGTCTCATATAGCCTCGCTGCTGGGAGGGGCGCTAAACTCAAATCACATTACATAATCATTGAGAGAAGTTTTATAAAAGATCTTGTATAAATATGTATCCAGGTAGCGTTCTTTCCACAAGGCAAGCTTGAGACAGCTATCGATGGAATGGTTTTATCATACTGATTTTTTAGAATGTGATGACTTGGCGTTTGAATAAATGACCTAAGGAGTTTTACTTGAAAGATTTACGCTTAAATCGAGGCAAATTAACTCCGCTTGCCTATGACAATCTTACTTCAAAGCCCACCGAACCAATCATTTGTATATTTGAATATTCTTTTCAGACTTCCAAACTATTCTATGCATGAGTGTCCTTATAGAGAGTTTGCTCATAACAACACCGTTCTTATGAGAAACCTTATAGAACGGTGTTGTTCGTCTGTTGACAGGAGCAAAAATGATAAGAAATATCGAGATTCGTTTCTTTGCAATCATTTCAGCGTCACAATGATAGGTTCTATCTCCTCCGTAAACTCTTTATTCAAACCGGAAGTAGTTCAAATTAGTCGTTTCCGGTTTCAACGTTTATCGCTATAGAACGAAAATGATAACAGATAACTACAAGTGCTTTTTTTATTGCAAATGATTCGACGTTTCAAGACAACATATCACGATTGTCAACATCACTCTACCTAAATCAGAAGTGGTTCAAATTTACTTTTACTTCCGGTTTCAATACTGATTTCAGTAGAGCAAAAACGATATATGCTATCAAGCTGCTTTTTTTTTTTACAATCGATTCAGCGTTCGAAAAATTGGTTTCATCCCCTCCCTTAGCCCTCTATTCAAACCGGAAGTGGTTGAAATAAACGCTTTTTGCTTTCCTTGTTCGCATAGAACAAAAAGAGTAAGGGATAGAGAGTAATGGCTTTTTGATATGGATTCAGTGTTCGAGGGACAGGTCGTATCTTTGATCTTATTATTCTATTGCAACCAGTAGTTATATATGCACTACTTCAAATTTGAGTATTGAATTCCCATAGTTTGGAAGTCTTAGTTTCACATTATGAAACGATACTCACTTGTTAATTTTGGAAACTAAAATAGGAAGAAAGACAATACAAAAAAAATTATATACCACATTTTTATATGATACGGTTTGTGTGGAAATTGAAATGCTTATATATCGTCCCTCTCGAGAAAGAGGGGCGTATCTCATTTTCTTAAATTTTTCAAGAGACAAGTTTAAATCTTTTCCTATTATTTATTCCTATCGTCTTCTTTCAAAATTTAGTTTGGTCTCGTAAGTTATATATCTGAACGAAGGAAATCAAACTAAATTTTGAAAGAAGACGATATAATAAATAATAGGAAAAGATTTAAACTTGTCTCTGGCATAAATTTAAGAAAATGAGATACACCCTTTTGTCTCGAGAGGGACGATATATCAGCCAGTATTCTCTTCTGACTAGTCTGCTCTGTTAACTCATTTATTTTGTTAGATAAAGATCTCTTTTTATATTATAGCCCGTTGGTCGCCAAACTTATGAAGCTTCCGAACTACCATATGGGTTTTAAATCCTACTGTGTAGGCTACTATCTAAAAGAACTACCAACTTTTTCTTTTTTTAAAAAAAAAATCTTACATTTGTTTGTTGCCTATAAACTTACATTTCTATGTAAATATGAAATCAAACTCTCCAAGTTAGCAAATGTCTAATATACACACGAAAAACATAGCAAATGTCTAATATACACACGAAAAACATAACGTGCACAACCCCACGCGTATACAATCAACTGCGAGATAAGGCTGACAATAGCAGTTACGTGGGAGAAACAGGCAGTTGTCGTCAGCGCCCCCTGTCGTTAGCGTTTTACCTCGGGTGGATGAATCAAGGTTAGCTTAATCGGAGCGTCAACGGGATCTACCGGAAATGTCCCCCTGAGCTACTAGTAGCTCGCGATCGACGCACAGTGAAGTATTTGACCCTAAAACCTCGACAAAAGTCTGAAAAATAAAATTTGAAAAATACATTAAATAAAGTTTATTTCTTGTTCTTCGATAACTGACGGAACTTGTAAACATAAATTCCATTAATAAAATTAAAAATGAACGTCAATATCAATAATAATTGATGAAGTCGCTCAATTTTTCGGGACAAGAGATTTTAAATTAGTGTGGCAGCGAGTACAGTTTTTGAGGTATTAATTTTAGAAATGTATTAAAGTCATTATCAACAAATATTGTTTTAAAGACCATTAATAGAGGTTTTAATTTTATAAAATGTGCATATTTTAGCTCTAAGTTTTGGTGCTTAAACATGTAAAGAAATGTCAAGAGCTTTTTGCAAGAAAAATATCTAAGGTTTACAAGTTATGAAGTGTTTCTCTTTATGTTCTGAATCTAGTTGATCAAAGATTATTTTTGCATTTAAAAGTTCAATCTTTTCTCAACTTAGTCCAAGAATAAAATTTTGCCCGAAATTGCCCCATTACAATAAAAAAAATATAAATTATATCTAATTTGGTTTTTACGTGAGTTCAGAAGACCTTATAGCAATTTACTGACATAAACCTATGAGTTTAAAATTTAGTTGATTGAGTTTATACAAAAAAGTAAAGTTAATTTATTCAAGTAGGGTTTCCTGTAATTAATTCTATAATAAATTACTTGTACTGAAACTTTTAAGTTCATAAACTGCACCATGAATTATGACGCATGAAATTTGTTGTCTGTTCTTGTTTGGATTGTCTGTCTTTCATGCAAGGATCGGGTTTTTTGAATCAATATTACATTTATTCTACAAAATTCCTATTAAACAATGGCAAGCTAAATCAGAGGAAGAACAAAGCATAGTTAAAGAGACGAAGAAAAGAAATTCAAACCAGTTTCAGAGAAGAGATGGGTTTGTTAGTGGATGTCCCTAAGCAGGACCATAGCAATACGAATGAAAAGAACACTTCAAGGAAGCTTTTTTGCTAAACACGAAACTCATGCCCGAATAACTGGTGTGGATTTGAACTTGATAAAAATATATACTCCAAGATTATTCTAGAGGCAATTTCTAGTGGCTGTGAAACTGACGTGGAGAAATTTCAAAAGTTCGCTACTGCCAATCCAGAACTTATTGTGAAACTATATAATTGGTACCCGATGACCCCAACCCTACATAAAGTTTTAATTCATGTCCCAGCAATCATAAAACATGCTATTTTGCCGATTGAGCAACTCTCAGAGGAACAAACATTTTTTGACTCAGAGGACACGGCTCAGCAATAATAGCAGCAGTCTTCAATGAGCGACTTCCTAATAGAGTCTTCCAACCAAAATTAATTTCGATTCTTTCCTCTCGACTTAAAATCCCATCCTAATAACAAGAAAGAAAAGTAAACAGTCAGTCCGTTTCCGTCCATACAATGCTCCACACATAACAAAATTTACGTCTAAAAGAAGCATAACCTATCATAAATCCATTCACAACTTAGAAACCGTTGCAGATTTTGGGAAAATAACTTTACCGTTGGATATCTCTTTGAATGAGGATGTTATTTAGTATGTCACGTGAGCATATTGTCATTTAAAATAAACAAGTTGATTTCAATATGGCGGCCACCAAAATGGCGGACGTCAACCTTAACCACGTCATAATGTTTCTTCCTACCACCAACAGTGATCTCAATTGACTTCGGATCGACTGCATTTACAATTTCTCAAATATTTAGCCTGGTCCAGATTTTTGGCCACATCCTGTACAGTATATCTAAAAAAAAAAAAAAAAAGGAAATTGCTGTTTCTATTTTAGGTTTATGCTAATTTTTTATCCATTATTTGATGTAGTAAATTTTAATTAATAGCAAAACTAAGAATTTTTTTCTTAAAATGTTTGAAAGTATTTACTATATACAGTTTAAAGCAATATACCGGTAAAGCAATTACTACACAAGATAATGTAATTTCCCTGATTTCTCTGATTGTTCAAAACTGCAGGACAAGGTTCTGGCTATAATGCATCTTTAAAACTGTAAGTAAACACAAATTAATGTAATTTAATCGATTATTTTATGATACTAAATGGTAAATATTCTTGACCTGGTTTCAAGGCCAAATATCCACTGTGCGACGGTTGGCGATCACAGTTGTAGCCCAAAATTATAATTAACTCTTACAGTTTAATTTTTATTTAACTATTAGTTGAATATACCCATGCTTCGCACGGGGGCTGTATTTGGAAGTCAACGCCTGTGGGAGTATCACCATTGATCTCAGCGACTGGGAAAACTATGGACTTCATACAAATATCGGTCATTTTGGGCTTTTTTTTTTTACATGTCTTGGTATCCTCCCCCCCCCCCCCACTGACTTCCGGCCCGCATACAATTATAACTAAATTTGCAAGTCATCGCTAATGGAAATGTCACCATTGATTTCAGCGACCGCGAAAACTATGGATTTGACACTAATATCGGTCATTTTGGATTACTTTTATATGTCTCAGTATCTCATCCCCCCCTCCGGTGACTCCGAACGGGGGGTAGAATAGCGTGAATTTGGAAGTTAATGCGATCGGAGTTTTATCAATGATTTCAGCGACCACGAAAACTATGAATTCGACACTAACATCGGTAATTTTCTACTATTTTTACATATCCCGGTAAATGCCCCCCTGAGACTCCCCTGGTTCGAATTTGAACAAAAACGTTTAACTCTGGTCTGGAGCCTGGAGCAAGGTATTCGTGACTAAAATTTGGTAACTCTCGGTCAATTTGTCGGGTTCCGAAGCCGGTTCCGGTAAATGCCCCCCTGAAACTCCTGGTTCAAAATTTCAAAAAAGGGCTTCGTCTTAATCTGGGACCTGTGCAAGGTACCCCTGACCAAAATTTGGTAACTCTCGGTCCACTCGTCTGGTCCCCAGGCCGCACACAAAAGGACAGACAAACACACAAACAAACTCTTTATTTTATTTATATTAGATAGTGTTGTTATAATATTATTCATTTACAAATCGATAGACCATAATGAGCTAAACAAAATGCCATACTTGACGGTAAATTCTAATGCGTAATTTTTAAGAAAAAAAATCACAAAAACCAATTTGTTGATGCTATAAAATATGTCGTTAGTTGTCGATAATAATTCATTATTTTTTGTTCTGCTGCAACAAATTCTTGAATTATTTATGTCCTTTAGGCCTATATGTAAGAAACAAATACTCTAAATTAACTGATTGTGTTTAGTGTTGTGTTCTAACGGTGGCTCAAGTACTAAAAACAGTGTAAAACTTACGGGACGGCTGCATACTGCTTGTGAATTTGATGTATCCTACACATTTTTTTTTTCTAAGGAGACGATAAGAAACGAAGGTTATAATGAAACGAATAATGAATGAACAATACACAACACTCATGCCCCGGCCACAAGGATGCACCCACATAAGGGGTCCACTGAGTCCGGATTCCCTCCCTTCGAAAAAAAGATACTACGTAAGTCGTCAGGCATTTGTATTCTTTCTTATTAAAACTACACATTTTTGACGAGAAAAATTATTGATGTAGCATTTCCTTTTCTTAACAAAAACAATCTACTATTGTTTTTTCTCTGAAAATGTACGGAATAGTTCTTAACAAATACCTATCCGTGGCTAAGAGGTTAGTGTACGCATCTTTGGCGTGGGAGACCCGGATTCGATCCCCGGCGGGAGCTCATGTGGTTCGGATTCCACGTTAATCAGTAGGTCCACGTCTCATATAGCCTCGCTGCTGAACGGAACGTTAAACCCAAAATCAACTCAACTACATAGATGTAGTAACTTGTGGTATTAGACCCCTCCCAATGAAAATTTCTGGGTCGTAATTGCCTGCTTTTTACAGTAATCCTCGCAGTGGCGGCTGGTACTATATGTTGCATGGTTGTGCAACCGGATATTTTTTTTTAATACTAAAAATATTTTTAAGTGTTAAAGTAGTGTATCAGTAAAAAATAAACCTTTGCTGTTGAGCGCAAAACAGTATTGATGCATTTCTGAAAAAAGTCAATTAAAAAAACGGAAAGAAAGAGAGAGATTTACCTTTCCAGTGGCAGCGAACGTTGCCACTGGAAGCAGTAACATTGAGCATATGGCAGTGAGCTCCTATCTCTTAACATGGGGAAGTGGATTTATTCTTGCAACGCTCCTATCTTCCCGTATTGGTCCCTTACGGTTGCAATTTCTGCCGCAACTGGTCAGCTTCTGTAATAGTTACGAATTCCTCCGCTTAGCAGCGCTTGACTCAGTTGATAGGGTGAGGAAGATACAGACGCGTGGAAGAAAGAAGTTATTCACAAAACATAAACTCGCAAAGAACAAATATAAGTCTGGTGGTAGCAGGGACGGATCCAGGCTGAAAGTTTGGGGGGCGGTCGTTCGAAGTCAATAGATTTTATTTAACATTTATAATACAAAGGTGAAAATTCTTGGGATAAGATTTATTTTTAAAAAAAATCCTATTCTGGGGGGGGGGAAAGGGGGGTCAATCGAGTCTCCAAGAAGAAAATGTCTTACTACGGGTCTAATTCCTAGCTCTGTGTCCTTCGTGCACATGATTCCATGTTCGATTTCCGGCGGAGAGCATAAATTAATATCAAATCATTCACTTCCAATACTCATCTGTCTTCTTTAGTCTAATTTGCTGGAATGTTAAACTATTTTAAAACTGGAAAAAGGGGGCCGTTGCCACAGCAACCACTGTTGCCATAACAACGAATCCTGTCACCGCTCGTCAATCTAAAACTGATTGAGGAAAAAGGAAGCTGCAACAAATGTGATGCACAGAATAAGTCGTGAGTGGGAACCCTTCACCCCTGGTGGGGATGTTCATGAAGCTATCAGCTTATGCCTAATTATATTGGAATATAATTTCCATTTCTTAATTTTTTAATTTCGAACATACTAGGTTCGATCGAAAAGAGAAAACCTTTTATCGGACTTCTAAAGAGAATAAAATCAAATAAATAAATACATGACCGTGTTTATTACATATAGAATTCCCAGTCACGACCCCCCTTTCAGTTTTATTAAAAATAGAAGAAGAAGATGAAGAAAGGAAGAGGAGGATAGAAGAGGAAAGAGGTAAAGTAAGAAGGTGATAAAGAGGAAACTGTTACTGGATATTTTGAGGAATATGGTAAAGGAAAGTGAATAATTATCTAATTGTGATCATTTCCAATAGCTATTGGGTGAATGTCTGGTATTAGGGTGATCAAAGGTAGACACATGTTAACCCATACATCCCCGATCTAGATCCATTTGACCCCAACTACCGAATTATCCCAATCTAGCTCGGAGATAGATGAGAAAGTTTAATTTTACCGTTTATTCAATATTTCCAGAAGTTTTAGACTAATATTCAATATTTGAAAAATGAACGACGCAGTTGATGGCATGTTAGAAACGACCACAGAAAAAAAAATCAGAGTATCACATATGTGTCGAAGATTTTGACTTTCACAGTTCTCTCATGATGATCATTCGTTCAGGCTACTTCAGTCCTTTTTACTTCCTTCATAGAGCCAACTTAAGTTAGTATTAACATTCAATGAGTTCAATTGATAACTACCAATAATTATAATAAATTACACATGTATGACAAGATAATTGGTGCACTTAATACTAAACCTACATTTCACTCACACACACATTCATACAGGACAATGTATACTTCGGGTTGTATTTGGTTGAATTAAACTAACCTAACTACAATGCTATAGACATTTATTACATTTCAATAGAAGAAGATTTAGTTTGACATAACAGAAAAAAATTTAATACATGAAAAGAATGTTTCATAAACATGCACAGAAATTCGCTACTTGCAACAAGATCAAATAACACATTTCCCTTTTATATATATATATATTAAAAGTTGAATTACATGAAAAAGAATTAAACCAAAGACGAAACAAGAAAAAAGAAGAAAAAAAAACTTCAAGGGTCAAGATATATTTAAAATTCAGTGCAATGAATAAATATCGTTGCAGGCAGAAGAGAAAAAATAATTGGTTAATCATTCAAAAAAAAAAACACTTTAGTAATATTTTATTGAGTCTTTGTCTCAATAGGAGACATATCGACCGTTTTATGAGTCTTCGTTTTTACGTCGATAATAGCTCCTTTTTTTTTCCTTTTAACTCTCTTTAGGCACTGTGGTTTGTGTCCATGAGAGTATTCAATTGGTTTTGTTTTAACTATAGACAACTAATTGCTTCATATCACATATATGTTTATATTTTTCATTTTGTCACTCGACGCACTTGATCTAAAATTTCAAAGTTTGTTAATATTAAAGAAAAATTATCAAATCCAGTCACAGATATTGGGAACATATTTCCATATTCCGGTATTCACATTAAATTATTAAACAGATTTCAGTTCGTTGAATTTAAGATCACTAATTTTTTTCCTAGTATAGATCTTATAGTCAAAAGATTCTAAATATTGAATAGTTTGGTTTCCGATCGTAGGGGAAGGATTTGTTTCATGGTTTACTGATGGAAAGATTCGTTGGAGGGGCGCACTGTTTCGTAGGTTGCTAATTTCACTCGCAAAGTAAATTTGAGTAAGGATTAGGGTTATTCTTATTTATCTTACGACCCGCTACTTGTTTTATTCACATGCAGTAGTTAACATTATATTCCACTTTAATAGTTACAAAAATTAATAACAACTCAACAAAAAGTAATTTATGACAATTTACGCGGGAATACTATATATCACAAATAGTTAGTTAATACCGGGTGTCAAAAATCTATGGCAACCTAACAAGACCAGGGTAAATATCGAGCCCATTACATACATACTCGTATATATATATATATATGTATTCATATTAATCAATACAATAAATTTCACTTTAATATCTATCTTAATATTTCATCGACGTTTAAATTCTACATCACCGTTCATATTCGACAAGTATTCATATTTTATAAATATTTATATTTATTTGGCTCAAAGACAAAACAAAAACCCTGACTATCAAAATTCACTTTTTTCCTTCATAAGGTTGCAACATTGTATTTCATATGAATAAACCCGATAATCAATAATCATTTTCAACTTACTAAAGATCCGCGTATAAAAAAAAAATAGCTGGTGTTATTTAATGAGTTGACATAAGAGGTGGAAAATGCAACAAATAGAGCAGGCACGTAACTTTTAACACTATGTAAGTACATATATAGATGTATATACAGGAAAAAAATCAATGTTATTCGAAACTAGTGGGCCCAAACTATTAATACATACACACTATATGACCAATCAATAGAAATAAAAACCAGTAATCAGTTGTCAATGGATATAATTTGTATGATCCATGAATAACAAATGTTTCTAGGAATCCGAAAGCATAGTGTACCTTCCCGTCAATTTCTCCCGTGGTGGATTGAATATCGCGAAAATGGTCCCGAGATGTGCTGCAATACCTCCACGAATTGCATCCCTCGATGTCTCAGTTAGTACATACGATCGAAATAAGTGAAATGAATATTGTACGTTTTCATGAGTTTCAGAAACCAGGGGGGGGGGGCAAGGTTGAAAAATTTGAAAAAAAAAATCTCTAAGTAATGAAGACAGAGAGAGAGATAGAAAAGAAAGAAGACGAAGAATAGGGGCGCCAAAGACTTAAGTGAGAAATAACTAACGCTACAAAGACAGAAGTCGAATTTCACTCTCAACAAATCCTTAGCCAAAATATTATTAAAATGCCAAAAGGGTGGTCTACTCAAATACGTAGACTCAAGGAGCGCCCTGCTGCCAAGGAGCAAGTCTGTGTCTTGTAAATAATAACTTCACAAGTTATTGCTTGTAAAATTATTATCTAGTAACCGTATCCGGCCCAAACCAACAGGGTCCCGGAAATCGTCCGGAAGGTTGGAGTAGAGTCTTAATTTAGAATTTCAAAAGAAAAAAAAGAATCATCCGACCACTTGGAAACTAGAAGATTCCAGAATAGTAATGAAATTAAAGTAATAGCTAAGATATCCCTAACGAGAATTTACCAACATAAAAAAAAATTAAATAAACTGAATTTTGGATCGGTGATTTCAATAACCAAAACATCACCGATAGCTACCCTGCGCAGACACGCCACAGTCTGGGATGTCGTTAATTTCCCTCATCTAATTAAACTAAGAAAAGAAACGAAAATACTTAAGGGGACTAGGGGTCGACATCCGGGTACGCTATAACATAAATATTAATTTAGTAGCAGTTAGTTTAATCGGATAGTCCGAACTGAGTTATATGAACACTGCACAATAAATAAATAAGGTAAGCAACAAAAAAAAATCTCGGAGAGGCTATGAATGCTAAAGGTACAAATGACCGAAACCTGTACTTTTCGATGATCACAGGATATAGCAGTTGGTTTTCTTAATTATCATTTCTGTCATCCTTTAGAAGTAATTCCCACATGATGCTACTCTATCTATTGAAAGGCTTAAGATCTGGGGCTGTTGTTAGGAGGTACATAAATGCAAAGTAACACACAATTCCCAACTATAATTTACTATCCAAGTAGCAAACTCGGTTGGATGAATGCACTGGTGTGGAAGTCAAAACGCGAGAGATTTTTTTTTTTCTTCGTAAACATATTCATATTTTCACTATATAGAATTCACTAGGCCTATCCATTTAAATATAGGGGTCGTCATCTCGTTCATATTATATATCATATTATTAACATATCATTACATTCATTCATTATCTACTAATTTTCGCGCGAAGTAATATTTTATAAACACCCTATTTCGTACCTTTTACACGCAGGCCATACACATATTTACATTACGCAGTAATAAATATATATATATAACTATCACAATCTATCACGCTCAAACCACCACACGATCACATTCATCGAACCACGTACTCTTTATTTCGAAGCACCCAAATTGTATTTACCTTGCAGGTTTAAAAAAAAATCATACATGTATTTACGGAAAGTTAAATTGTCAACGATTAATCTATTTCTGATTTGTTGATAAAACTGAAGCAACAATGGAATTTTCTACAGCCACGGGAAAAGAGAATTTAATACTACATTTTCAAACAAACAGTAACAGCATATGGGCTTTACTTCTATTAAGAAAATAGGTGTTCTTTATTTCAGCGGATTATTCATTAACTACTGGACCTAGCAAGCTGAAATTTTCAGTACAGTAAGATCTCATGCTATTTTATACGAAGGTATACTCATCCGAACCGAAAACCATGTCCACGGGAAGTAATTTGAGAATAACTGTCCAAAATCAAACAATCTAAATCACTAAGTCATGCGATGTCGTACTGTCAACAAACAATTGACTACCGAAAACTGACGCTATGGCGCTGTAGTGGAGGCATAATTTACCGTGTACTGAAATGTATACTTGTACTCATTAATCAGAAATTTAATATTTACTCTGGTTTATTTATGTTAGAAAAATGGTACTAAATTAAAGCATATTTATACACTGTCCAAATCGAAAATTCACACACTCACACAAAACTACTAACTACATACACCACTGTTAGTACTATACATAAAGACAACTAACTAAACCAAACATGCACCATTTAGTTACATGCATGTTGACAAAATAAATACTCCCTTATGATATATACCGTCGGCTCTATTTAATTTAGAGGGGGCAAAATGAGAAAGGTAAACACTAGGTCCAATTGACCTGACCAATTGTTTACATAATGATTGCCAAAAATTGATGCCCTGGGGGCACCTTAACGAGGTTTATGGAGGGACCCTTCCCCTGAAAGGGGAAAAGGCCCTAAAACGAACAATAACTAACCCATTCCCCCGCTAGAACCGGTTCAATTTGGAAAAGGGGATAGGAGCCCTTTTAAGCTAACTTAAGCTGCCATTATGATTATTCACTTTACAACCATCAAACCTACGTACATGCGATTACTGAATAATAATAAAAAGTCACTTCTACTTAATACACGAACAACATGCACTAACAGGTCGTAATTTCCCTAATCCCTACTTGAGTTTGAAATAAAAAAAAAGTAAAGTCACTCTTTCACTGTTGTCTATTCTCGATAGGCAGCAAACATGGCTTCCTAGTAAACAGAACTGGAATTTGTTATTTCACTGAATTGCAGCTTCTTTACCAAAATTTGTGGATTTTCCGGGCTCCTATTCCGTTGTAAATCTTTAACTATTGAATTACATTATATGTTACCTTAGTTGTCCTTGGAAATTGGAATTCTTCCCGAAAAATATGTAGCACAAAATTCACAAGCTGCTCCTTGTAAGGTGTCTTCGATTGTTCTGATAATATTGCGCCGAAAAAGCCAGAGGTAGGAGAATTCCTCCAATCAGAACGAAAACTTTAGCCGCGGAAATTACAAAGCAAATAGAAATTTGGCAAATCCAGATATAACCGGATCTGAAAGTGACTATGGACTAGTGAGAGGGGGTGAGGGAAAAGATTAGGTACCTGGCCAAAATCTACATTGGTCTGAAATTAAGGAAATTTATATCCAATAACGGAACTATGTTTCGGTATGACGTCAGAATGGTAAACCTTGTAACTATTCAAATTATATATCCGGAAATGGGATTTACACTTAATCAAAATATAAATAAATATATTATACAGTGGGAATATGGTTACTAACGAAACCTTTGGGTTCATTATATTTAATTCGAAGTAGAGAGAGTAAATAAATTGTGTAACTAAACCGAAATTGAATTAAAAAAAAAAATTACTAGGTACAGGGTGCGTAAAAAAAAAGAAAATTGCCATTACTTTCAACTGTAATGGTATATTACAATTTTTTTTTTCATTTTCAAAGGAAAACATCTTAGATTTCATGCTTCTTTACAGACAAAAAAATACGTGGATCCTGAAAATGGACTTTTTGTTCCGTATATTTATACAAAGAAATGCTAACAAAATGCATATTGTCGGAGGAGAGTGGTGTTTCTGGACCCTAAAGAAAATAAAGCGGAAAATATTTGCGGTAGCGATGTTTTCTATTCAGAGAAACTTGGCGAGCAGCATTTCAGATTTCAATAAAGTCATAGAAAAATTTGAAGCCCGAAAGATCGAAGAAAGACCTTCCATTCTAAAATAATGCATAGTTTATATAATTAAATAATTTTGTTTAACTGCGTGCATGCAATTTTCTTGCTTTTTTTTTTCTTCTTTTCGGATTAACGCCATCATTCATGGCTTACAGCACACACTATATATTCGATTTATCTCGTGTTCAATAACATAAGTGTAGAGGTTTTGTATATAAATAGTGTATAAACATACATTGATAGTGGTTGTTTGAAAAAAAGGAAATAGCTTATATATTAAATTAATATTAGAGAAATGATTTAATCAATAATATACAAATAGAGCTTAAAAGACTTTCCTCTTCATATTTCCTGAATATTTCTTGGATAAGACTCAAGAATGCTGGGGGAGGGGAACACTTGCGCGTACCTACATACCTTTGATATTACAACATTGCAACCGGTGCTTGTACAGACTACGAGCCGCTACTGAATCCTCGTATAGTTATCTTCCCGTGTGGAAGAATGCAATGGAACATATCAAAGTTTATTTATTTATAAGTTACTGGAATAGTTTAACTTCAAACTATAATCTAGGTTCTTATTAATACAGTAGTAAAATATAAATGAATTGATGATTAATATTTGATTGGTTGAACTTACCTTTCCATTCTTTCCTATCCTGAGTCAGCTTTTCATTAACATCTACCCTTTCTCATTCGTGTTAAAAGATTGGTGACCTTAGAAAGTGTACTATATTTTAGTGGTGGGCACAAAACCGATTTCTACAAAAACCGAAACCGATTTTTGAAATCTTTCCAAAACTGATTCTTCAAAACCGGTTAGATTTTCTATAAAAGCGGTTTCGGTTTGAAAACACGTTCCCTTTCATATCAAACCGGTTTTGGTGAAATGTCGAACTGGCTTTGGAGAAAACCGAAATATTGGTTTTTGGTTCTTTGGAAACCGGCTTTTGGTCTTTATAAAAGAAACTGTTTTGCCCATTCCCACTGTATATATTCATATACGACATATATCATTCATCCCTCATTGATTTTGTGCCCGTGAGCAAGACCTTAATTCTAGAGGAAAGGGTATGACAACACTCTTCTTGTGGACGGAAAGTGATGAAATTCACCAACAGCAAAACGTCACAACGGAGAATAGCCACAAAGCCAGTCATATTTTCTATTGAAATGTCGTATCAAAATTCATATCTGTAAATCTACCTCCTACCTAAATAATATATTCTCTATGTAGGATATTCTTTATTATAATTATTTTCTTGATAGATATTAAAGAACGTTGTTTAGAGCCAAGTACTCTGTCGACCTCCCCTTCCAAGTGCACTCTCATCTGCCAGTTATTCGATTATTCCAGCTCTTCGTAAACCACCAAAATAAGTCTTTGTCTCTGGAGCCAATATTAAATACACACTTCAATCATCTAAAACAAAATGTAAAGGTGAAAGAAATCTCTTTGTTTAAGCTAATTCCTAACTAACAACGTTTTAGAATAGAATCAGCGTGGAGCAGGAATACTTTATGGCGGTTTCTCTTTATTCGATTCGGAGAAAACTGACACAAAATAAAATTAGATGTTACTTCTAGGAAATGTTTATACTTTAAACAAACCGTCCTGTTTTTTTCTAAGCGTGCAATAAAATACCAAGTGCAAAACCTTTTGATCTGGTGCATACTATATATATATATGTATAGCGCTGTAGCAAGATCAAAGTTGACTTTTCGCATGTTTGCAATACCACTGCACTGGCAGTATGGTAATTCTTCTGGGCATACTTCAGAAGAAGTACTGTTTTATTACAGGTCTTCAGTTTCATGTGACTGCGAAGTTGATTAATTTTATTTCTATGACGAAGAATTTCATAGGAATGTTAAATATACTTTAAAAAAATCTCTTGTTCCACTAGTAGTACAAAGTATACCACAAGTATGAATAATAATAATAATAATAATAATAATAATAATAATAATAATAATAATAATAATAATAATAATCATAGTGATTGAATTCCATCATGTAATTTCTTTCGATAACGAAAAACGCACTTGAATATGTGACTATTTTAAATGAGAAGTTCATTTACCAAATTTCATGTCTTTCTGTAATTCCGAAATATGGATATTTTAATATAATTGCCACCCCCTTTCTCCTCCTTAACGCGTCGAATTTCCAAAAATCTTTCCTTAATGAGACCTTACATCACAAATCCTATACCCTGTGCTGGACTTCAAGTCTCTACCCTTAGAGGTTTGGCTTGGAGGTCCATTGTTCAATCAGTCAGGTCTTTTCCTTTATATTATTTTATATTGTATAATTTAGATAACGAGTTATGTTATACACATATTTTTGATACATTTGAGATGAGAAGGAAACACAAAGGTTATTTCCTTTTGGTTGGGCTGTATGGCGCCCTTACCTACTTTGTTCATTTCTTTGTAAGGAGAATATTTTTCAAAGTAACTTTTAATTTATAATTTGTTTCCAAATACCTTATATTAAAGGAAAGATTGGAATGTTAAAGGAAATATATATACTGTATTTATAATTATTTCCAAATACCTGATGTTAAAGGAAAGGTTGGAATGTTAAAGGAAATATATATTTATAATTTGTTTCCAAATACCTGATATTAAAGGAAAGATTGGAATGTTAAAAGAATTATATATTTATAATTTGTATCCAAATACCTGATATTAAAGGAAAGGTAGGAATGTTAAAGGAAATTCATAATGTATTTATAATTGTTTCCAAATAGCTGATAAAGGAAAGGTTGGAATGTTAAAAGAGATGTATATTTATAATTTATTTGCAAATTCCTATCATTAGAGGAAAGATTGGAATGCTAAAGATTTATATATTTATAATCTGTTTCCAAGTAGTTAATATTAAGGGAAAGATAGAAATGTTAAGGAAATGTATATTTATGATTTGTTTAAAGTTACCTGATATTAAAGGAAAGGTTGGAATGTTAAAGGAAATATATATTTACAATTAGATTCCAAATACCTAATATTAAAGGGAAGATTGAAATGTTAAAGGAAATATATATTTTAAATTTGTTTCAAATACCTAATATTAAAGGAAATTTTGGAATGTTAAAGGAAACATATATCTATGTTTTGTTTCCAAATACCCGATATAAAAGGAAAGATTGGAATGTTAAAGGGAATATATACTATGTTTATAATTGTTCCCAAACACCTAATATTAAAGGAAAGGTTGGATTGTTAAATGAGATGTATATTTATAATTTGTTTGTAAATTCCTGACTAAAGAAAGATTGGAATGTTAAAAGGAAATATATATTTATAATTTGTTTCGAAATACCTGATATTAAGGGAAGGATTGAAATGTTAAAGGAAATGTATATTTATAATTTGTTTCCAAATATCTGATATTAAAAGAAAGTTTGGAATCTTAAAAGAAATATATGTTTATAATTTGTTTCCAAATACCTGACATTAAAGGAAAGGTTGGAGTGTTAAAGAAAATATATAATATATTTATAATTGTTTCCCAATACCTGATAAAGGAAAGGTTGGAATGTTAAAAGAGATGTATATTTATAATTTGATTTCAAATTCCTGACATTAAAGGAAAGATTGGAATGCTAAAGGAAATATATATTTTTAATTTGTTTCCAAATATTTGGTATTAAATGAAAGGTTGTAATTTTAAAGGAAATATATGTTTGTAATTTGTTTCGAAATACCTGACATTAAAGAAAAGGTTGGGACGTTAAAGGAAATATATATTTATGATTTGTTTCTAAAACCTGATATACCCTTTCTGACCTGAGTGATTCCATTTGGAATCACAAGCTTTCTTGGGTTTCACAGCGCATATGCCGAATGATGCCAAGTTGTCTCATACGTTGGTGTTATACCGCCCTGTCAATATATAATTTTAAGAAAAGAAAATGGATATTCGTACTTCCTTAGACTTCAACATATAATCCATTTATATCAAAAGTTTCTTCATTTCCAAAAATAGATCAGGTTCGAAAGGATTAAAGAAATGATTGTAATGCTAAAGGAAATATATACTCTATTTTTGTTTCGAAATACCTAATAAAGGATAGGCTCTAATGTTAAAAGAGATATATATTTACAATTTGTTTTCAAATTCCTGGAATTAAAGGGAAGATTGAAATGCTAAAGGATGTATATATTTATAACTTGTTTCCAAACACCTGATATTAAAGGAAAGATTGGAATGTTAAAAGAAATATTTATAATTTGTTTCCATATATTTGATATTAAATGAAAGGTTGTTATTTTAAAAGAAATATATATTAATAATTTGTTTCGAAATACCTGATATTAAAGGAAAGGTTGGAATGTTAAAGGAAATATATATTTATGATTTGTTTACAAATACCTGGTATACCCTTTCTGACCGTGTGATTTCATTTGGAATCACAAGCTTCTTTGGCTTTCATAGCGCATATATCGTGCCGAATGATTCCAAGTTTTCTCAAACATTGTAGTTATAACGCCTTGGCAATATATAATTTTGAGAAAAAATGGATTTTCTTACTTCCTTACACTTCAACATATAATCCATTGAAATAAAAATGTTCTTCATTTCCAAAAAATAATTCAGGTCAGAAAGGGTTAAAGAAATGATTGAAATGTTAAAGGTAATATATACTGTATTTATAATTGTTTCCAAATACCTGATATTAAAGCGAAGGTTGTAATCTTAAAAGAAATATATAATTTTGTGAAGCAGGAATGAATATGAGATTTGATTTTCAATTTTCTATTGTTTTTTCTTTCTTCCACGGATGCGATTCTTTTATTGTGCTTTTTCTAATCTTTCAGAGAGTTTCATTCCAGTCTCAGTGTTCTTGTAGTACTCTTTATGTATGATAAGTGTTTTTATTGTTATTCTATAAAATTTTCATGTATGTTAAATTTGTGCTCATTCCAAGAGATTTGTCACAAATATTATATTTATTGAAATTGCTCATAACTAACAATGGACAAGTGTGATCAAAATGAGTGATTTTGTGTCAGGTTCTGATGCTGGCAAGTTTAATCCCATAATATTTAATTACAAGCATCTTTATTTCATACTAGAAAAGAAGCAGAGGTATTATATTTCAACTTTGAGTAACTATTGGCGATTACTTACTGAAAATTTTTAATAAAATCATTTTTTTAAAAAAAGTTTCTTGAAGTTCCTTCAAATACCGTAAACAGGCATTCGACCAATCAGAGATAAGATTCACATTTCCGAGTTTTGGCCAATCACAACCAGGAATTTGTATACATCTTTCAGGTATGTCCTTTACAATGTATCTTAGAAATTGCCCTTTCACTTTTATATAAATTATCCCGATATTTGCGTATCCATCATAGTTACTGTTCTCAAATTCTGTGAGAAATTGGCGCAATACAGTGCTCAATTTTATTATTTTCAAAGTTCCAGTGTGTAATAAATTATTATGTCACTGCAGTAGTTTAATTTCAAACCGTAATTCTAGGTCCCTGTTAATAGTGCAATATTTAAATGCAGTAAAGATTAATATTATGTATTAAAAAGTTTAACTACTCATTCTACTGTGATTGATTTTGTGCCATTGAGCAAGACCAGTTCCTTTCAGGCAAAAACCACAACAAAATTTTTCTTTCGGAGAAAAGCTAATAAATTCATGAAAAGGTAATCATTAGAATGGGCAAAAACTACGAAGCCGCTGGTAATCGCACCCAAGAAAAAAATGTGCGCCAAATGTGCACGCGCAGTAGCCGTTACTTAGGTTAGCAGCGAAGGCAAAATAAATGCTAGCAGGACAAACCGTAGCACCATGCTCTGAGCGGGAACGGAACTCAAAACTACGTAGATCTAACAGGTCTTGTGAACACCGACCTAAAACGTTAGATTAGCGTTTCTTAAACTATGGTCCTCGATTTCTATTCTAGAGATCCTTTAAGAATGAACACTAGTACAAAAGAGACAGAAAAATAAAGTTTAAGTGTTTACCATATACTGGAGTTGAGAATCAAAATGACTTTTCTACCAGTCGTTAATTACTTAAACAAAGCTGTATTCTACTATTAACACCAATGTAAAATTAAGTAATTTTAATTATTAGTATTTTGATAATATTAGTATATACTTAAAACGTTACACACACACGCACGCATACACATACCCTTGTATGTGTGTATACGTATATATAACTTTAAACTAATGGACAAGAAAAGCTGAAATTTTGCACGATGCAAATATCTCTAGGGAGACATTGTTAGGCATAATCTGAGATAGTACAAGGGTACTAGTGTTACCAACCCAATATAAAGTTGTATTTTTTTTTCAAACAGCATTACGCCATGTTTGAATTATTCACTTCAAATTTACATGTTAAAAGAAAACTTACAATGTTACTTTTATTATTCAGTGAGGCACACTAAGTACGCTACACTGCCACAAACACCCAAAGGCAATAGCAAAAGTGAGACAGACGGGCAATGCACATCTAAAGAACTTTAATGTCTATTACCATGATCATAATATGACTGATTTCGAATGAATAGGAAAAAAGTTACAAGAGATTCAAAATTTGACTTTTTTATTTAAAAAGAGCCTTTATTTCGAAAAGCTGCTCAGATACTCCATCCAGTTTCATAGATAGTTTCCAATGAATGTAAAGATCACAATGCTGTTTACAGTAATTCGAACCATACCTCAAACCATTCTTGAGATATTGTTAAATAAACTGTCTAAGTTTGCAACACTGCTAAATTTATATAATTCCGATAATTTGTTGTAATTACACATACCAAAAAGTAGTGTTGTTATGCTCCAGCATTACAGCTGTGCTGTTGTTAATGTTCTTTTCATTATGTTCTTTAATTTCCTATATTTATTCCGTGTATTAATTTATTTGTTATTTGGTCCATGAATTATCAGTTCACCAATATAAATTTTGATGTTGAAAAACACTAATGATGTAACGAACATATTATCTATCTGCACCAATAAATAACTCTAATGGAAAGTACTACAGGAACGTGATCGTTGGTCTGTATCATATTGTAGAAAAAAGAAGAAAATCGATTTGCAGATATAATACTTCTGATTTCAGATGAAATGAATGCTGTAAATTAAATACAGAATAATTTAATGTTGGAATACGTTTGAGTTGTGCTAATTACTCAGTAAATTTATCTCTGAAAAAAATAATAATTAGTGACCTTTTCAAGGTAATATTAAATTTAATTTATATATTGTCTAAAGATATTTATTTTGTGAGTTACGAAGATGGATAAAATGTTTAACTAAGCAAATCTTCGGGAAGCTTTGCTTCCCCTTTTCCTATGCTACTGCATAGCCATGCCACTAATTAAATCCAGAATGCGCAAATACTAACTCCAAATGTTTGCAATAATCCAAAATTGCCAGTTTCTTTTTTTTTTTCATGTTGGAATTTTACACAAATTGATGAGTTTATTCGTATTCTGTTTGTTGTACGTGACGATGAAACACGAATCGAAAGGATATAACAAAATTAATTTCAGCCACGTTAATTACCTACTGTGGCATAGCAATATTCACGATAATATTGTGTTAATGAAGATCCTGTTCTAAATAACTTTTGTAAGCCTGTACTTTAAACCTTTTCATGACAGTTACTGTAGAATCTGTGTGTAATAACAGGAATAGAATGTTGCCAATTGTTAAATGAAGTTAAATACTGTATTAATAGTTATACAGTTAATGGAATGTGTATGGTGTATACATATTTTGAATTAATGCATATGGCAAATATTTTAAATAATTATTCAATATAAAGATAGGAATTTTAATTAGATTGCACATTCGCCTGTTATGAAGACACCAGACCTAGCTGTATAAAGAAGGATTGGGTTGTACTAGGCTTCTGAAGCAAATGATACATGATGACATTTTGCTATCTGAAGGTAGTTGTATTTTATGCCACATCTTCGGTAATCTAACGAACTAACAGCTTTATCTTTGTCTCAACATTATCATGTCTTTATTTGCACAGGATACGAGTAATTCAAAGTTTTATCTAAATTAGAAAATGCATTCAAAAACTGAATAACATTATGTCAGCTTAACCTAATTTAAACTCTTGAAAGCTTACTACAAAACTTCTGAACTTAACCTAATTTTGCTACATTTCGGAAATGCACCACAATGATTAAATTTAAACTGTACCAGGAAGGCTGCCGATATATGGAATTGTAAAAGAAGACAGTCGGATGCCTACCTTTTATCTCTGTATTTCTTCTGTGGAGTTCAATTGTAATGTCACTTTTCTGAAAATGCTGATTTCCTATTATGTTTCAATATTTAATGATGCATTGCTATTTTTATCAATTATGTAATTTTCATTGTACTTCAGCGTTAGCTTTGAAGATGAACTTCCATAAAGATATTATCCGTTATAATTACTTTTACGTATTTATTATCTAAAATAATTTAAGTGTCATAATTGTTTCTCTGCATTTGGAGTATAAATAATTCATCCAATCGCTCATCCACGTATTTGAAGACACGGTGTTAAATCTGTCCCGTGCAGTGTGATTTTGGAACTTAATCGGTACCACACGTACTTTCCACCGAACCGGAATCAGCGTTATTTTCCGCGGTTTTCTACACGCGGTGGCGACCTAGAAATAATACAATGATTTAACAATTTTCCGTTGCGATGCTGCCGTCAAAGATCTGAAAGAAATCTGGTGTACGTTTTTCTTGGAGAAGGACGGGAGTGCTACAGGGTGAGTTTGGCTCCCTAACAGCCAGGATTTGGATAGTTGATCTCAGTTCTTTTTCATTTTTCATCCAAGTTATGTCGGCGAGATGTGGAGAAGCATCATCGAGACGGAGTTCGCCAAACTTGTAAGTCAAAATTGATTTGGTGGCTGGAACTGGATGAGACTTCGAACAACTATCTAGTGGAAGTTAGTGTTGAGTAACGATTAAACAACTTTATAATACGCGTGTGCTGAGCAAAATAGTTAACTTCATAACGCAAAATCTGGTTTTGTATTTTATTCCTAACCCATAAGTGTATGGAAAAAATTAAACATAATTCAGTGGTATTAAATAAAGTGCATGGCTAACGGAAAGGGAATTGCGAGGTTTCCCGAAACCTATGAAAAAGATATGGCTACGTTGGAAGTAGCGAAAGAACAATATAAGTGTTGCGACGAAGTGATTGTTACCACAAGAAAGGGTAGCAAAAAGAAAACTGTGAATCGTGAGAAAATAATAGTATGTGAGAACTGTCACAATATTTTTCATTGTAACTGCATCGAGATGGACGATGATAGTTTTAATAAAATTTTGAAGCAAGAAGTAAAATGGTGGTGTGACACGTGTAAGACGGACTCATCAGTGTTTCCTAGAGGTGACGATTGTGACGAAACTAAACCTGATGGCGATGCAAGTGAAGAAGGTAGAACTTCAAACGAAGATACCACTGGAGAAGACGAAATAGAACGAATTGACCCGAATAATGTAATAACACAAACAATGAAAGCTGATGAAATCACTACTGGAAAGAAACTTCCTCCAGATGAACATTCAGAGACAGAAGAGGAGAAGGACATCTGTATTCTCATGGAGTCTATACAAATGCGTGATCCAGAAGAACAACTTACAGTCCCTGTAAATATTAACAAAGCTGAAGATATGTTTGCACTGATGATGCAACGATTCGATCAATTCCGTACTGATGTAGCTAACAGCATGACTGCGTTGGCTAGAAACATGCATATATTTGGAAAGGAACTAAAACATGAAATCCGTCAGGATTTGAATACTGCAGTTGCGGAGATGAGAAAGGAAGTTGAAAGCATTCGAAACAGGGAGGACATAACAGAACAACGGTTGGGAGTAATTGAAAATAACATCGAGCATTTAGCTGAAAAACAAGACGACACCGTTGCTAGACTGGTGACAATGCAGAATGTCCAAGATGACAATGTATGTAGAATTGAAAATAACGTCTGCAGAATTAACACATTGGAAAAAGAAATGAGAAGTCGATTGACGAAAGTAGAGAATGAGATACAATTCAGAGAGCGGAATGTGACATCACACCAAACGAATTTAGAATGTGTTGGTAATGAGGAACATCATGCCGTACCAGTGATGCTAAGTTCAGACACCATTTGCAGCACTACTGTAACCACAGTGACAAGTAATATTCCCAGTTTCACATCTAGTAAGTGTGCATGTACATGTACAAATGCTGTGAACACTGTTACGAATTTTATGGAAACGGTATCTTTCGAAAATGGAGTGGAAGTCTCAACGGACAGAAGTATCACAAGGAAACCCATTTCGTCAGTGCGTGACGCACAGCAGATTGCTGAAGGAAAGAGCTCACCGCATAAGGGAAGTTCAATATCCAAGCGGAATGCATCACAGAATGGTCTACGAATTCAAGTGAGCGATTTAAGAGAGTTTCCTAAATTTGATGGTCAGTTGGACGGATCTGCGAAAACATTTCTGGAAGAACTGACGCAAACCATAAAACTCTTCGATTTCACGGAAGAGGAGAAATTAGTTATAGTACAAAAGTGCATGGTGAAGAGAGCTGGAGCGTGGTTCCGAAGACAACTACCGGAATTGCGTACGTACCACGATTTTGTTAACCGCTTCCAACGGAAATTTATGTCATCTAGAATTGAAAGAGCACAGAAGCGTCAACTTCAAGCAATGAGATACGATAGATGCAAATTTGCGTCTTTGTCTGATTACGTTTGGGATCTAGTTGACAAATACCAGTCCATAGCAACGGATTTCGACGATGAGGAACTAATAGAACTTATCCTCGAAAGTATTCCTTACGAAGACGCGAAGATTTTCAGAGCGAATCCTAGTCCTAACGTGGACGACCTACTTCTTAGGCTGACTGAAATGGAAGATGGTCGTGGTGATAATTCAAGAAAGTCGACAGATTGGAGAGACATCCGTAAGACTGATTCGAGAGTGCCACGTGTCAATTATGCTAAGCGTATGAAGACAGATTCCGCATCTCAGACTGATAATGAAAATAATAATTGGTCGAAGAAGTCGAATTTGTCGCAGAAAAAGAATATAATTAAATCCGCCAATGCACCAGCAAAGAACCAAAATTGGTCAGATGGAAGACCATTAATGCAGGGTTGGTTTCCTCCACCTTACTATTATCCTCCACCATGGTGGAACAATCGACGGCAATATTATCCGCCTGGACGTAAATCATCTAAAAGGCAGGAATTAAAAGATAGTAATGAATCTTTGGAGGATAAATGCAATAACGAATTGGAAGTTGATGCGACCAAATCAATAACTAAGGCATCGACTTCACAAAGTAAAGTAACACCGGGAAACGACCAGCGCAACTGCACTTAGAAGGGGATGCAAGTTGCGGGGACGTAGGAAACCCTTCTACCAATGATTGTTCCGTCCGATCCAATAAGGAGAGTATTCAATACCAAGTGTCATTTGTGATCGACAATGACACTGATAAAGAGGAAACTCCGATGGAATCCTACTGTTATCCGTCCCCAATAGTTCAAGGTAAGATTGGTGATATTAGTTTAACTTGCGTTATTGATTCTGGCGCAGAAGTGAACATCCTTAGTTATAGAATCTGGAAACAGATAGTGGATAAATTTCCATCGGTGAAATTACGTCCGTATTCGATAACATTAGGAGCATTTGCTGGATCAGAAAGTTTTCAGGTTAAAGGCCTTCAAGTTGTAAATCTTATGTTAAAAGGACGATTATTCGAAACACCACTGTTTGTGGTAAAGAATGTAAAGCCAGATCTTCTATTGGGCAGCCCATTTTTGAAAAAGTTTAGATGTGTCATAGACAGCGACAAGCAGGAATTAACTTTGATAGATAACAATAGTCAGCAAGTACGAATCGATATATCCAAACCAAACTGTGTACAACTTTCTTTACCAAATGTAGAAATGATAGATGTAATACATACTAGTAACACTATGAAAGAGGTGGAAATTGACAATGTGGAAGGTCCGGAGCCCAATGTCACTGTAGAACAGCTCACAGAAATGGTCTCTGCAAGGAGTGACATGGACGAGGCAGCGAAAAAGTTATTATTAAATCTACTCCTACGGTACAGACATTTGTTTACAGAATACCCAAGACGAATCAAAACCGAACCGTATCGTATTCAACTTACTGACGAAGAACCTGTTGTCGGAAAATTATATAGTGTGCCGCAGGCGATGCGAGCCGAGTTTGAAAAGGAGTTGGAGCAATGGGTTAAGCATGGGATTGTGGAAGAGAAATCTTCACCGTATCGTAACCCCATGCATTGCGTTCGTAAATCTTCTGGAGGAGTTCGGCCAGTATTAGATTTGCGGGGTCTAAATAAAAAGGTGATATCTCCCAAGGTTCAAGTAGAACCTATCTTCGACATACTTGCGAGGTTATCAGGAGCAAAGTATTTCACCTCCTTCGATTGCGCTTCAGGATATTATGGATTACCTTTACATCCTGACTCATATAAATATACAAGCTTTGTTTACTTAGGACGTCAGTACTGCCTAAAATCTCTCCCGATGGGTCTACGATCATCTCCGGCTATTTTTCAAAACATGATGAATAGCTTCTTTGGAATGTCTACCCGATCATATGTAACTGTGTACTTAGATGATGTTTTATGTTTTTCACCCGATTTGGAGACTCATTTTAGACACTTGGAGAAGGTAATGAAGATTTTTGATACGGCAGGATTTTCTTTAAACTTTAAAAAGTGTAAATGGATTTTAACAGAAATCAAATTTCTAGGACACGTAGTAAATGGAACCGAAATAAAAGCAGACCCGAAGAATACAGAGGCTATCCGATGTTTTCCGATTCCGAAGAATCGCAAACATTTGAAATCATTTTTAGGGATTATAGGATGGATACATCGGCATATACCTGATTACTCCGAACTCACTGCTCCATTTTATAACTTGCTGAAGAAAGATATACCATTTAAACTGACTGAGGATTTAATAAACAAATTTCATCAATTAAGGAAAATTGCCAGTAGTCCTCCAGCATTGAGTCAACCAAATTTTGACTTGGAATTTCACATTTATAGTGATGGTTGTAGTGAGAATCTTGCGGGTTACTTGGGACAGCATCTGCAGGAAGGAAATGGCATCAGAGTCATCGCATATGCAAGTCGTCGCTTGAAATTACATGAATTGTCGATGTCAATCTTCCAAATTGAATTACTTGCAATTCTTTTTCTTTGTGAGCGATTTGCTTATTACATTTTGGGTCGACCAACGATTGTACATTGTGACAACCATGCAGCAACTTACGCTTTCTCTTTGAAAAACCTGGATTCCCGTACCACCCGAATCATACTCAAGTTGCAGAGATTCGACTTGAAATTCGAACATGTACCTGGTAAGGATAATTTTATTGCTGATGTTCTTAGTCGATATCCACCGGAATTGGAAGCTGAAGATGATGCGAACAGATATGGTGATACGGTTAGAACTCCTGTCCACCACAAAAATCCTGTTATAAATTCTTCTCACGTACTGAAGCATCAAGTGGATATCTTCCAGTTATATGGAAACTTTATATTTCGAGAGGATCCAGAATTATACAATCCAAATGACCTGGGAAAGAAACAATTAGAAGACGAGTGCTGTAATACACTGCGCAATAAGTTAGTAAACGGTCAGTCGACGTACATCAAGATGTATAGATCTATGATTTTCGTTAAAAATGTCAAACGAGGTAGTTGGCTCTTGGTTATACCCCAATCAATGGCTAAAGAATTAGCGCGGAAGATACATTGCAAGAGGCACTTTGGACAAAAGAAGTGTTTAGCTTTCTGCCGTTCTATCTTCCATTGGAAGACTTTGAAGAAAGACATGGTTCAGTGTATACAGGATTGCCTGGAATGTGCTAAATCGAAACCGAGAAATAATCGTATCAAACAAGAGACTCATCATTTGACTGCGCACTACGTTCACGATAAGATCTGCATTGATCTAGAGGGAAAACTACCTGCGAGTCAGGGATACCAATATATTTTGTCTATCGTTGACGTTTACTCTCGATTTGTGTGTTTTCATCCTTTACGAAAGGCCAATACGGCTGAGATTATCCGCACGCTGGAACGATATTACTTCCATGTGTTCCCTTATCCCTCAGCAATCGTCAGAGATCAAGGTCCACAATTTATGTCTGCTCTATGGAGAAAGTTTTGTCAGGATAAGAATATCAAACATTGTCCTACTTCCCCGTTCAATCCGAGGGGCAATGGAATCATTGAAAGAAAACATCGCGACCTCAATAGAATTATCAGAACCTACTGTGCGGAAAAACAAGGTGAATGGAGCAAAATGCTAAAGTTCGTACAAAACTTGTTAAATAACTCTGTGAACACCACGACTCGTCAGATCCCTTCGGAAATTTTCTTGGGATATTCTGCGGTCGACAGTTTCAAGAGATCATACCTCTGGCCTGAAGAGTTATATCCACTTGATATCCACGACCGAATCTTGACGCTTCATAACCCTGTACTTCCAAAGGAGAGTAGTTCAAGGCACAAAACTAAAGACATCCTTCTGAAATCAGGAGACTTAGTAATGCGTAGAACTCATTATCTGTCATCTGCCCTTAAAAGTGAATGCGCTAAATATTTAAACTGTTACGTTGGGCCATATGTAGTAACGAAAATTCTAAGAAATTGTGCGGTACTGAACACACTGAATAATCGTCCAGCAGGAACACAGAACTTTAGAAATCTAAAGCTCTTCAACTGCTCTCCTGAAGAAAGAATTAATCTGTTAAGGAAATATAACACTGCCTGTGAAAATTCCACAAAGACAACAACTCCCTGATAAAGTAAAAAAAATACCTACGGATTTTTTTTCTGGAGAAGGGGGAGAACTGTTATGCTCCAGCATTACAGCTGTGCTGTTGTTAATGTTCTTTTCATTATGTTCTTTAATTTCCTATATTTATTCCGTGTATTAATTTATTTGTTATTTGGTCCATGAATTATCAGTTCACCAATATAAATTTTGATGTTGAAAAACACTAATGATGTAACGAACATATTATCTATCTGCACCAATAAATAACTCTAATGGAAAGTACTACAGGAACGTGATCGTTGGTCTGTATCATATTGTAGAAAAAAGAAGAAAATCGATTTGCAGATATAATACTTCTGATTTCAGATGAAATGAATGCTGTAAATTAAATACAGAATAATTTAATGTTGGAATACGTTTGAGTTGTGCTAATTACTCAGTAAATTTATCTCTGAAAAAAATAATAATTAGTGACCTTTTCAAGGTAATATTAAATTTAATTTATATATTGTCTAAAGATATTTATTTTGTGAGTTACGAAGATGGATAAAATGTTTAACTAAGCAAATCTTCGGGAAGCTTTGCTTCCCCTTTTCCTATGCTACTGCATAGCCATGCCACTAATTAAATCCAGAATGCGCAAATACTAACTCCAAATGTTTGCAATAATCCAAAATTGCCAGTTTCTTTTTTTTTCATGTTGGAATTTTACACAAATTGATGAGTTTATTCGTATTCTGTTTGTTGTACGTGACGATGAAGCACGAATCGAAAGGATATAACAAAATTAATTTCAGCCACGTTAATTACCTACTGTGGCATAGCAATATTCACGATAATATTGTGTTAATGAAGATCCTGTTCTAAATAACTTTTGTAAGCCTGTACTTTAAACCTTTTCATGACAGTTACTGTAGAATCTGTGTGTAATAACAGGAATAGAATGTTGCCAATTGTTAAATGAAGTTAAATACTGTATTAATAGTTATACAGTTAATGGAATGTGTATGGTGTATACATATTTTGAATTAATGCATATGGCAAATATTTTAAATAATTATTCAATATAAAGATAGGAATTTTAATTAGATTGCACATTCGCCTGTTATGAAGACACCAGACCTAGCTGTATAAAGAAGGATTGGGTTGTACTAGGCTTCTGAAGCAAATGATACATGATGACATTTTGCTATCTGAAGGTAGTTGTATTTTATGCCACATCTTCGGTAATCTAACGAACTAACAGCTTTATCTTTGTCTCAACATTATCATGTCTTTATTTGCACAGGATACGAGTAATTCAAAGTTTTATCTAAATTAGAAAATGCATTCAAAAACTGAATAACATTATGTCAGCTTAACCTAATTTAAACTCTTGAAAGCTTACTACAAAACTTCTGAACTTAACCTAATTTTGCTACATTTCGGAAATGCACCACAATGATTAAATTTAAACTGTACCAGGAAGGCTGCCGATATATGGAATTGTAAAAGAAGACAGTCGGATGCCTACCTTTTATCTCTGTATTTCTTCTGTGGAGTTCAATTGTAATGTCACTTTTCTGAAAATGCTGATTTCCTATTATGTTTCAATATTTAATGATGCATTGCTATTTTTATCAATTATGTAATTTTCATTGTACTTCAGCGTTAGCTTTGAAGATGAACTTCCATAAAGATATTATCCGTTATAATTACTTTTATGTATTTATTATCTAAAATAATTTAAGTGTCATAATTGTTTCTCTGCATTTGGAGTATAAATAATTCATCCAATCGCTCATCCACGTATTTGAAGACACGGTGTTAAATCTGTCCCGTGCAGTGTGATTTTGGAACTTAATCGGTACCACACGTACTTTCCACCGAACCGGAATCAGCGTTATTTTCCGCGGTTTTCTACACGCGGTGGCGACCTAGAAATAATACAATGATTTAACAATTTTCCGTTGCGATGGTGCCGTCAAAGATCTGAAGGAAATCTGGTGTACGTTTTTCTTGGAGAAGGACGGGAGTGCTACAGGGTGAGTTTATCCTGGCTGCTTCGCCAAACTCACCCTGTAGCACTCCCGTCCTTCTCCAAGAAAAACGTACACCAGATTTCCTTCAGATCTTTGACGGCAGCATCGCAACGGAAAATTGTTAAATCATTGTATTATTTCTAGGTCGCCACCGCGTGTAGAAAACCGCGGAAAATAACGCTGATTCCGGTTCGGTGGAAAGTACGTGTGGTACCGATTAAGTTCCAAAATCACACTGCACGGGACAGATTTAACACCGTGTCTTCAAATACGTGGATGAGCGATTGGATGAATTATTTATACTCCAAATGCAGAGAAACAATTATGACACTTAAATTATTTTAGATAATAAATACGTAAAAGTAATTATAACGGATAATATCTTTATGGAAGTTCATCTTCAAAGCTAACGCTGAAGTACAATGAAAATTACATAATTGATAAAAATAGCAATGCATCATTAAATATTGAAACATAATAGGAAATCAGCATTTTCAGAAAAGTGACATTACAATTGAACTCCACAGAAGAAATACAGAGATAAAAGGTAGGCATCCGACTGTCTTCTTTTACAATTCCATATATCGGCAGCCTTCCTGGTACAGTTTAAATTTAATCATTGTGGTGCATTTCCGAAATGTAGCAAAATTAGGTTAAGTTCAGAAGTTTTGTAGTAAGCTTTCAAGAGTTTAAATTAGGTTAAGCTGACATAATGTTATTCAGTTTTTGAATGCATTTTCTAATTTAGATAAAACTTTGAATTACTCGTATCCTGTGCAAATAAAGACATGATAATGTTGAGACAAAGATAAAGCTGTTAGTTCGTTAGATTACCGAAGATGTGGCATAAAATACAACTACCTTCAGATAGCAAAATGTCATCATGTATCATTTGCTTCAGAAGCCTAGTACAACCCAATCCTTCTTTATACAGCTAGGTCTGGTGTCTTCATAACAGGCGAATGTGCAATCTAATTAAAATTCCTATCTTTATATTGAATAATTATTTAAAATATTTGCCATATGCATTAATTCAAAATATGTATACACCATACACATTCCATTAACTGTATAACTATTAATACAGTATTTAACTTCATTTAACAATTGGCAACATTCTATTCCTGTTATTACACACAGATTCTACAGTAACTGTCATGAAAAGATTTAAAGTACAGGCTTACAAAAGTTATTTAGAACAGGATCTTCATTAACACAATATTATCGTGAATATTGCTATGCCACAGTAGGTAATTAACGTGGCTGAAATTAATTTTGTTATATCCTTTCGATTCGTGCTTCATCGTCACGTACAACAAACAGAATACGAATAAACTCATCAATTTGTGTAAAATTCCAACATGAAAAAAAAAAGAAACTGGCAATTTTGGATTATTGCAAACATTTGGAGTTAGTATTTGCGCATTCTGGATTTAATTAGTGGCATGGCTATGCAGTAGCATAGGAAAAGGGGAAGCAAAGCTTCCCGAAGATTTGCTTAGTTAAACATTTTATCCATCTTCGTAACTCACAAAATAAATATCTTTAGACAATATATAAATTAAATTTAATATTACCTTGAAAAGGTCACTAATTATTATTTTTTTCAGAGATAAATTTACTGAGTAATTAGCACAACTCAAACGTATTCCAACATTAAATTATTCTGTATTTAATTTACAGCATTCATTTCATCTGAAATCAGAAGTATTATATCTGCAAATCGATTTTCTTCTTTTTTCTACAATATGATACAGACCAACGATCACGTTCCTGTAGTACTTTCCATTAGAGTTATTTATTGGTGCAGATAGATAATATGTTCGTTACATCATTAGTGTTTTTCAACATCAAAATTTATATTGGTGAACTGATAATTCATGGACCAAATAACAAATAAATTAATACACGGAATAAATATAGGAAATTAAAGAACATAATGAAAAGAACATTAACAACAGCACAGCTGTAATGCTGGAGCATAACACTGTTTTAATATTATAGAACCAAACTACGCCTAAATTTAAAAAAAATGTTTTGAAAAGTTCCCACAAATACGAGATTTAACCAATATATGAAACTTTACCATTACCATATGAAACAAATCTTCCAAATAATTTGAGATACGAAATTACTGTAAGCGGCATTCAAATCTTTATGTCTATTTGGAAACCACGTACGTATTTGGTTGTGATGCTATCTACACGCTATTTCGAAATAGCCTTTTCAAAAAGTCAATTTTTTCAATTCCTTGTAACTTTGCTTCTATTGTACAAAATACGTTATTTGACGACTGTACTATTTCACATTAACATATTTTGGATGCGCATGATCCTTTCTGTCTGGATTGGGTTATTACTGTAAAGGAATCGTCCAAAAATTTGGCTGTTTTTCGATGTTTGTGATACTGTAACGTCCTTAATTTGCAACACTGAATAACAAATGTGATAGTACAAGTTTTCATTTTATATTTAGATTTGAAATATGTAATAACCTGATGTAGTACATTGAGAAAATATAATTTTATGTTGGGTTTGCAACACTATTAACCAAACGGTATACCAAACAATGTCCCCCTGACGATATTTGCATGGTATAAAATTTCAGCGTTTTTTTTTTCTATTTGTTTAAAGCTAGAAGAACATATCAAGATAAATGGTCCACCCTGTATATATGAGCAACGCCGCTTAAGTTAGATAGGTTGTGGCAGATGGTTTGATCTATAAGTTACTAAAACGAAGAGTCATTTAAAATACATCCTAGAAACATATTCTTTTTGCACAGTTCATGTTAGGAATGTGCAGGAGAAACGCGTTTTGTAGAATTCGAAATGAGACGAGACGAGACAAATTTGTGTTTCGTCCTAAATTTTCGAGAGTTATGAAATGTCTCGTCTCATCCAGAATATCTCGAAAAGCATAATCTAACTTTAAAAATTATTTCGAAATAAGTGTTTACTCAGGAAAAGCTATATGTCTTGGAACCAATACCTGCATTTATTACTTTTATAGGATAGAGAGTGACTGGACTTAATAGTTAACTTGGAAATCAAGCTTTATTAGTAATAAAAATAGCGATATTCGCATACATTATATATGTACATAATGATACATGCTTAAAAGTGCTATTATTATTGAAGATATTGTCGATTTGAACTTGACTGTTTAAACATACCCTTGACAAATTTCTGCACGTATATTGTATAATCAATGGAGTACGGAGACAGCAAAGAAACACAGGTGTCTGCTCGCGTTGCGTTCTGGCCCGAAGTCAAATCATGTGGAACCTATCGACCCAACTTGTAGTGCTTCCCAAGTTAATGGAGGTGCTGTCAAATGGTTTTCTCCACTCACACTGAATTATAGTCCCAGTTCCTCAATGTCTGGCCACTGTTCGTCTCAATTGCTGTCTGAAGATCTTCATTTTGTACATATGTTGGTATTCCGGCACGTGGTGCGTCTTCGAGTGTTTCATCACCGTCCTTAAACTTCTTAAACTACCTCTGCACTGTCCGCGTAGTGACGACACTCTCACCAAAGGCCTGGCATATCTTCCGCCACGCTGCAGCACCGTTTGACCTCAGTTTGAACTCGTACAGCATACACGCCCTAATGACGCTCTGGGCAGGTCCCATGTTCACTCTGTCCTTATGCAATTTCATAGTGTAACTGAACTGCCACAACCAGGTAGTATGTTGCATATACCCACACCAACAACTGACCTTCGCCTTATCTCCATTCGCATTCAACTCACGGTGTGAGGACCAATGGAACAGAGAACTCCACAAAAACGACAGAACTTTCTTTGTTACCTTTTTAATTACAAAATTAGGCATATTTTTCGAACTGGGGTGCCAGAATATTTTGATGGTTTAGGTAGGCTAGGTTAGTTTAGGTTAGTTTGGGTTAGTTTAGGTTAGGTTAGGTTAGTACTTAGCATAGATGTTCATTTTACTTCCACCTCACTCACCCTCGCCCTCGCAGTAGCAGTTGGCCCTCACCCTCGTTCACCCTCGCCCTCGCGAATGGAATTGTCCATCGCCCTCGCGCGCCCTCACCCTCGCTGTCGAAACTTGTCCTCACCCTCGCGCACCCTCGCCCTCGCCGTCGAAGCTTGTCCTCGCCCTCACGCACCCTCGCCCTCGCGGTCAAAACTTGTCCTCGCCCTCGCGCACCCTCACCCTCGCCATTGAAGCTTGTCCTCGCCCTCGTGCACCCTCACCCTCGCCATTGAAGCTTGTCCTCGTCCTCGCTGCCGAAACTTGTCCTCGCCCTCGCCGTCGAAGCTTTTCCTCGCCCTCTCGCACCCTCACCCTCGCCATCGAAGCTTGTCCTCGCCGTCGCGCACCCTCACCCTCGCTGTCGAAGCTTCTCCTCGCCCTCGCACACCCTCGCCCTCTTCGTCGAAACTTTTCCTCGCCCTCGAGAGGGCCTCCTTCGTGAGGATCAGAGCATCAATTATTCAACCTATTTGTTGAATTATTTCCTTATCGTCAGTGGCGGATCCAGGGGGGAGGCGATCGGGGCGATCGCTCCCCCTCAGAAGAGGAAATTTCTTTATTTTATATATATAAATAAAACGCATCCCAGAGTTTGGAGCTTTTAAAAGTAGCTCTAAGTAGCAGTATTACAACCCACCACCCCCCACCAGAAGTCCGTCCTGGATCCGCCCTTGCTTAACATACGTCCTAAAGAAAGGAAACTAAACATATCATATCATCGTATAACTTACTGTGGAACACCTAAAATGGAACAACTGTTACAATGAAGATCTCGGTCGATAATGACGTTTACATCATTTATCAACAGTCTGAAGAGTGTTTCTTCCAGACATGTTTTTTTTTGGGGGTACTGCCCCCCGAAGCTCTGAGAGCCTTCCCCCGAAGGAGACCAAAATAATTCGACTATAATATAATAATGAATAGAATAGTACCTGCTGTGCCGCCCCGGGATATTAAGTGTGCCCCCCCCCAGATCATTGTTTCTGAAAGAAACACTGCTTATGAAGGACTTCTTTTTCTGCGAAATGTTATCTCAATTAGTTCCAAAGCGGCTGACTAACATATCGAGCCCTTGTAAGAAGAAATGAATATGAAAGTACACTTGGATAGGTTAATTTTTGAGCCATTTTTCGTGGCAATTAAAACACAACTCCTGTAGCTTTCTTAACTGCACGGGAAGACAACTAATACGTACTCACGGAACGGCAAATATTTTATGGCACCATTTTCATTCTATGAACCTTAATACATACAAAAACTTTATATTTCCAAATGAAACTATATAGCGACATTAATGGGTCATTTCAAAAGAGTGGGGGGTAACTGTCCCCCTTTTCCCCCCTAATCGCCGCCCATGTTATGATGTGTGGCACATTTGTGCGAAATTAATAATAATATGATTAAACTGTTTACCCACAACAAAATCTTGCTCGTTTTGCTGAAGTGGCTTTTCCTAAGTTTTATATGTTTCATATATCCTACAGTTTTTTTCAGGCTTTTTTTTTAATTTGTCCAAATTTATATTTCTTTTTTTACCACACAATCGTTCAATACTTGCACTATAATATTTACAATCAGTATATCATCCTGTAACGTATTTTATTCCTAACAAAAATCATTGAACAACACAACATACAAACCCTATCTCACTGGCTTGCACGCGAACCTTTGGTGCATGGGGTCCTGGGGACAATTCCGAGTGGGAGAACATTGAACGACAGTGGATCGAATTCCGCGTTAAACCTATAGGTCCACTTCTCTTAGCCTCGCCGACGAAAGAGGACGCTAAACGGCAATCAGTCAACAGTTGCAAATTTCGGCTGCATAAACAACTTATGTCTTGTGGAACTTATTAAATTTATTTTGTTAAAGCAGCTCTTTTAACAAAATTTCAGTATTAACGTGTCAGATACTTCTATTTAAGGACAAGAAAAAACATATTATTTATTTTGTAACTAAATGATAGCTCTACCCACGTAGATTATAAAAGCAGAAACAATGAAAATCGATACAATAGTGACTGACATTATTTTAACAAATATCGATTCAGATAATAGTTTGGGCTGTCACAAAACTATGAAAAGTTAAAAATTCCGATTAATTGTAACAACTTCATCAGTGGTGGACATTGGAGGAGGATGTATGCTATTAATCAGCCATTTCATGGGCATCCAAACTCACGAGCCCAACGCTCGCTAGCTCGGCATTCGCGCTCGACCGTTCTCGGGTTCAATAATTAAGCGCTACCCCGAGCGCCAATGAAATAAGTCAGCGCGAGTCCAACTGAGGGAAGTGAGCCCGAGCACGATTCCCAAAGGAATAAATGAGCGAGAGCCCAGTTGAAAAAAATGAGCCCGAGTCCGAGAGAGTCCAGAGCAAAATGGCCATCTATGAACCAAAGTCATTCCATCAAGTCTTTTTCCATCTGATTTACTGCATTCTGATGGTTCTCTCATTGATTGTGTTTGTTCAGATATCAGCGCTCTTGTCATTTACAGCTGAATGACGTGAGTGACTGTCTGTCTGTCTACCAACACTCTTTAAACATGACAGTGTAGTAGACACTTCTTATCTAAAACGTCTCCAGCACAGGGAGGGCAACAATGAGGCACACTTACTTCTTAATGTAGCGCTATTTCTACCCGGAAACTTTTGTGGGAAAAATCAAATATTATTCTTATTTGCATTATTATTTTTAATAATTATGTACGTACACACGAGAAATTGTCTACTGCAATTAATTGAAAGGAAAAATACGATTAATGTATAACCTTGCTATGACACTAACTTTTCATCTAGGGGACATGGCAGATGATATTTTAAATTTTGCCTCTCTCCAAAAGAGGTCAAACAGCAAACTCCAAAACAGTTGCTTTTAAGGAAGCTTGTCCTCCTCCCTCGCGTGCCCTCGTTCTCCTGAAGAAAGTTGTCTCTAGCCATCGTGCACCCTCGCTCCCGCAGTAACACTTGGCCCTCACCCTCGTTCACCCTCGCCCTCTTCGTCGAAGCTTTTCCTCGCCCTCGCGCACCCTCACCCCGCCATCGAAGCTTGTCCTCGCCCTCGCGCATCCACCCTCGCTGCCGAAACTTGTCCTCGCCCTCGCGCACCTTCCCCCTCTTCGTCGAAGCTTTTCCTCGCCCTCGCGCACCCTCACCCTCGCCATCGAAGCTTGTCCTCGCCCTCGCGCACCCTCGCCCTCGCTGCCGAAACTTGTCCTCGCCCTTGCGCACCCTCGCCCTCTTCGTCGAAGCTTTTCCTCCCCCTCGCGCACCCTCACCCTCGCCATCGAAGCCTGTCCTCGCCCTCGGGTCACTGTGGGCGAGGGAACGAGGTCAACTCACTTACGTAACATCAACTCATTTCTCCTGTAAACATGGTGATTTTACCTTATTTTGGCTCACCAATTCCAAAATTATCCCCAAAATTAAAATTTAAAAAAATGAAAAGTGAAAATATTGTATGTCAAATTTTCAATATATGAGTAAGATACTCGTAAATTTCGATCTTCTACGTTCATCAACTAGTTTATAGATAACTACTTTAGATAACTACTTTTCTTAGTTGAAAGAGAGAGTTGTGTTGCATCACCGTACATAGAGTCGGCATAGCACTGAAGACAACCTAATGAAGTAAGAAAATCGTTGCCCAACACATTGGGGATGTTGTCTTCACCACCAGCTTTTATGAAAAGCTGGAAACATGAATAATTTAATTGTTTAATTCTTTCATGTAATGCAAAACATACTAACTTCGGGATGTAGCTTTAACAGCTCTGTATTGTAATTATAAATGAAATACACAAAATACATATTTCAAAAGATGCAGCAGAGTTTGGGTAGGTAAACTAGAATGTTAGGTCTGTAAAATTGTAATGGTTTGTAATGTAAAGTCCCTTCAATATGTCAGCTAATTACAATACCTTCAAGTATCGAAGTAACTCAATGATCTGTCGTCTAACGATATTTTCTCCGTCAAAATCTTATTTACACTCCCCCGACAAACTCGGTGTTCGTGGTTTTATTCAAAGACTGGTTTTACAAAACCCAATCCCTTTTCTTCTTCTGTCCATAAAAGGTAACAAAACTTCAAATGTTCGAGAACACCCATAATCACGTTGTCTTGACGTAAAATCGAAAGTTCTAGAAGGTTTAGGACAAAAACCTCCAAAGTTCAGTACCACAAGCATTACCCTCAATCAACCTCACAGGAGGTGACATCGTCCAACGTGAACTCACCAATATAGCTGATAGTGTAGAAAATAAGTATTTCCACAATAAAATAATGTTTATGTTTGCGGATATAAATCACTTCACTCAGTAGAAAGAGCATTATCAGGCATGTTAGTCAATATCAAAGTATTGAGTCAACAAAGTGACAAAACAAAATATAGCTGACATATGACACGATGTGAAATGTGAAAAAGTAGCAAGTAAGGGGGGGGGAAAAGCAGGACAAGGAATAAGGTGTAGACATTTGCAGGGTAAAGGACTTCTGCCATTGCATCTAGTATAATGAACCAAAAAAACTATTACAAATTGCTTCTAAGAAGCTTGAGGCTATATGAGTTCAAATCTTCTTGGAAAGAAAAAATAAATGTAAGTGACATCCACAAGAATCGAACGACGGACTTCCGGGACCATATCTCTCATCATGTAACAGTTGAAAATGTTGGCTAAAACAAACACATTTTGTCATCAGGATTTAGGATTTACATAATTCCTTTGTGTCATCTTATTGCAATTAATGTAAGGATCAGGCCCGTATCCACGGGGGGGGGCAAGAGGGGGCCGCCCCCCCTAAATTTTGGCTGGCCCCCATAAAATTTCATGTTAGGCTTGCAGATGAACTATAATATGGTGATGAAGTATAATATGATTGGGTCGGGCCCCCCCTAACTTCTACCGGGCCCCCCCTAAATTTTTGGGCTGGCTACGGGCCTGGTAAGGATGCTAGAAGAACTTGTCATTTTGTGTCGAAGGTTTGGATGCATCTCATCTAAATGAAATCATAATTGAGTTGAAGGTTTACAGTTTCAGAATAAGGAACACCGTATCGACAATACAAATTATTCCTGTAACCTGGTAAATGGTACTTTTTAAATATCAAATAATTACGTAGAGGTATATTAGAATAAACTTTTACCTTTGCACAATTTTGAAAAATATTTTAAAATGAGGGCGCGGCAGATGAGTATCTAAACACTAAGATTTTACAAGGCATAAATACCGAATTGGAACTGAATGGCGTGACATTAAATTTGGAATTTACAAAATTCTTTGAAGTTTGAATAAAGATTATAATTCTTGCAACATCTTTACATATTTCACGTAGTTTTTTGCGAGAATGTTACTCACGAGAGTCCTCGTATACAAATAAAATAACACGACTTTATTTTCTCGTTACTTCAATTACATTGGTTCTGGTTTTTTTCAATTTACTGGAAAGCTATAGAAGTATAACTTTTCTTATGGTACTTTTAGTTAGTAGTAGTGCTGTCAAATTAGGCAAAATTGAGGCCAAATACAAACATTTATAATAAAAACAAAATTCGTAAAGGAACCTCTAGCACTACTTAAGCTGTACTTCTCACTAAAAATCTTCAGCTTAAGTTTAGAGTTCCCCTCCAGTTTCCAACCGACAAAAAATGCAGTTAAACCATTAAAAATTGTTAGGTTAGGCTAGGTTATGTTAGGTTAGGTTTGGTTAGTTTTAGTTCGGTTAGGTTACCTGGTAAGACTTTAGTTAGACTAGAACAGTGATTGGAACAGGTTCTCATATAAGCTTCAAGTATCATTTAAATTCAGTCACTGAGCCACCGCGGCCAACTATAGGCCATTCGAGTAACTTTAGAAGCGCACATGTTTTATTTCTCTGTCACAGAAAGTAAGAGCGTTATTTGATTTTATGTTATGGAGTGTGCGTCCGTAATGTGTGTTTAATGAGGTATCTCTCTCGTCTGGCTTTGATTTTAAGATAAAAATTCATTCAAACTTGTTACACTGTTTCGAATTTTAGTAAATCAAAAATAATCAGGATAACGTTTATACTACTAATAATATAAATTAGGTAATGCACTAAATATAGAATGTATATGATACCTATACAATAACTGCTGTTTTTCAAATTTAGTTCGAACGTTTATGTTATGTATATGGAGAATTTAGTACAGTCAACAACAAAAGTAATTCCCTCCTGACTGCTATTGTTCCTTTAGGTCGGGTCCAGTAATTTTTCTGGTATCACAAACACTTGGGCAGATGCAACTCAACGTACACGTAACATTTCAAGCAGTCGGTAAACCTGTGGAGCACTGAAACAGGCTTTCGCTGTGCAGTTGATGGATGAAAGAATTAGTTTAAGATTAAATCTCTGTTGTATGGAGCATATTGTTGAATGAGTGCCATATGTCAATGTAATTATAACTTGTTGTGTGTGAAATGTATTATTTCAGTACATACTGCAAGGGAGAAGAAAGAAAGAAAAAATACTGATCATACACGAGTTGAAAAAGATGGTTGAAACCAATCAAAAATATCAAATTTGTCACAATTCGAGGAAATGAGATTGTAAACCTTTATCTCCTTTCACGGGCTTGCTCCAATGCTTTGTCAGCCTCGTCGTTTGAATAGAGCACTTACCTCTGGTACGTTGTTCGATCCCCGACCAAGTAAGTTTTTCGTGAACACCATCGTCTTCTTGGGTTTTCTCGGTGTACACCTGTTTCCTTCCACTTTTCATTCCACCAATTCTTCCATCGTTATTCCCTTGGTGTAATCATCGTCTCCCTTAGTCTTAAGAACATAATCATGGGACGTTAACACGAAAGATTCAATTTCGTTTTTTTTTTTCCGTCATTTCAATATCTCTTTTCCTCTCCACAAGAGAAGGTCTTGCATATTACCAGGGGCGGCGATTAGAGGGCAAAAGGGGGCACTTGCCCCTCCTCACACTTTTTTGAAGTGACCCCTTAATGTATATAGTTTCAGTTGGATATGTAAAGCTTTTGTACTGATTCATAGAAAAATATGGTGCCCTATAATATTTACCGCTGCGTGAGTACTTATTGGTTATTTGTCTTCCCGTGGAGTTAATAAAGATACAAGAATTGCGTTTAAATTGCAGCTCAAAGCAATTAATATTGCAATTACCTTTTTCTATAAATGTCGTAGCATATGCTTGTAGTATTTACAGTCTTTCATTTTCTAAGAGTAATAACATACATTTAATAGCATGTCTGGAATTAAAAATATAAGTTGTTCATTAATCCCCAGTTTCAATATAACTTCTACAAAACAAGCCTCATTATTCATTATTATGATTAATATTATCCTTTCTATTTACTTGTTTTGCAAATGCGTTATTAAATAATCTGATCACACAATTTTCCAGACAGAATTTTAAGATGTTCGTGAGCAAGGAATCAAATCTCTTCCTAACTTCCGTTGTTTAAGAGTACAAAGGGAGTAGTACCTACTTGCGTTGCTCTTGTCAATTTACTTAATACGATATGTATGTGAAATACGATATCCGGTGTTTTAACTTAAAAACATAGTATCCTATTAGTTATACAATCTTTGGTCAAACAAAGTATTAGAAACAACCAGGAAAACTAACATTGATATGGAAATATTCAGATTATGTCTTGTCCCCTACTTTTAACGTCCAATCGCCGCCACTGCATATCACACTGAATATCGATACAAATTGAAGCATGTTAAAAAGTTCGGACCTACGGAGATTGGAACGCGGACCTCCTGAGTAGAAATTCAATGCAGTAACCACTTACTTGCGTCGGCTGCTTAACTAACGATACTGCAAAAAAAAACAATTAGCTAGTTCAAAACGCCACATGTAAGCTCCCCCCCCCCCAAAAAAAAGATGCTAAGGTCCGAATGAAGAAACCATGATTAGTTGAGTTATCGTCTCCTTTTTCAATTCAGGAAAAGGCCAAATAGACCTTCCTCAATGAGGAAAATGTCTCGAAACGTTCTTCAAGTTGAGGCTGAGAGTTTAATGTTCCTCTCGGAATCCAGGAAAAAGAAAACAATGGCAAATGTTATTTTGTAATTCCTTAAATTGTACCATGACGTGCAGAAATATTAGTTAAATTTCAAGATATTTGAAAGTAAACTATGCTTAGGACATATATGTCCTTTGTATATACCTACATTGTATCTTTAAGTTTAACGTCTCACAATTATAATTTAGGCAAGTGAAGGATGATGAAACACTTGATGGAATGATAATGTTGAGAAAGCCCATGGACATGATGTTATACATTACAAACTTACTTGGACGAAGATCGAACCAGGGAACCCATGCAGCAGAGGTAAACGTTTTGCCAGTGAGCCGGCTCATAAAATTTTGTCAATTTACATGAAGGACTTGTAGCGTAGTGTTATCGTGCTTAAGTTTTAAGCGGGTCCCGTCGTGTCAATTAATTTTCTTAGTTAAATTTTATTGGTTAGGTAATTAGAATATTCGGACCCAAGAGGAACGGTAATGGGGAATAGCGGAAACTTCATAACGAGGAACTACACAATTTATACGGTTTCCCAAACATTGTTAGGGCCATTAAAGCTAGGAGGCTTAGGTGGGCAGGTCATGTAACTAGGATGGAAGAAAGTAGAAACGCTTTCAAAGTCTTGACTGGAAGACCAATCGGAAAAACGACCATTAGGAAGACCTAGGCGCAGATGGGAGGACAATATTTAGATGGATCTCGCAGAGATAGGAATACAAAGTAGAAACTGGATCTAGTTGGCTAAGGATAGAAGTCAATGGAGAGCTTTCGTGAACGCAGCATTGAACCTCCGGGTTCCATAGGCCATAGAGTTAGTTAGGTAATTGTTATTGCAAGTGGGTATACTTCATACCAGTTTCATCTTATGGATGGCTTGATTCCCTCATAGCACCAATTTTTAGATTTACAAGAAATAGGGCTACATTTTTTTCGAAAACTGCACATGAGGATTTATACTTCACCTATGTAAGTTTTATTTAGCCATTTATTAACGTGAAACGAATACTGAAGTATACGCTCATCGAACTCTCCATTACCACAGTGATAAGATGACAGCACATTCGTACAGTATAGGTAATGAGACATAGTACATAAACATTAATTAACTCTTAAAACTATAATTTCTGCTTAATTAAAATAATGTACAAAATAGACACACCTTCAGTGTTTATATTATGTTATCAGTATTTTGTGTATTATTATTATGTAATGAAAATAACACGTTTAAAGGGGAGTTTCTATACATAAAAAATACTTGGAGCTAAAAATATGCGTTACTTATCAGTAATAACTATACTCTTATCACAACAACAAAACGAATTAACGTTTAGAGGATCACGTATTGCTCTGTTGCTACGTCATGAGTATTTTTCTGAGGCGTACGCTGTGCTTCCTTCACTTCGGTTGATAAGCATTTCTGAACATGTGTCAAAAGGCGGTAGCCAATAAGTCAACTAGCCCGGGGCCAGAGGTCTAGGCCCTCCAGTTTCTTTTGAGTTGTAAAAATAATTTAAGTTATTATTTATATATTTTTGGAAGTTTATAGACTACTAAACTCATAATATACTTATCATAGTCTGAGTTTTGGCTGCCCTCCCCACTTTTTACCTTCTAGATCCGCCACTGGCGGTAGCATTTAAATTGTTATTCTTTCTTTATAAAGAAACTCTCCACTTGTATCTACCACCACTATATTAATGATTGGTCCCTCTCTTAGTGACCCTAATAGCCCCGTGACATGATTTCCCTTCTCAACACAAATTCTCACGTGGCTTTGAACTGTCAATTTGTTTCTGACTTTGAGCAGAGTATAGCACTTGTTATTCTGCTTGAAAATATTACTTATTTATTTATTTATTGTAGTATATATATGTAGAAAAGAAACACTATTAAGTAGCACATTAGCAAATTGTATCATAACGAGAACATATACAGTATGGCGCTAAATTCGTTGTACTGTACAATAGCAGAGGAATGATTCCTGAGAGTAAAACAAATAAAAAAGTTCCAAACGTAGTCGGGTCAAGACTTCACTTAGGAACTAGTATGTGCCTTATCCAAATATACCTGTTTTAGAATCCTAAGGTACTCACGCAACAATTTTTAAGGAGGTATTTGGAGAGTACTTTATATCATAGGCCCGTAGTCAAACTCCCTCTATAAAAATTTTTGTGGAAGCACCTCAGGATTCTGAAACACGCGTTTTTGGATAGGGCACATACTAGTTTCTAAGTGAAGTCTTGACCCCACCAAGGTAGATCCTATAGTTTTGGAGCTATGAACCTTTAAAATTCATTTTTTTCATGATTTCGGCAGCCTATAACACGTAAACGATGCGGTTTTCGCCCTATGTTTATTGGAACTTTTTTGTTTGTTTTACTCTCAGGAATCACTCCTCTGCTTTTGCACAACGAATTTAGCGCCATACTGTATATTCCTAACAATGACACAAATTCAACTAACAGTCACGCTCATACTGCTTGCAATATTGGGTAGAATATAGATTTTTAATTTACAAATTGTTAAGCTATTTAACAAATATTGGGAGTAATAGGCGGTCAATATATCCTAAGGATATTCCCCAGCATTCTTCTTTTACCGTTTCAAATGAGATGGAAATTTTACTCTTATTATTCAGATTTGCTGAAAATATATTCAATGGCATTTCTATTTGAAAGAAATAAGCCGATTTAGCTAAAAAAAAAAAAAAAAAAGACGGTACTTATATGATTAAATTCATATGTTTTTTCGACCATACTATAACATTCCATTCTGCGAAGAACGCATAAGCAGAAAAGAGAAGGAAAATTTGTGGTAAGTGAAAATGAGAGATTAGACAAAAGGAAGGGGAGAAATTTCCATTGCCTGCATAATCTGTAATGGGTCCATGAAAACTGGTCTTAATAGATTACAAACCCAAGAATTGACGGAAACGCACACTTTCATATAAATACTTTGGGATAAGATAAGAGAACAGGGATACCGCTTCTCTGCCACTCCTAAATTCCCGCATTCAACTTTTCCTTCTGTCTCTCTCTCTTACGAAAAGGACTCTCTCATCATCTCCAGGGATCGTGATGGAGCACGCAGTGACGTGACAGATAAGAAGACTCAGCTGCTACCCATCTTCTCTGTTTTCAAGGTGGGAAACTTTTCTCCAAAAAAAATTCATTAAAGTTTCGGAATTCATGGCAAAGTGTCTGCATGTCTGAGTGTTCTGCCCAAAGACAGGTTCTAGCCCACTTACCTTAATGTGGGGGTGGCAGGTCATTCATTCCTGTGTTTAAAAACTAGATTGGCAAATTGATAATTACGAGCTGGAGCAGAAGAAATGATTCAGAATAAGAATTACGGATATCACGTATACAATAACTGCCTAATTATGGATTCAATACACAAGTAGTTTCCTGTATTGTTTCACGATAGACCGGGTCACGAAGTTCGTGTCTTGTGATTTGGAAGCATGCCCGGACTAACTCATGTCCCGAAAGCAACCCAATGACCCAGTGAGATTCGGAGACAACAAAACGTCGTCACATACATGGGATAATATTATGAGGCTTCTAACGTAATTCTAGCAAACACAAGGGTCCTTGGTTCGATCCAAGCTCGCACAAAGTGAGTTTTGTGGTGGGCAAACACCGTGTGCGTGGGTTTTCTCGGGGTTCTCTTCTTTCTCCCACTTTCTTCATTCTGCCACTTCATTCATTTCTCATCATCTTTAGCCTGAGTAGCATGACCTTAGGACGTAAAACTTTAAAAATTTATTTCAATTTTTCTAGCAAAACAATTCTTTCCCCCCTCCTCTCTCAAATCTATATTTTTTCTTCATTTGTTATGCATTTGTGTATATATATGTGTGTCAAAGCATTGCTCTGAAAGATAACTATAAGATCTATCAGATTATACGCTCATGAAATTTACAGAAAGAAAAAACAACAAGTTTTTCTTTTCCCATTGGAGATCGTCAAAATTTAAAGGACTGAACTTGCAAAACTTGTCTTGTAGAGTATAAAAGATGCCACTCAGCCCAAACAATGTTTTGTTAATTTTTTTTTATATAGTTTATGTTCAAAATTACTACTATATTTCAGTGTGATAAGACGATGAACATGAAAGTACATTTGAAATATTCAAGACTTAAGAAATGTTACCCTGGGAACCGAGTAAATGGATATTCATAACAATGAATATCATTAATCATTATACAATTCTGCAGCAGAGTTACTGCGGCTGCTGCCGGGTCACTCGGTCTGAGTTTTTGTGTGTTCTTAGACCCGTGCCCGTTCCGGTCAGCGGACCTGAAGAACGAGTCCCACACCTAGATGATCTGAAGGAAAATCGTAACCCTAGTGACCCCAGGTGACTCGTGCCACCTGTGGTGTACAGGTCAACTTGCATTCCGCCAATATATACTACTATCTCTTACTTCGTACATTGTCAAGGAGAGAGAATCTCCACATTGGGTCAGGGCTGAAAATGATAGGTAAAATAACAAGATAACAAAACTAAAAGAAAACAACGCAGTTAAGACCCTTCATTAGCTTCGAGATCACTCTTTTTAAAACTTTTTGTGAATAAAACAAACAAAATGCAGAATGTCAAAAACTTTGAAGCAAGCTTCTAATATATAATAAATTAGTTTGCAGCTTAAGGTCCATTTCAGCATTGAGATTATATGGGGCGTGGATCTTCAATTTAACGTAGAATCCAAATCTTATTAGCTCCTACTGGAAATCAAGCCCGGATCTCCTGCACCAAGTTCTTAAATAAAATAACATTTTCCATTTTTCTCTCCATGTTTTAGAAATCTGTATACATCTCATAATTCCTGGATAGTCAAATATTTATGGAAGGTGTTGAAAATGAATGTTAATTTTTGCAATGAGATTTTATTACTAAAAAAAGGATTGTTTGTCAACTGCGTTACATTATAATATTTTATGGAGTTAATAATAATAATAATAATAATAATAATAATAATAATAATAATAATAATAATAATAATAATAATAATAATAATAATAATAATAATAATAATAATAATAATAATAACTTTATTTTAAGCGCCATGAACAGTTTATAGGCAAAAGTACAACACTATGTTAAAACTATTATATAATCATTTTAAACAGACCAGAAAATTTATAGTATAGAATGACTATTAGAGCATGTTAATGTCTTTGTAAGAAGGTTAATATATTAAAATTATAAGACTCAAACTGATATATAAAATAAAAATTTAAAAAAAACAGTCAATTTCATAATATACTAATAACAGAACTATTCAAATTAAAGTCTGATTTAACTACCATTTAAAGCAATGAGTCAACCTTGCTTAAAACTGCACAATCAGCATGCAAAAATCTTTGTCACTTATTGTCAAATTTTATCATAAAAGACTGGTTATTTGAATAAAAGAAATAAGATAAAAGTACACTGAAAATGCACAATAACAATAAAATAAAGATTGGCAGCTATAACCCTTGTCATAAAGTTAGAACAATTTAATTTTTGTAAGAAATGCTCTGATAATTCTCCTAATATATGTTCATTCTAAATTGTAAGACATTGTCATCCTTCTTAGTATTTCACGTTTTGAATTTAATGCAACTAATGTCGATCGATTCCTAACACTATAAATCGGCACTCTTATTCCTATATTTTCTAACTGTAAGCAATATTCGCTACTATATTTGTTATCCGCAACACCATTTGAATAAAAAAAATATCAATAACTTTCCTCCTTTGCGATAGGGATTGAAGTCCCCAAAATGTTAACTAATACCCATATTCACGTGCATAATAATCCTTTCTCATTTTATAATATAATAGCCTTATAAAATATTTTTGTACAGCTTCGATTTTGTTAACAAGTGGGCTGGATAGACTGTTCCAAACAACTGAACGAAATTCCAGTTTGGATCTAACAAGTGTCTTATATATGTATAATAATAATAATAATAATAATAATAATAATAATAATAATAATAATAATAATAATAATAATAATAATAATAATAATAATAATTAGTTCGTGGTATCCACAATGATTTTTCTTGGTCCCTTCTTAGGGATGCGCACGAGACAAGATTTGTGGCTTTCTCGTCTCGAAAATGTGTTCTAAAAGTGATGTCTCGACTCGAAAACTGTATATTTCTCTATTGGAAGAGCCGTGTCTCGACTCGAATTTTGTCAGGAAAATCCTGTCTCGACTCGTCTCGTGCGCTACTCTGCAGTGCTTCTTGATTTTGTATACCTTAAGTATACCATGAGTTTCTTATTGTTCCTTAATATGCAGTAAAAAATTGCTTTTGTCCAGCTCCATTATTTCTTCGTGCAATATGTTCTGTCCACTGGAACCTGAACGTCTTTTATCGTTTCATCTCTTTTCATTGATAATATGTGTCACTCCTGTCATCCTTTTGATTTATGTGATGCTTTGCTGTCTTTGCGAGTGCTTCCTAGTGTATGCTTTGTTATGTAACCTGCTGACGGAAAATGTCTTAATTTCTTAGTGTTCGCATCTCCGATCCATGGAGTAAATTAGCAAAAAAGAAAATCGATTTTTAAAAAATAGAAAAAGAAAGAAAGGAAAGTGGTGAAGATTGTAGTAGATCAGGGATGCAGATAAGCAACAAAATTTTACTCGCCCAAGAAAAGAGCTACTAGCCCACAACAAAAATCATTCACTTACCTTCGGTATGATATTAAATACTCGCTCGCACTTATGAACCACTCGCCCTGGGTGAGTGGTTATTTGCAACACTGTAGTAGACTGTCTCAAAAGAAGTAAAATAGCTCGAAAATACTTTCAAAACTCTGGACTTGTTTAATTAGCTATTAGAAAAGAAAGAATAATTATTGTACTCTTGGGTATGTGTAAAAGTTCAACCCTATTTGGTGTGCTAGGGTGCCGGTGGCAATAGCCGAGTGGCCTCGGGCGTTCGGCTTCGGATCATGAGGCGCAATCCACTGGGGGTTCGAATCCCTCTGAAGAGCAAGGTCGGAATTTTAACTGTCCTGGATATGTATGTGTTCGTGTCCCTGTCGAATATGGTAAAGGTCGAAGAGGCCTTGTATACGGGGAAACCCGGGTTGCTCAGGAAACTGAGGTATGATCGGTTGATCTTTTAAACAAAAAAAAAAAAAGGGCCGCGGTGGCGCAGTGGCCCTTTCACCTCTGATGCTTGGGGTCCCGGGTTCGATCCCAGCCCTCGCCAACTGAATTTTGTAGTGGACAAACACCGTGTGCGTAGGTTTTCTCGGGGTTCTCTCACTTTCTTCATTCCACCATTTCATTCATTACTCATCATCACCCTCTCCTTTAGCCTAACCGGCATAACCATGGGACGTAAAACTCAAAGATTTCATTACATGTTTTTCATTTTCCGTATTTGGTGTGCCAACTTTCTTTAGAAAGTGTGCTAGATAATGTCATCAAAATGCTATAGAATGAAGTGAAAATATGCTCGAGCTACAGACATTGTGTCATAGACTAAAACTCCAAGTGCGAAGTTAATTCCGTCATAATTATCAGATATTCAAAATTTTATCTTATAAGTAAAAATCATGATAACAACTATTAGTCTAGTATTAAATATACTTCTTTGCAAAAATTTCTTATCGAATTATTTACAGAAAATAAGAAAAGTGAAAGGGATGCAGAGGTTTAATAATCAGAAATACTATCCGTAAGAACAAGTTTCCTATCCCTTAGGCGATTGTACCGACATTTCGTGTATCTAGTACAAAACCTAGACTAAAAATAAACTAGACAAAGGATTCTTATAGACCTTTTTCTCACCCTACTTAATATAAATCTGCCAGGTAATTGAAATTTAGGTAACTCTACGGAATACTACATCTTAAATTTTTACCTACTGTTTGAAAAAAAATCTTTAAGTTTTATGTCCCATGGTTATACCGGCTAGGCTAAAGAAGACAGTGATGATGAGAAATGAATGAAATGGTGGAATGAAGAAAGTGAGAGGAAACGGGAGAACTCCTCCTTGAAAACCCACGCACACGGTATTTGTCTGCCACAAAGTTCGCTTGGCGCGGACTGGGATCGAACCAGAGACCCCATGAACCAGAGGTGAACGCTTTACCACTGAGCCAATGTGGTAAAGTACTATCAACTGTTTGACATAGAATACTTATTTATAAGTTTTCTACACGGAAAAGTAGTAAAATTTCCGTAGTGAGGCTCGTGAATCACTTTAACCAAATTTTAAAGAGAGGAAGAATTTTGAGCAGAAACCACGAGAATATTCATGTAACGTCCTAGCCTGTTTAGTTTCAGAACCATCCGCACGTTTCTTAACGATACAGGAGTCAGTAAATCTCGTATAACTGAAGAAGAGAAGTTAGATGCTCGCAGCCAGGCTTACGGCGCACCTTCCTTTACTGTTATGTTATTCAATAAAACCACGCGAACAGAAAGAGAGAATAACAGAGAGAAAGGGTTTGAGAGATCTTGAGAACAATAATCCTGTCTGTTAGCTAAACTTTGTGGCTGAAATGATGTACGTACAGTAATTAACAATCCTTCGTTGTGACGTTGACTCAGGAAGAGTATATGCATGGTTTTAAAATCCGTACAACTGGCAAGGCGAAAACAAGACTTGATAATGCAACATCGTTCAGTCTCCTTAATACCCATAAATGAAGTTCATTAAAATAGGAATACGTCATTCATGGGGAAAGTCCTCCTTGCAAACGATGGCACCAAAACAGGGAAATTAGCTTCTTATTTATAACAAGGCTCAGCGCACACAATAATGTAAAACCCGTTCATTATCAATCAAATAATAAATGTATTCTATTAACGGGAGGTTTAAAATTAACTGTAAATTTCAAAACTATAAACTGTTAATATGTTATTTATTGTCCCTGTGCAGCCGTAACGTAAAGCGCGTTTGCCTTTTATACGTATCGTCTCTTGTTTGATTCCCACTATAGAGGTAGTTATATGTATTGATTCAGCATCGTGAAGCAATCAAGCGGATTTTACTTGAATTTAGAAGAAAAAAACAACAAATTCTGGTCTAGGAAATCAGAAAAAATTTCCGATGAGAGCCGATCGATTGATGTCACACACTACCCAGTAGTAGAGCGTTCACATCTGGTGCATGCAGTCCTTGGTTTGATCCCAACTCGCGCGAAGTGTACTTTGTGGTGAACAAACATCGTGTGCGTGATATTTCTCGCGGTTCTCATGTTTCTTCCACTTTCTTTATTCCACCATTTCATTCATTTCTGATCATCACCGTCTCCTTTAGCCTAGAAGCAAAAAACACGTGGGACGTAAAACTTAAAGATTTCATATCATTCCATTTTTATCGACAGACTTAAACTTTTACAGACATGTTCCCACAAAGAAACGAGACGAAAGATAATTTTTGTGACAAAATACGAGACGAGACTGAGTTCTTCTAATAGATGTCCTGAGACGAGACATCACTTTCATAACACATTTGCAGGATGAGACAGCCTCAAATCTTGAAATGAAATGAAATCTTTTAAGTTTTACGTCCCACGATTATGCCGGTTAAGCTAAAGCAAACGGTGATGATGATAAATGAATTAAATGATAGAATGAAGAAAGTGGGAGGAAACGGAAGAAACCCAAGAAAATCCACGAGCACGGTGTTTGTCCACCACAAGCCTCAAATCTTGTTTTGTGGGCCACTTTTATTTGTGACCATTAATACAGGAAACTTATTAATTCTTAGTACGAGCACAAGTATTTTTAACTACTGAAGAGTGAGATTGGCAGCTGTTGATATAAAAAAAGTTAATCTTCTTTTAACGTAATAGATGATAATGTTATAATGGTAAGACCTAACGAATTACAGATACAGTGAAACCTTGCTCCATTGCCACTCCTCATCGTGATCGATTTTTACTGGAATGAAATTAACCTTCCATAAAAGGAATGTAGTAATACTCCCTTTAAGCTGACCACAATTTTTAACCGGCTTCAAGAAAAATAAGGTTCTCTGAGTTTGACCAGTATGTATGTATGTATGTATGTATGTATGCATATGTTTGCGATTCTATGGAGAGTTGTCGTTGGTCATATTTCGACCTGGTTCTTACAAATCAAATAAGCTACCATCAAGTAAGGTTCTTTCGTGTAAAATACTTGAAAATTTTATTATTTAATTAATTATTTTTTAAAAAATCAACAAATTCCTGTAACATTTGATGAAAAATTCTAAAATATGCGGCAACCAGATAATTAATTAACCAAGTAAGGTGGGTTGTATATAACCAAGCTGTTAAAAACATTTTTGTTGTCAGTTTTATCCATCAAGTGATGGATATGCAGATCATTGGGAATGTCTAACATTGCCGGGCCCCCTAAATTTTGGCTGGCCCCCCTAAAATTTTCACGGTAGACTAGCAAATGAACTATAATATGGTTGCATCGGGCCCACCCTAACTTCAGCCACCCCCCCTACATATTTGGGCTGGCTACAGGCCTGGTCCCCACCCTCTCCTCTCTTCAAGGAAGAACATAATACTGTCATTCGTTAGTGCTCACAAGAGATATATATTTCCTCACTATAAAACTTACTGCACTATGCATATTGTTTGTAAGAATAATTGAAATTTATAGAAAATATTATTTTGATGTTCTGTTACGCATTTAAATTTTAAACTATTATCTTCTTTTTCAACTTTAAAACCTCGCTCAACCACTCGTTCCATATTGCAGACTTACCAGGGGCGGATCCAGGACCGACTTCGCCCCCCCTGGATCCGTCCCTGAGACTTACGATTACTTAAACAACAATTCTTAGAGAATTTAGTGTTTTGAGAATGTACACCAATGGAAAGAAAGATAATTTTCAATTCTTTTTCCTAAATCTTTCTGTCTAATATGGGGTGAGAAAAAGCGCCCGTTCTCATGTCTCAAAGAGAAAGATGAATCTGGAATAGAGAATTTTTTCACATTACCATAAAGAAACAAAATTTAGTTCAGATAATCACTTTTATATGATGTTTTTACAGTCTCAAAGTGGAGGGGCAAAACGAGTATCTTGCCCCCCATGAAAATTTCAGGGGGCAGCTGCCCCCTTTCCCCCAGTTCTGATGCCCCTGGATATGTGCTACAAATTGGAATTAGGTCTTCCAATACAGTTTCACCTATTTTCTTATACACAGAAAATGCCTTCACGCTAAATTGATGAAGTATATAGCTATATTTTGGATACTTTGAGTGAGTCAGTAGTAGTGATCCAGGATTTCCCGACTAAAATATTGGGACAAGAGAATATTTAAGTATGATGGTATGATGGTATTTGTACTTGGTTTATGAAATATCAGATTTATTAAAGAGATAATTAACTACCATATGTGGATGACAGAGAATAGATTGTTCCTATAGTTAAGTATTGATGACTAATACAAGTAGTATTTTATAATATGGCAAGAATGATACTAATCTAAATTTTTTGAAAACCCGGGATATTAAAGGTTTTGAATATTTTTTGTGGGGAAAGGAGGGAACATTTTACGTAAAACCGAGACATCTGGGAGCTCTAGCCATTAAAAGTAACATGAAAAGCTCCTCAAAGTTCTTATATTTCATGCAATATTCGAAACGATTTCTTATCCACGAGTTTTCAGAATCTGATGGAGGGAAGTAATCTCCGAGCTTAGGTACTAATCAGTCAGGTACTTAATGATAATGGGCCTTATTCAGAGTCGTTCTGACGTTTGATTAGTGCCATACTCAAGAGTTCGACTAACATATGTTTCCTGCAGTAGTCAGGCTTTTAGTATGACGCTAATCATACGTCAAAACGACTCTGCATAAGGCGGATCATGTCGAACTTCTTCTGGCAATCCTTTATCAGTGGATTTCAGAAATAACTTTAGTGTTGGAAAGGTGCTCAGACTACCATCTAAAGCTCGGCCTGCCCACAGTTGTATTTTTTTAAATATATATATAATTACTGCCTTAATCCTGTCGTTTCACTGTGTTTTTCGTCAGAGACTTTATTGATTTCATAAGACGCCGACTCGCCAAGTACATGTTTGTAGAATGCCACACAGGCAGGTAGAATCAGTTCATTGTCTGAAGTATGAACCATTCCTGTTTTGGAAATGATCTTCACATCATAAAAAAACTAACATCACATTCTTTCTATGCTATGAAACCAGCTCCTCTACTTTTACCTTGATAAATTCTAGCGACTTATTTTTATGTTGTGAATGTTTAGTTTCCAAAGATCACCTAAGAGTAGCTGGTTTCATAGACTCGTTAGTAAGAGTATCATAGTATAAAACACACATATTGGCTTTGGCTCTAAAAGTGGTCCTCGTTTAGTTTCGGTGTAACCACACTGTTACTGTACTTACGTATTTTAAACGTTTTCTGTACTTTACGTGTAACGGAAGTCTTATCTACTCAAAATACGTATAAAGGATTGACGCTAGGACAACAACCACACTCTGAATCAACAGGAACAGACGTCATCAATTCAGAATCTTATGTTTTTTGTTGTGGGTTACTTTATCATTTTAAAGAACCAGTCTTTGATATGCTTTCGTTGTAACAAGACGTTAAAAACTACTACTTGCATTACAAATGCGATAAATAGGTTGTGGACATAACAGATAAATTACACTGTATTAAGATAAGCGTCAAAAGCATTTGAAGTTTGATATTACAAATGGCGTCTAATTTTCCTGAACGTTGACGCACTTAAATGCTCACCAACAGAATTCAGGGCAGCTCAGGAGAAAAATCTAGAATCAGTTATAAATTAGATTGATGGGTGTTTTTTTTTTTTTTTTTTTTTTTTTTTGATAATGCAGTTTTCCAGCTATAGTTTGTCTCTATTTTAACCGACAGATGGGTAACGTTACGCCATTCTTTCTCCTGTTCTATAAAAGAGCTTATAAAGTAAAATGCTGCTTTTGCAAAATGGAGTGTGTACTGAGTTGTGAAATGTAAATAGTGTAATGTCGCGGAACTCTGGAGATCCTCAGACCACCAATTGAGAAACAATAATCTTCAGGATTATACATCAAACCAATTCCAATTTGAACAATAAAAAGAAACCGTTTTAGATTAGTTTCTGTAACCAATCACCTCTACTCTTCATTTAATTAAATAAATTTAACAAAGATGATCTAGGAAGCTCCCAATAAACGAAAAGAGACATCGAATGGAAAATAGCCTGATACAGAAAACATAGTAACTATGTTCTTCGAAATAGCATAAAGAGCGCAAAGGTTCTTCTAGGATCATAATATGTATCTTCTCAGACCACAGTTTTTACTGGCAATATTGAGGTTCAACTTGAAAAGACTAACCAGGAGCAGAAGAGAATAAAATATAATATATACTGAGATGTTGAGAGAGGACATGAAAAGTAAATTCGCTCGGGAAATTCTAAGTCAAATATATAATTTCTGAACAAATAGTCTAATAGATCCATGTGTAAAGGGAGCAGCTCAAACTTCGCGTTTCAACTTGCACAATAAACCATGGGATATTTGAATCAGATATTGAGCAACAATTGATTACTGAGCAATCATAACGAAAAACAGAATAAAGGAAAATATGAAAACATAAGAGTAAATCAAAGAAAACAGAGGAACAGAAAGTTAAATAATGAATTACGAAAGAAAAGCGATTGAACCAAGAAAGCATATTAAATAGGTAATGTGAAAAGACTGAATTAGAAAGAGTAAGGAAATATGAATGAATGTATCAGAAAGCATGAATGTTAGTTATTTTTGATCTACTGATAGTTGTTTAATGGTTTTATGGGTGCTTAAAGTGAAACTAGAAGTCAACTAAGCTGCGTCGTCGAAGATAGAAATACTGGGAATGTTATTGAAATGAGAGCAGTTAGGTCTGAAATCGGACGACGCTCCGTCTAAAATCGATGATCAATACCAATCAATGAACAATAGACTCTGATCTCTTTACAATAGTTGGGAACCGTTGAACTTAGAAATCCTACAGCAATGTTCAAAATGCCAGCCATCTTAAGTGGCATACGAAGCTAGTCATTTACTTTCATTTCATTGGCCCTGAGTAAAACAAATGCTTAGTGGTGATTGAGTTCAAGGATGTTATAAAATAGAGGATCTGCCCGTACAACAAAATCGTGAAGCCATACGTCACAGCTTCGCCACACCTACTCTGCCCACTCCGTGCCACTAAGATTGCAATGTTTCGAGCCAACAATCATGGCGGAAACGTGACGGCTCAGACGATGCTCGGTTGTTTTTTGGCTTCATTGAGTTCATATGATAAAGATACGTATGGGCAGATCCTCTATTTTATAACATCCTTGATTGAGTTACGTTGAGCTCGTTGCTGGAAACTGCGCGTCATTGATTTTCTTTTTTTTCTTTTTAAGAGACACGATGTCTTTCAGATAGTGCCAGAGTTATAAGTCAAGTGCATGGACTTTGGTGAACGAGATCGCCACGTCATGGGTCCTAGCTAACAGATCCTTTACAAAGTATAACTTGAAACTGTTGATTCAATCACTCTCTCCAGCAAAGTGAAAGGTTGCACCACTCTCCTACAAGATTAAGAAAGTGGAAAGTGGAAATTAAGGATGTCTAAGCATCGTCCATCAATGCGCCATGCATGAACAAAGATCTCATGACTCACATGTTCCATATCGTACACTACATAATATCCTTGGTCGGACTCACTACTTGATTAAGATCTTTCACTTTAGGTTGGTATCACACCACTAACGATAGTTGTAATTATTGAATTTGTCCTGGATTTCGATGGAATGTGTTCATCTCAGTAAAAACTGTAGAATAACGGAAACAACCACGAAATTTGTCATGAATTTCAATGGGATATGCCTGTCTCTGGGCAATATTTTGATTACCAAAATTAGTTCTGTGATTATCCTGCACAAAGCTCAGAAAACACACGAATCCCGCAGGAAGTCCACTGGCGGAACATAAGCAGACAACTGAATTTCCATAGGATGTCCACAAGACGTCCACTAGGAAAACTAGGACATGTCGTGCACTTTCTGATATCCCGAGTCGGACAGAAACCCAAGGAGTCTTTGCAGTGATTGGATAAGGTAGAATCAGAACCATTACTCGAATTTATATCCGGGGCAAGTATGAGCACCAGATCTGTATTTAGATATCTTACGCCCCTCGATCCAAGGAAATTTTGCTACCCTCCGTCTTTATTTGTTCAAAGAAAAACAACATAAAAGAACTGACAAAAGGCAAAACATTATACTGTGTCTGTAGGATACAACATAAAGCCAAATATCACTGAAACTACTAAATACTATGGATTACAGCTGTTGAAATTCCACATATTATTGATCAATCACAGAACACCAATAATAAATAAATAACACAGCCGCGTCCGCTTAGCTTACATTGAGGTGACTAGCAACTTGAAGGGTCGTACAGAGTTGAATGCACGGATTACCCTGGTAGCTGGTAGCCAATAAGCAATAAGCCTCAGTTTCTTCTAGTGCCAGTACTGTCATAAAGGGAAAACTGGATTACGCTGCTTCATTGTTTTCAGTACAGACCTTTAAATTTCTCTTAGACGTACTTTTTTCTTTTGCATACCATAATCTCGCTTTTTAAAATATCCCACCACTGGAAATGTGCAGTCCAGGGCCCGAGTCCCTTAACCCATGCGTAAATATGGGCCTGATGAACACAAAGGATTGGATCCCTGACACGCACGCAGAAAGCAGAGCGTACGGGCAACACATGAAAAAAAAAATGCATATATGTACCTTAATTGAAAGATTTAACCCAATGTGAATGTTACGTTTTCAATAAATATAAAAAAATATGCAAAATATACTTATGTCTATCATATACACAATATATAAAGCACTAAAATACCTCAATTTGTCAAATCTATAGAAGAATTTTGACTACATTTCAGTCAGCATACATATATTAGTTTTGGACTTGAGATATTTTAAACGATCTTTCACATTATGATTATAAAACTACATAATGCGCACGTGCTCTATTTCTCATCAAATTATACAATAGTACATTTGGAAACAAACTACTCTTTCATAAGAAGAGAGTTTCGCAAATACTTGGTTTCTAAATGAATGTTTGCTTTGCAATAATTGACGGGCAACAAAAGCCAGTCAGGCAAATACGAGGCAATTATACCGTTGTTCTCCTCATACGTATGTATAATGTGAATGTGTGTTTATATATGATTTACATAATGGATTTGTATTGCTAAAAAGATGGAAATTGGGTACGAGAGGTAGAGAAGTGGTTTCATATAAACAGTATTGAATGAGAAAGAGCTTGGAGTGGAATGGTGGTTGTTGTTGTAGCGATGACATCAAATATAGAATGTTGTACGATTTTTATTTTTTATTTTTTTATCATCATTTCCTTTTGAGGAAAAGAGAAAAGGATAATGCAATTGGATAATTTCCTTTTAATTCCCGTTCGCTATCTATGGGTTTGGTTGGTCGTATTTGAATATGGAACAGTGTTGCCAATCAACTGTGGATTAAATGTGCCTAGATCTTAAACCACTAGTTAAAACTTTCAGGAAAGTGCTTGCGCTTGAATACATTTTTAATTGTGTGTTTTTGATTTGAGAACGCTGAACTAATGAAATTACTGTATGTTTAAACACATCTGTCCGTAGGGTCAGAAGAAAAATAGTCTTTAAATTGAGGTGTGCGGTAAATAAACATAAATAACCCAATCTTCTAGTTTGTGATAATTAACCCAACTTTTATTTAGGTAATTTTTCTTGTAACTACATAGATAGATATGATTAAAAATAGTATTATTGTATTTCTGATCCACAGATTATTATTAAAAGCTCAATTAGAAATTATCCAAATGTGGACACATTTTATCGTTGGCATAAGCACTAAGTTAGTTCTGTGATATTAAATCTTGTCTTGCCTGAATGTTCCATTTGCAACGAAAGATTTCATTTATATGTCTTATATTACTAAGTGGAACCATTAAACAGGGTAAAATGTTCAATTTATTTACCCTGTAGTTCAAAAAGGGGTTTTGAAAAAAGTAGAAATCAAAAACTAAAGTTGAAAAAATAGGTTGACAATTTGGGTACGAACAAGGGCGCCCATCAGGGGGGCAAGGTGAGGCACTTGCCCCCTCTAGAGGAAATTGTACTTCGGAAGATCGAAAACCCAATAGATAAATAGCTACATCAAAATTTGAGACTACATTTGAAATGTCGCTTATATTTGCCCTCCCCCTGGAAACCACAACATGGGCACTCTTGGGTACAAAATACCTAAAAGTTATTTTAGTTTTATTAAACAGGTATCAACATCATTTTTTCAATCACAAATCATTTTGTTGTCCTTTCATATACGAGAGTTCCATATTTTTACAACGTCAAAGGGATAGCAATGAATTTCCATAAATGCTTTCCAGATTTTACAAATCATATTAATATCAATAAATTCACTGCATACAGTAGGAATTTTCGAGATTTTTACCCACTGTTAAAAGTCGATGTAGATGTAGACAAACCTAACATTTACGGATAGGATTTGTTGTATCACAAAGAAAGATTAATACCTAAATATCTTATTTCTGAGGGGCGACAAGTCTGTAGCAACAGTAATAATGTAGAAACAACATGAATAATGTAAGCGTGGTTACCACATAGACCTTAATTTAAAAAAAAAAAAACACTACACATAATATATATTAGGGTTACCAGTTTTATAAAATGAAATAATAGGGCACTCGACAAAACGCCATAATATGATAATACATCTAGGTACTGTCGTTATCTAGGTAAGGTCGTTACGATGCCACTGAGGAAGAAATTTCTAGCTTCTCAAAATAACCAGATTTTTTTATTTACATTACCGTATTTGAACTTTAATTTTTACGTTACATTTTAACATTTATTAGGAACCAGGATTATTGCATAGCTTATTTCTTGAATGTCTTTTTTCTTTAACTAAATTTCTTGTAGAAGGATTGGACTCTCTTTCAAAAACTGTAAAAGTCCAATCAAGAAATTACTACGTAACTACAAGCCAAAAACGGGACGCTTTTTTTGAAAGGCATTTTGCAGCCTTTGCTTTTTTTTTTTTTTAGGTTAGTGTAAAGGGACAAGTTTTGCCGATAGATGTCACTACAATCTTCGTATATCTTCCATGTATTTTTTTACCTGTTTACGAAAATTTACAATTTCTTTTACAAATTTCAACCTAGAGAGTTCAAATTTTTAGAGAAGGAACTTCATAATCTATCAAAGGAAACAATCCGTGCCGATTTTTTATTTAGAATTTTCTTTATTGTTGAAACAGTTCCATTGTTAAAGATTTAGATAACCATTTCAACAATCAAGCAATTTCAACAATGAACAAAGTTCTAAATAAAAAAAATCGGCACGGATTATTGCCTTCGATAGATTATGAAGTTCCTTTTCTAAAAAGTTGAACTCTCTAGGTTGAAATTTGTAAGAGAAATCGTGAATTTTTGTGAAAGGTAAAAAAATATATGGGAGAGATACGAAGACTGTAGTGCCATCTATTGGCAAAACTTGTCCCTTTAAACCGACTTTTTTTTTCTCGCGACAAAGGACAATTTACTGAAGAAAGGTTGAATCCCGTTGAAAAAGGGGTGTCAGGTTACTGTATTATATATACTCCAACACCTAATATCCACTTGTCTAAAGTATTTCATGGGATTTCAAATAGCACAAGCCAAGTGACTGATCCTTCTATGCTACTCGTCTCCCTTCGATGGATGGATGACCTACATTTTCCAGGAGGTAGTGACAAAAACATCAAGTTGACCACTAACTCGCTGCGTAACGCACCACTTCCTGCTTAATTACATTTTTTTTTTAATTTTATGTATTTTGTTCTCGTTAATGGGATTTCAGTATTGTTACTATGTCTAGTTTACAATGTGAAAGAATATAGACAACTTGAGTTTGAGTTTGAACCATATCGCAGAGACTCACCTAGAAAAGAAGAAGAAATGTATAAATAATAGGAAAGGATACAAAATAGGAAAGCTGTAAAGAATCTATTTATCATAACCTAATTAAAGTGTCACAATTGTTAAATTTGTGGTCAAATTGTGGTTATAACCTAGTTGACGTTATAAAGGCTTGATTCCTCATTTTGTTATAAGTTTGATTTTGGTATCTATAGTTTATAATATGCAGTTCTAAGGAGTATCGGACCAACAGGGTCCTCATATCTAATATCTTCCGATGGTTTCACATGTGAAATGAATTTCGAATTATAAGCAAAATTCTCGCCTAAACCTTAAACTGTTACGAGCACATTATGCAATATTTCCCATTTCTCTAATTTTTTTTTATTAGTGTTGTTACATAACAAAGAATACAGAAAAAAGAGTAAAATTTATTAGAACATTGTTTGGAGTTAATTATACAGTTACTTACCTATCAGTTGGTACTTCATCAGGGTTAAAGTTGGCCAACTATAGTTTCATATAGATTTCCGCAATGGAAATTATAGTAGGGGCCTAATACTGATATATGTAAATGACAACGCTGGCTTATAAAAGGACATTGAAAAATAATACTAACACGGGAGGATCCCACAAGTTGTCGCTAAAATCTGATTGCCATATAGCACATCTGATAGAGCATCATGGGAAATAAACATAAGCAAAATTTAAGCTGCTATGGACCAGAAGGATAGGAGCTGGGGGATTCAAAATTTGAATATCCAAAGAATTATATCATAGAATTATGTATGTTTAAAGTAAATATCTTGAAAACCGTTAAAGCAATCAAAACAAAAGTTGCACAATATAATGAGAACCAAATGAACTATGTAAAATCATAAACAGTGTTGCCATAAGTAAAGCAGTGTTTCCAACTCAGCATAAAAATATGTTATTATAAATAGTGTCATATGCATGTTTGCACAGATTTAAAATGCACTATTATCACTAAACATAATAGTGAAGTATAGTGGTACAGTGTTGCACGCTATTAAAGCTACATGTGCTGAAAATGTACAATGGAGAAGTCTGATACTTGCGAACAACGGGGAATAAAAGAATGCATTAGAAAAAAGTAAAGATTTTGCAATATACTTCTGTAGCCCTGATGAATAAGTAGACAACTCGCAAAAACAAAAGGATACACGCGAGGAAAGAAACACGTGTTTTCTAATTCTGTAAACTGGTTCTCCATGTTACCTTATCACTATTTGGAAGGGTACTTTCTTGGCTTGTGTCTTTCGAGTAAAGTAACATATTCTTTTACATCCTCTCCTACATACCATATTATTATGTTTGTACACCGTAATATTACCATATTTACATTGGAAATATAATTATTTTGTTACTATCTCATTAGAAGGCTAAACAACCGACATATTAGGCATCGCGGGTTCCAATCCCGCCTCGGACATGTTTTTGTTGTACTTTTCACCTTACATTTCATTTTTGTCTTTCTCTTTCAAAGTAATTCGGATCTCACTTTGTACTCCTATATAGCTTCGAAGCTGACACAGGACGTAAAAATTGCATCACTCAATTTCGTTTTTCAAATGTATCAATATTTTGCTACACTGCTGACATTTTGCTATGTTATACTATCTGTGTTATGCGTTTGAACTAAATTCTTAGTGTGAGAGCCAGATCCTTTTATTACCATCTGTTGCCAGGTATCAGACTTCTCCATTGTACATTTTCAGCACACGTAGCTCCAATAGTTTGCAACGTTGTACCACTACACTTCACTGTTATGTTTAGTGATAATAGTGCATTTTAAATCTGTGCATACTTGTATATGGTGCTATTTATAATAAAATATATTTGTGCTGAGTTGGAAACACTGCTTCACCTATGGCAACACTGTTTATGGTTTTCGATAGGGCATTTGGTTCTCATTATATTGTGGACCTTTTGTTTTGATTGCTTTAACGGTTTTCGAGATATTTACTTTAAAAGTACATAATTCTATGATATAATTCTTTGGATATTCAAATTTTGAATCCCCCTAACTCCTATCCTTCTGGTCCATAGCACCTTAAATGTTGCTTATGTTTATTTCTCATGGTGCTCTACAGGGGTGGACTGGCCATAATCAAGTACCGGCCCGATGACCGCTGCGCCCTCTTCACATCAGTGCCTTTGCGCCTTCCTCGGGAGGGACTAAGACCCGTCTTTGCCTCCGGAAGGCGCACAATTTCCTCTCTGAACACATTTAAAAAAAAAACAAAGCTACATAATTATTTTATAAATTCGCTAGCCTTTGGCCAACTAGGGCCCCACCCCAGACCCTGGTATTTGCTCGGCCTGCGGCCTCACTCTTTCTGTTTTCGGCATGGGAATGCTATTAATGACATTAGATTTACCCCTAAATATATAGATTTGACTCTAATATTGGTCATTTTGGACGATTTTTACATATCACCCTTACCAACCCCACGCTCCGCCCCAAATCCCAGTATTTGCTCGGCCTGCGGCCTCGCTCTTTCTGTCTTTGGCTTTGGGAATGTCATTATAATGATCTTAGGGAGCCTGAAATTTATAGATTTGACTCTAATATCGGTCATTTTGGATGATTTTTATATATCAACCCTCCCACCCCCACTGCTCCGCCCCCAGATCCCGTCTTTACTCGGCCTATGGCCATTCCCTTTCTGTTTTAGACTTTGGTCGTACCATTAATGATCTCAGCGACTTCGAAATATATCGATTTGACTCTAATCTCAGACATTTTGGATCATTTTTACATGTCTCTCCCTCCCACTCCCGCCGTTAGGGGCGCTAGTAGCGTTATATACCAAGGCTGTTTTATGTCACACTATAACCTATATGTTTCCAAAATTTCGTTAAAATTATTTTTCTCGTTCTTACGTTATACCATTAAAACCATTCCTACTGTTATAAGAAGTGCTGTCGAAATTGGTTTTTGAAAAAACCGAAAACCGGTTTTTGAAAAAAGTGAAATTTCATAAAACCGAAATGTCGGTTTTGAAAACCGCATTTGCGGTTTCGGTTTTGAAAACCGCATTTGCGGTTTCGGTTTTCAAAACCGCTTTTGCGGTTTCGGTTTTAAAAAACGCATTTGCGGTTTCGGTTTAAAAAAACGCATTTGCGGTTTCGGTTTTGAAAACCGATTTTGCAGTTTTCGGTTTTCAGAAATCCGGTTTTCTCAAAAACCGCAAATGTCACAAATTCAACAGCACTAGTTATAGCCCCCATTTAAGTAGCATTGGGTTCAAGTTTCCACCCCCTCCCCCTCTGCAAAGGAAAGAGTTGCGGGTTGCTAACCCAGACAGTGTTGATTACCTGGTACCAAAGAATATTTATGCCAAGTTTGCTCAAAATCGGTTGAACCGTCTAGGAGGAAATGTGGAACATACTCATACATATATACAAACATTCATACAAACATACAATGGCATTTATAATATAGTAGATATACAGTATATACAGTATTATTTTACGTATGTATGCACATTGAAAAAGTATACATATGCAAAATTATATGATGCCCAAATACGTAATGTATATAGAATATACACTTGCAATCAAAACAGCAATTGCCAAAGAAGTTGGAGTTTTTTCTGTCATGATGGACACGACCCTAGATGTCTCCACATATGACCAGTGCTCCATAGTGCTTCGGTATGTTTACAATGGATTTGTTCAGGAAAGAGTTATTGCCCTCAAACATGTGATTTCTACAACAGGAGAAAACCTCTTTCAAACCCTCGAACAGTCTTTGGCTGAAGTAAAAATACCTATCGAAAAATGTGTGACAGACGCCTTTGATGGAGCGTCAAATATGAGCGGACTATATAAAGATGTGACAGCAAAGCTGAAAGAGATCAATCCGAAACACATTGACATATGGCGCCATTAACATGTGTTGAACTTGGTGATAACTGACATCGCTCAAAGTTTGTGTGTTTGCATATCTTTCTTTGGGCTTCTCCAGGAAATTCAGATATTTTTGAAAGAATCTCAGAAACGACTTGAGGTGTACTTGGAACAAAATCCAAGCGTCCGTCTTGAGGCTATTGGGATAACTCGATGAAGAAGTAAAAGCAACACTGCTGTAAAAATATTTGGACACTTTCATTATTGGGCACCCGACTCAAAAGATGTCAGACCAAGAAAATCAAAACTAGTATATGTGGAGCTTGTAGCAGCTTTAAGTGTGATTGGCAACTCGCAAGAATTCAATTCCAAAGTCAGACATGATGCAATGTCTCTCATTCAAAAGTTGTGCTCCTTTGAGACTATCATTGTGGCTATGATGTTTTTATTGATTTTTCAGCATACCATATTTTATCAGACTACTTGCAAACGAAAAACTTAGACCATGTCCAAGCATGATATCCTCAACTCAAAATAAGTTGAAAGAAGCTAGGGACCAGTTTGACAAAGTCTACAAAGCAGCAGAACACTTTGCAACAGAAATGTCAAATAGTATTGAAGGACTCGTTACAGATGTTCCTAGTCTAGAACAAGTTACTATAGAAACAGAATTGCCTGAGGTAAGATGTAGAAAAAAGAAAGAAAATGGCAGGGGAATCAGCTTCTCGTGAAGTAATTGAAGACAGTAAATACAGATTTGAAGTAACCGTTTTCAACTGTGTTCTAGAACAAATTTCTAACAGCATGCAGGAACGATTTGCTAAAAATTAAAGCTTATACTTAGATTTAGAGTGTTTTGATCCTAAGAAGTTCAAGAGTTTAAGTCTGGCTTCGTTGTCACTGAAAAGAATCACTGAATTAATTCCTGATTGTGAAGAGGGAAAACTTAAAGATGAGCTTCTTTCGTTTTCATCAATGTGGGAAGAATTTTCAAAATCCCCTTATGAGAAAAGAATCAAGAAGCTGTTGAGGTTCGTACGATTGAAGAGGATAAGTTTTCTGAAGATTTCATGGAGGATGAGGAGGAATATTTGGGGCCAACTGACGATATTGTGGATTTAAGGTCTATAAAATGTGATGGAGTGAAGTGCAATTCTTGCTTTAAGTGCGTCTTCGATGTGATTCTGCAGTACAATATGTACTCAATACTCTACACAGAATTATTCAAAGTTTATAAGTATATCCTTACATTACCGGGCAACACAAGTGTCCTGTGAGCGAGCATTTTCAAAGCTCAGATACATAAAAACAACTCCGTTCAAGACTTTACAGATGAACATCTGGAATCATTGTTCTCAGTGTGCGAATTAGATAAAGCTCCTTCAAGCATAAAGCAGTGACTTTACTTTCATTTTCCAGTTTTGTTTTTAAATTTTTCTTTTTTTCTTTTTTTTTTTTTTTTTTTTTTTTTTTTTTTTTTTTGCTTGGTAGGTATATAATTCTAAATTTACTTTTGTTAATTTGTAGTAAATGTTTCATGTATACTTTTTATCAACGGTTTTACAAATAGATGAAAAATAAGTTAATGTTATGATGAACATAGCTTTAAAAGGACAAAAGTATGGAAAATAGCATAAACCCCAAACTTAACTCAAATCTTCAGTTATAATTAGGCTGTTAACAAATGTAGCCGAAGAATTTAAACAACTGCTGTGATTTTTGTAGTCTCAGTTAAAGTGTGCAGATTTATATAGGCCTAATATATTTAGTACTCAAAGTCTCTTTGTTTATGAAAATATTGAATTTGTATAATTCTATCGTGATTAACTGCAATAGCTACTAAATCTTTTATTGTTTTTTGTGTACTACCAGGGGAAGACCCCAGCTCTTCCTTTTATTAGGAGGGGGTATTCCACATAAGCGAAAGCCTCGAATGGACGGCGCCCTCCCAGAGTATGTGACCGCGCCCTTTTTACATAGCCAGTCCACCCCTGGTGCTCTATCAGGTGTGCTATGTGGCAACAGATTTTAGCGACAACTTGTGGGACCCTCCCGTGTAAGCAACAATTAATATAAATGAAAAGAAATATTTAATTAAACAGAGAAGATATGATTAAATAAAGCATATAAAGGCAATAAATAAATATAATCATGAATGAAGTCCAATGAATGTAAATTAAGATATAATTTTTACCTACGATGGAATTAACCTAATGTGTCTATTCTAAGCTACGCTAGATAAATACTTACATCAATGCCTAGATACCTATCCTAACCTAATTTAAACTTTTTCCACTTCACTTCTGTGTGGAACTAGCAACAAGACAATTAGGTCTAATGTGCTGGGGCCGCTGGGGCTCAGTGGTAGAGCGTTTACCTCTGGTGCGTGAGGTCCCTGGATTGATCCCAGCTCACGCCAAGTAACCTTTGTGGTGGAGAAACAGTGTGTGCTTGGGGTTTCCTCGGAGTTCTCCGATTTCCTCCCACTTTCTTCGTTGCACCATTTCATTCATTTCTCATCATTACAGTCTCCTTTAGTCTAGCCGGCATAACCGTAGGACGTAAAACTAAAGATTTCATTTTTAATGTGCTGTCCTTACGAAAGTTTTCCTAGACGCACCTGTAAATAAATAAGAAAAACGTTGATTAATTTTGTAATCCAAGCAGTTGGGATGTTTATTAATACTCACTATGCATTGTTTAATACTTACCTGGATAATAATGACTTCCTATTCCAGCTTTATTTACATATTGTTAAATCCATTTGTTTATTTGAAGTCATTTTTTGCGATAGTAAGTTCCGACTCGTGGAAAATGGTGTTTTGTTCGGCGAACTTGGTTAAGATACGACAGTTAGATGCGTTATCTGAAATTTTCCAAAGGTACGCTTCGGTGACGACCAAAGATGAAATAGTGTCGCATCGCTTGAAATGTCGTAACAAGCGGTTTGCTAGCGGAGCGTCTTACAAAACCATTTGTAATCCGGGCTTTTGTAACAACGCAACCACCAGCAATAGAGATCTGACTTCGATGACCGGCCGGCATTTCTTCGATTTATTAGTGGATCATGTGGGTTGGGGGATGGGGGTGTATGGCTCCGGTAAAGTAGAAGTGGCTAAACTAGAAGTGGCTCCGGGTAAAAGCACACAATCCAAATGTACCTAGAAAAATACTACAGGGGATAAGAAATGTGTGTAGTTTTGGAAAGTTGATGGGAAGTTTTGTATTGATAGACAGAGTAGGTATGTGGGGAAAGCGTGCATTGGTATACAAGCTTTACGCACTTATCTATTTTGTCTATCAATACAAAACTTGGTACACGTATTTCTTATCTCCTGTAGTATTTTCCTAAATAAATTTGAATTGCGTGCTTTTACTAGGGCCCACTTCAGAAGGGGTCCAAAGTTGATGGGAGGTATTTCTGAAGGGAATCTTCCCGACATTCTCCCAATTTTCCCTGTTCAAGTACGTTATGAACCCCAATATATAGCAACTCTGGAAAGCTTGTTTTATGCTGAAGAGAATGAACTATAAACCTTGACTTTCCAATAAACACTGTTGATGCAATATCTATTTCACTGCGAGTCTACAATTTTCTTTATACTAAGAGGTTTAATTGTCCCCAGGGACTTACTTCGTTGTTCATGGCACCTAATTTTTTGTGCATGAACATATCTGTTATGATTATCGAATTGACTAGATTTGATTCGGATGTCCGGACGATAGGTTCATTTCCGTATCTTGTGAGTTTCTTACAATAGAATTGTAGCTATCTTCTGGTCTACTGGCTAGTGGGCATGACTTTGGTGTGTGGGATTCCGAGTTCGATCTCCGGTGTCAAAAATATTGAAATTTGAACCCATTTCGACGGTTCGAATTCCACTTTAAACTGTAGATCCACGTCTCATTTAGCCTCGATGCTAAAAGGAACGTTAAAGTCTATACAACTAATAAACTCGTAAATTATCGTTCTCTGACCCCAAGGAAAATTCTTTAGTAATGGCAACACTGGTTAAGTAACGATTTTCCCACTGTTATTAAAAACAACCAATCTATGCTAAATGCAAATTTTAAACTCATATAAGGTTTCATGTTTATTTGTATAAGTTATGAGAGGATGAGACAGGAAAGACATTAAATGTTTACTTATCAGATTTTCACACAGATGTAAAATGTGAACAATGAGATAAAAGAACACCAAAAAAATGTTTTGATTGATCCATCTCGTTATTTTTGTATATCCAGTAATTTTCGGATTAAATCATGTGTTTTAATTAGTTTTTTCACAATAAATTAGCTTTAATTAAAATAACACGACAAACATATGAAAGTTTTATCAGTTTATAAATCTTGAATGTGCGTACCTGGTAACATTTTGTGAGCACACACACTGATATTGCTTAAGTGCATTTTTCAAAGTATTGGTTACGAAATCTAAGTTTCAATTATTTGAACAAGTTAGTCTCCTAACTACGCTGAAAATAATTTCTAATGATTGAAGGAATTCTTAGAGTATTCTGTCTGTGTTTAGTGAAAGAGTTATCTATATTTATTGATTAACCTATTTGAGTTGAAACTTAATCTAATATAATGCCTAAATATGCTGTTGGGAGTTACTGCAAGCGAGTTAGAAGAGAGTGTATTATAAAAAGGCACATACCGATTTATGGTAATAGCTATGTAAATAGTTGTATAAACAAAGTGAATTGAAGATTTCATGATTATTTTAGATTGTTGATATATGATCATGTATTATAAGATTAATTACGAAGATCGATAAAAATGTGGTAAAAGGTAAGTAACAAAAATTCTGTAAGAGCATTGTGAATTTAATAGGAATCTCGAAAGGAGATAGAAGAATAAAATAAGATAGTAGCAGTAAATGAGTTTTTTTGACTCGACTGTAGAGGGTAGCCAGAAAGTCCCTTTTATACCTGCACTCATTTCCTTTCTACATTAATAATTCTTAATAATAGTTGCAGTTATTTGTCCAAAACTCCGTATGAGTACATCCATTATCCCTGGATAGCTTGATACGCCTCCATGTTTTCCTATTCCTTCGCTTTAGCATCTGCGGCGTCACAAGCTGGAAGACTTCAAACCAGGGGCGTCACTTCAGACTTCGCTTGAGGGGGGCAAGAGCACTACCGATATAAGAAGACTTTCACGTTTCTACTAGTATATTAGTAGTCAATCCATTAAAGTATATGTATTACTCAAACTCTTGGGGGGGGGGCAATTGCCCCCTCCTGCCCTCCCTAAATGACGCCCCTGCTTCAAACACACTTCCCCACTGAGCGTCATTATCCGCGTACCGCTTCTTCTTGACGTACAATTTGATGATACTCCATAGAGCATTGTCTGGTGTCGTAAGATCCGGGATTCGAAGCGGTTAATGATAATAAGGGGCTGGTGAATTTGGGGACCCATGTCTTATCCACCGGCCAGGGAAAAGTGTGTTCAGGTGTTCATGAACAGGAAGTGGGAAATGGGAGGGAGCTCCATCATGTTGGTAAACAATTGTGCTGTTGATGGCCAGATTTTGCAGTTGTGGAAGAAACCAGTCATTCAACATCTCAAGATAAATAACCTGAGCCACGAAGGTTCATATCTTAAATGTCCTAATATCTTTTCATCGTTACAGGCACTTAGTTCAGGTGTAAAGAGATTTTCTGGCCACCCTGTAGACAAATTAGCAAAACACTTACATTGGGATCTACTTGGAATATTTAACTACTTCTATTATTCGATTGAGCTATCTGAGTTTGAAGTTGGAGTGAAAAAGATGGTGTATGTATGATGGGAATTGTTAGTTCACGTGAATGAATTTTGGTTTCTTTACACAATCTTTATACGAATGGTCACACACTCACCAGAGGCAAGACAGTCAAGTTCAGGCAGAAGGAAGCAGAAGAGCATGGGGAGAGAGAGTTATGAGTGCATGGATTGTGTATTTCAGTTACAATGTTAAAAAAAAGACCTTCCGGCCGGTCTAACGCCTAAGATCGCTCGGCTACATCGCACCGGCATTACACCAGCCATCAAATAGTTAAGGAATAGAAACAAATGAATTTTAACTTGCTAAAGGATGATAACTTTATATCACGAGGGGGATTCCGAAAATAAGTTGTTTCCCCAGGCAACTGTGAAAAGTGATGGGGATGCAAGACCAAAAGCAGTATGTAACATTTAAGATCAGACGTACCTTTATTTTTCCACATAAATACCACGTACATTGAGACATTTGTCATATCTGTCCATAAGCTTCAAATACCTTTCCAGGAAGAATTCAGAGCCCTGCATACGGAAGAAGCATCGAACAGCTTCTGTGACTTCAGCACTGCCTCCAATCCAAAGCGTCTGCCGCCGAGAGTCTTCTTCAAAGCCAAATGGAAGTTACTTTGTGCGAGATCAGGACTGTATGTAGGGATGGGCACGAGCGAGTTCGAGCGAGTTTTCTTTGAAACTCGACTCGACTCGAAACTGACATCTTTGAACTCGGCTCGAAAAATCCCCTCCAACTTGACTCGAAACTCGACTCGAATTTGGTTCGAGTTTCGAGTCTACTCGAGCCAAAACGAGCCCAATCGAGCCGAATCGTGTGTGTAGTTCAAGCACTCTCTTCAAGTATTACTCATACACAATACAATTATTATCAATGACACTACTACTACAACTTATATATTATTATTATTATTATTATTATTATTATTATTATTATTATTATTATTATTATTATTATTATTATTATTACCTCTGGTGCATGGGGTCCCGAGTTCCATCTCTGCTCCCGCCAAGTAAACCTTGTGGTGGACGAACACTGTGTGCATGGGTTTCCTCGGGCCTCGCCCATTTCCTCCCACTTTCTTCATTCCACCATTTCATTCATTTCTCATCATTCCCATCTCCTTTAGCCTAGCCGACATAAGAGTGGGACGTAAAACTGAAAGATTTATTATTATTACATCGTTTTTGCTTCGCAATCGGAAGGTCCCATACTCGAATCCAGAGCTCAGTATCCTGTGTGAGGTTTCCCAGGGTTTTCCTCAGGTCAAACCAGGTCAATGTTGAGATGGTACCTTAAAATACAGACCTTGGCCGCCATCCTTCCACTTCCTTTCCCAATGTTGTTGCTATTGTTGATTTGTTGATTGCTCCAGTATAAAATGGCCTCTGAGATTGTATCTGGTAGCTTAGTAATATATAAATAAATATATCTCTCGTTCACTTAATTCTGCAAAGGATGGGTGATGGTGGGTATGAAGTCATACGTTTCCAGTTACATATACACTTTCTAAGAGACCACCATTTTACGATACTTTTTCGATATGAGACAGACACAAACTTTCCCTTCTATACTATTGTCATGGTCTGTATATGAGTAACTTAAGACACAATCTATGCTACATTCGCGAAGTGTTCTTTCGGAATTCGTGTAAAATTGATTAAAATGCAAAGTTCTCCGCGGCCCAATGCTATTGCACTAATTTTAACGGCCAATATGTAATTTGCATAATTATGGCCTTCATATATCCGGAATTCAATCATACACTGCCATAACGTTCGGGAACAAAATTGTTTTTACACTAGTTTTAGATGGAACTTGACATGAATGTGGGTATATACAAATCAAAATGGATCAAGTATTGGATCAAACGATTGTTGTGAATGAATATTAGTCTAGTACTACTTTACTGAGTAAATAGGTAGAACAGTATGGAGAGATTTGAATCGGATAAGCACAACGGTGGCTTGTAATTGAAGAAGACAAAATTATGTATGTAACACTGCTGTCAGAAATAAGATAAAGTATGAATAATGATAATATATTGTAGATTTTCACTATTATTATTATTATTATTATTATTATTATTATTATTAATAATAATAATAATAATAATAATAATAATAATAATAATAATAATAATAATAATAATAATAATAATAATAATAATAATAATAATAATAATTTCAGCACGCAAAGTGTTACACATGTAAATATTTCGTGAAAGCAGAGAAATTAACTTATTTTTCCGATTGCCTTTGTAAATAGCTGTGGGATTCTTCCTATTATTTGAGGAGTGTCTCCAAATTTTGACTACCATAGCTTTGCTCAAATAAATGACACACTGCCGCAGAAAAGTAATATTGTTCTTCTCCTATTTTTATTGCCTACTATAATAAAGGAGCTTAAAACTATTCAGTAAAGAAAAATCTGAACCTCTGTAGAGACCTATGATTACAGATTCCGTTTGGTGGTAACTTGTTTACTTGCAGAGTTGCAGGGCTGTTGAACAATAAACCACATGCGTTCAGTTGCAGTCCAGTCTAAATCTGTAGGAACGTTTGCCTCCAATGAATTAGATAAAAGAGAATTTCCGGCCATACAAAATATTAAGAAGCGGAGTCAGCACTGTATTTACCATGATATGTGGGGGGCGCGGGGCGCGGTAGGTCAGTGATAGAGCGTTTATGTCCGGTGCTTGGGGTTCCTGGTTCGATCCCAGCTCGCGCCATGTGGACTTTGTGGTGGACAAACACCGTGCTCGTGGGTTTTCTCTTGGTTCTCCCGTTTCCTCCCACTTTCTTCATTCCACCATTTCACTCATCTCTCATCATCACCGTCTCTTTAGCCTAACCGGCATAACCGTGGGACATAAAACTTAAAGATTTCATTTCATTTTTACCATGATATGAGAGGATTTAGCGAAAATCATGATAATTGTCACTTCTGGTAAAATTAAGTTATTAGGTGGACTGGATAGGTATTAAACCACAAGGGAAACTTGTTTGGTTTGTGTCATTGTATCGAATTGCATAGGAATGATGAACTTTCTTTTCATAGGCTACTTACTCGAAAATCAGAAAATATGGCATACAATTATGTTTCCACAAGTTGCTCATGTTATACAAATAACAACATTGTTATCCGGAATAGCTTTTTCAAATATTGGTAATAATAATAATAATAATAATAATAATAATAATAATAATAATAATAATAATAATAATAATAATAATAATAATAATAATAATATCTAGAAACTAGATGACGATTATTCTTCTCGCAAGAAATTCTAAATATGAGGAACTTAAAAATACCACAGGAAAATTATACAGCTAAAGACAATAAAGGAATATTACGAAAGAGTATTATGAAGATAATTTAAAGTTAAGTATGATTTCTTTTGTCACTAGAATTCTTTATAATTCTTGATACTAACTGAAAAACAGACTAATGAAGCAATATGTTAATACTGAAAAATTAGTAATTTCTCCTTATAGCCTATGATAAGATATTCAGAAAAGTTATCAATTTTGAATTGTCCCTTTTATTAATCATTCATAGTGGGAGCCATTTCAACACAGCTATACACAGTCACATATACAAAGACAAGGAGATTTAATGTTGATAATTATGGTTGGAGGGGGTAATTCGAGATATAAATGATAAAATATTGGAAAATATGGTAAATTTTACGTACGTATTAATTAATTGATTACGAGTATTCATAACGTGAGAGCTGCTTCAACACGGCTATAGCATAAAGGTGTATACCAGGAGATAAATTGATACCTACATCAATTTGATTAAAGAGGGGTTACATGAGACACATCCATTTTAGAATACCCCGGCAACCTTGTTATTTTTCTGTTCTGGAGTTAGCAGTTATCTGAATCTCCGCTGTGCTCGGTCTGGGTTTAGGGTTGTCAACGGATCGAGTGGCTCGGCTCACAGATCATCTACTATCGAGCCGAACCGAGAAGTGAGTCGAGTCAACGCCTCACCTAACCGAGACGGCAAAAAACCGATGGCCCACCTGAGCCGAACCGAACCGATTAGGTGGCTTATCCCGAACGAGCCGGCTTAGGCCATCGGCTCAATTGAGCCAAGCCGATGGCCCATCCCAACCGAGCCGGCTCGAACTGTTCGCTCAGTTGAACCAAGCCGAGCCCATTGACATCACTACTCGGGTTGGGCTTCTGCTTAGGTTCAGAAATACGACCGTGCAGGCCTCATCCTTGATGGTAAAAACTACAGTATATACATATATTGATGCTCACGGCATTTGAAGCTGTCTTTTTATTTTTTAAAAAATCAATTGTGGTCTCGTTATCGAGACGAGATGAGATGCAAGCAGTGTCCCCTCTCGTGAGCAACACTAAAAGTATTCCACATTACGGCTTACATTTCTCATGGCTTTTGCTTTCCAGTTTAATCAAGCCATGATTTCAAAACGAGCTAAAACGAGGTAAACGAGCGAGCCATGTATCAAACTCGACTCGACTCGAAACTTGATCTCAAAAACAGTAACTCGGCTCGGAACTCGACTCGAGAAAACTACCTTTTACTCGGCTCGACTCGTGCCCATCCCTAACTGTATGGCGGATTGGTAAGGCGCTCCCACTCAAAACTTGCATTATGGTTTTGCTTTGCCACCGCTGAGTGTGGTCTCGCGTTGTCATCCAACAACAGACCACCAGATGTGACTTCCACGAGGCGGTTATGGATTTCTGCTCCCGATACGCGACGTGCCCATTCATAGTGGACAACAGCTCGCACTTCCTCCTTTGACCGCGACGTCAAAACGCACCTTCTCTCCATAGCTACCAGGGTCAGACTGACAGACTCGTCTCCGATTTGCGCAGGCGCTGCGACGGCGCAATCTGGAGGATTGCGGATGAACGATACCCACTTGTCTCTGAGTGTGTGGCGAGTACAATCGCTATCTTGTTTTCCCAATTGCTGTTGGCTTTCCTGGGGAAAACGAAAGGGGAAAGCTATTTTCGGACCCCCCTCGTATGTTACTTCAAAACGTATTGAAACAGTCTAATTCCCAGATTATACTAGATGAGTTTTAGCTTGAATATAATCGTTGATTACGCTCGCTATGTTAAATCCTAAATTATGTTGGCTGAGTTTAATCTTGTAGTGAACATGTCCTTGAATGTTATAAAGCGTTAGCGTCTCGTTTCTGAATTGTACATTTGTGTTTGTGTACTTTGAGATGATATTTATTACAATCTCGTCTGAACATTTTTTTTACTCCATTTCTTTATCTTTTAGTTTCCTGTTGGCGCATACAATATCTCAAATGCAATCTTTTGTGCAACCATTCTTTTGATATACACACACGAGCGCTTCCTCTATGTTGCTGGTTAGTTTTAATATCACTCTTTGGACAAACAGAGAGAATAAATACGGTTCACGCAGAATACAAGATATTTGTTATTTCCTTCTCTTTTCTCTTGGTTCCTATTGATCACCCGAAACTCAACGCTTGTTTGCGTTTGTCAAGGTCCACACCAAAATAAAAGTAGATCCTGGTTTTGTCTCGTTATTCTTTTCTCTTCTTTTAAAATATTTATTTTCCTTCTTTCTTGTGTGTTCCACTGTGTTCTTTGAGCTTCTCTCCTTAAGTCTCCTTGTTCGAACAAAAGAATTTCTTCAACGGACAGTCTCTCTTTTTCTCCTATTCTCTACTTGATATCAGACTTTTCTCATCGTGGTGAATTGTTTTCTCTACTTGAATTGTTGTTTGCTCCAAGAGGAATATTTTCTTCACTCTTTTCTGTTTCTCTCTCGAAGACGTAGATAACACCAATATTTATATGTCTCTTTTTCCTATTTAAACAGAGGTATATGGTGTCGTCCTCTATACGAATGCAATTTTTATTTCGTTATCACCATACAGAAAAAAATAAAGGTTGAAAGACGTTAATAAATTCCTACTGGAGATTGTAATACTTCATATATATATTTCTGGAATTTTTGTTTCTGTAATAGTAGCCGTTTGAGGTATATCAAAACAAAACAAAAAAAGATAAAATAAAAAAATAAATAACTGGGGGAGCAAAAATGTTTCACAGCAGCTTTAAATCTTTTTCTTCTTCTTTTTTTTTAAGTTTATGAGAACACTAAGGAAGTTGCCCTACTTAAGATAATGATCCAAAAAGTGTTGGTTCGATTAGAATTTATGGACCAGTTTAAGCAGTGAGGCTATATCAGACGTGGACCTACATTTTAATAGTGGGATTCGAACCACATGAGAATCGAACTTGGGTTTCCCACACCAAAAACGCGTACTTTAACCATTAAGGGGGGCGTAACCATTTATGCCCCCCTTGGATCCGCTCCTGTATATATATATATATATATATATATATATATATATATATATATATATATATATATATATATATATATATATATATATATGGGTGTCTTAAAAGTCCCTTAGATATAGGTTAACTCCGTTATTACCAGAGATACAACAAAATGTAAGAGTGAAAACTGTCTCCAAATATGATGTTTTCAATTTAAAGTGAAGGGATTTAAAAAAAAAAAAAAATCGGACGAGCCGTTTAGGCTGTATCCTCTTTATGCGCCCAATGTTAAATGAAAACCCAACGTTGCCATTTATGTGGATCCACAACATAAAGTATATGGGGGGCATGTTTGAAATGGAGGTTGGCCATCGACACGTTAATGAAAAAGACAGTAATTCATTCACTTATGTTGTGGATCCAGCCGTCCAGGTAAACGGCAACGTTGCATTTTCATTTAATATTGGACGTATAAAGAGTGTACAGCCTAAACGGGTCGTCCGATTTATAAAAATGCCTTCACTTTAGATTTAAAAACATCATATTTGGAGACGGTTTCACATCTTACAGTTTGTTGCAACTCTGATAATAACAGAGTTACCCTATGTCAGGGGACTTTTGCGACATCCTGTATATATATATAGGGTGTTACATAAATATGTCACAGTATTTTGGGAACAGGTTTTTCACATCGAAATAAGAAAAAAATTCATATGGACCTGTGCTCACAAAGTGGATAGTTTTTGAGTTATAGGGTACCAAAAACGTGAAAGTTCATACGAGTAGCTCCACTACTACGGAACCGATTGTAGTCGGATGAGGATATCACTGAGGAATTGGTATGGTGAACTATCCAAATATCCATCTTTCAGAACCTCCGGTACTTGCACAACCATTTTTAGAGAAGTTGTTTGGTAGTACTTGATCACTCTCCACGTACCTCTAAAAATTGGTATACAAGTACTAGATCATTCTTAAATATGGATATTTGGATAGTTCACATACCAGTTCCTCAGTGATGTCTTGACTCGATTACGATAGGTCCTATAGTAGTGAAGCTATGAACTTTTAAATTTCACTTGTTTCACGTTTTCGGCACATTATAACTCCGAAGCTATCTACTATATGAACTTTTTTCTTAATCGCCCTCAAAATTGCACCTTCAGAACACACACACACACTTATTCCATCGCTTCTGTGATTGGTGGAAGCTCTCACGTAAAGCCTCTTTAATATCTTCTGAAGTTCAGGCTTCGCGGTAGTTTTGATCTCTTCTACGTTGGCAAAATGGAAAGGCCCATTTTAAGCTTTGAGAAGAGCCAAACATCCAATATTGATAAACGGTTTTTAAGGTTATCAAATTCTCTAAATCAGATGTTCCCCAATTTGAACATGAACTTGATGTTTACGCGTTGCGAGATAGGTGATATTGCTCCAAGGTGATATTGCTCCAACTGGATCACGGGGGTCGCGGTGGCTCAGTGGTAGGACTCTGGTGCTTGGGGTCCCGGGTTCGATCCCAGCCCCCCGCCAAGTGAACTTTGTGGTGGACAAACACCGTGCTCGTGGGTTTTCTCGGGGTTCTCCCGTTTCCTCCCACTTTCTTCATTCCACCATTTCACTCATCTCTCATAATCACCGTCTCCTTTAGCCTAACCGGCATAACCGTGGGACGTAAAACTCAAAGATTTCATTTTCATTTCATTCCAACTGGATCACCACACACTTCTCCGTTCAGCTTCACTACTCGTATACTGCCTGTTAAGACATGTTCCCACTTGTTAAATTAAGAATTAGACAACCTAAGGAATGTATTGGCTAAGATGTATTCGTTGTGATTGCATCACACATGCCAGAACTACAACATTTCGGTAACTTTTAATAATAATAATAATAATAATAATAATAATAATAATAATAATAATAATAATAATAATAATAATAATAATAATAATAATAATAATATAAACAGTATTTATTATGTTATAATTTGTAGTAACTTAACTAAATTTTTCTCAATTGCCCTTTGTATTTGTAAATAGAAGTATTCGATCCCGAACAGCACGATTATTACATAAATAGGGTGACCAGATTTTTTTAAATCCAAAAGAGTATATCCAAAAAAACAAATTGACAGTAAGTATAAAGACAAGATGAATTACAGTATTTTATCCAATGCGCATGCAAATGAGTTAAATACTTCACCATCATTCATACTTCTGCGACGATCTTGCTTTCTTGAGTAAGTTAATGTCATCCTTTATTGCCAGTCTGAACTTTTCACAGGTCATGCTTACATTGAACTTCACTTTCATCACTTGTTCCAGTGTCGACACTGTGAGTTGACTTTTTTCCTCGCTCCAGCAAGTGTTAATAGCATTAAAGAGCCTCTCACAATCAACATTAGTGCCCGGTGAAGTAAACAAGAATTCCACGAGTAGCACAATCACTTTTAAATTTGACCCAGCCCGCACTAAATCTTAGTACCCTATTTTCCATTTGCCCATCATTGTCTCTCTTTTCTCTCCCCATTGTTCAAGGTGTTCTTGAACACATCTGGATATTGCACAGTAAGTGTCAAAAATATCATTATCACTGAATTCCAACGAACTGTCTACATGTTTTACCTGCTCATAGAAATATGCAAACGACTCCTGAAATTCTTCATAGATAACTGATGTGTCAGGTAGTAAATATTTCATCTTGTTTACTTCTCCGAAAAAACGTTGTGACCACATCTCTAAGTATGTTATCACTTCAAAGTAAAACCTTCTTGACACTGAGTAGGCATATTCCTCTTTTATATTCCCTTCTTTTACAAGTTTCGTAAGTAAATTTCTAGCAGAAAACGGAAAAAAGTTTTGTTCAATTCTATCTTTGTATTTCCTCAGAAGTTCAAAATATTCAACAGAAACTTCAGTCGCTGTTATATCCTTCCTTTCAATTTTTGTAGTTGTTTCACTGAACAAGATTAGTTGAGCATGCAGGAAATACAGCCACAACTCACTTGTTTCGTTTCGAAAGAAATTGACTATAGTTATTGGAGCATTTTCATCACTCAAAAAGTACCGCTTAAGTGGTTCATACTGACGTATAATTTTTTATACACACGGAAGCAGAGACAAGAATCTCGTCTTTGAATGATACAAAAGACTCTCATAATGACAGCCAATGAACTCACAAAAGTTTTTCAAATTTTCCGTCCTTACCGTAAAAATACTGAAATGGTTGTATGTTTTAAAAACCATTCCAAACATCGATCGGTATTACTCTCGAACACGCCACAGAATTTCCATTGTGAAGGACATGAGCCCCACACCCAATAGGCAAAACATTTTTCTTCAACCTGCACTCTAGTTCGCTATGCGCATTTCCTGCTGTTTTATTTTCTATGCTTCCAAAATTTACTGGTGCCTTATCAGCTACAAAACCGATGAACTTATTTTCCAAACAAAACTGATGTAATGTACCCATTAATACGTTCGACACAGTTTCCGAGGTTTCATTTGACATGCTATGAATTTCTAGAAGACATGTTTTTACATTAATATCAGTATCTACTTCACAGTACCACATTAAAACAGGCATGAGTTTGGTTGCTTTACGATTGGAAACATCACAAGCAACAACAACGAAAGGAGCCTTTTAAACACTATTACTTAAAATATTTTCTGACCACACTCCCACCACATTTGTTAACAAAGCCTCCGTTTTCGTTCTCGCACATGCAAATTTTTTATTCACTGTTGATTTCAAAATTTTGCTAGTGCAGTCCATGCTTCTAAAAGAGTGGTTATGTTTAACATTATGGTATGACCACACAAGTTCTAGTCGCATTAAATCTAGCTCTTCTGAAGATTCTGTGGTGAAAAAACCATCCAACTTACCTGCTTCGGAAGTTGATTATCATTCAGTGTGCGACTTAGATTTTATATGTTGTTTATATCATATTTACCTTTATTTATTTTTTTTTTTTAAAGAGAACTCCTTACATACCGTGCACTATGCTTTGTAAACATCGTTACTGCGGACCCTTTTAATGCAAGGATAGCTTATTTCAAACGCTTGATTATACTGACATTTTCCTCGCGACATTGTTAATAAAATAAATCCTTCCAATCCTCGAATAATATAATTGATTGAGTGTACGTGCGCCCGTTAATTAGAATAATAATCACTGCACGATTCCCACTACCAAAAACTGACTCACTTTGAAGGGGAAACAAAACCCTGTGCCATGAACTGTACGAATGCCAGATATAAATTCCGAAAATATAAATCATTCCAGGTACTCAATCAATTTAATTAACAATTTAATAATTAAAACGTTGAAAGTTTGGATAAATCTATCACTTTAATTTTGCCGTCTTTACTATAGTTTTAGTACTAACTAATAAAAACAGTTTAGTTATATTATTATTTTTTTCTTTTGCAAAAAGAAAATCTGGCAACCCTACAATGCAACGAGGACGAGAAACGCAGCACAGTGCAGCGCACTGTTGCCACACTTGGTACAATTGTACCAAATTCAGCCCTTTTTGTCATTCATCGGCCCGTTGGTACCACGCTGGCATTTTCAGCCCATTTTGTGAAAAAGTTGGTACAATTCTACCCAATTCAGCACCATTTAACAAATACTTGTCATATTTTCAAAAGTGGCAGGAAGACTTTTCCTACATCTCATGTTACTCATATTGTGTGATGTCATGAAGAGCGAACTCGGATATGATTGATTTGTTTCTCCCTTTATATATATATATATATATATATATATATATATATATATATATATATATATATATATATATATATATATATATATATATATATATATATATATATATATATATATATATATATTTCACATATGGCCATAATATCGTTTTGATTTATGGTCACTTTGAAATAGAGGCGCGTTTGGTTTCCTTGCAATACATACCGAAGATGATAACCATTTTCTCTTAATTTGCGGCCTCTGTTATACTTCCTACGTACAAGAAAAGTTTCATCTACTTCTACTTTGTTTGGGATCCTCCCAGCGGCGTAGCAATAGGGTAGGCAGGGTAGGCATTGCCTACGGGCGCAGGACGTTTCGGTATATTAGGGGGACCCCAAGGTTTTTAATAAAAAAGAAACAAATTATATAAATGGAGCCCCAAGTTTTCGTGGTCTTCACTTTCAAAACATGGCAAGAATAAAAATTCCTTCCCCCCTATCTCGCAGTTTATTACATTTGTGTATCAAATTATTGGTATAACTGTAAACTCGTCGAGGTTTTAGCACTGTATGATTAAGAAATTAATCCTCCTGGTAGTTAATTATTACCGTATTAATACGATACCAGTACTATATTACATGTACTGAGCTTACTAACTATAAATAAAATTCCCCTGTGGAACAGGATTTCAACAATAACGACAAATTCTCCAAGCACCAAAGGTTGGGCAAACCGGGCAACTGCCGGGACGCTAACGTCAGGGGCGCCCAAACGAGCACCCGAAAATAAATTTTCGAACATATTTTCTAACATCACTGTAATAAAATGTAAAATATAGGCTACGACTAGGTATGGGGGGGAGACTCATTGGCAGGGTGAAAATTTTGCCTTCGTCCGCTCCTGATATTGACTGAGATGACGTAGTGTTAAATGGATGAGGACGATACTGACCTATTTAGGCTCTAATCTCAACAACGTGATAACTTCTTCTTCTTTTTTTTGCAGTTAGCGAATTTTTAGCCCTGTTTTAGCGGAAAGAAAAATTTCATATTGGCAACACTGCCCAAAACTAGTCAAATGTGGGATGTGGCGCATACGCGTAAGTTACAGATGGTCATACATTGGTCTATTAAATGGGTGAGGGGGCGCCACTAGGTATCTAGGTATTTTGCTTAGGGGCGCAAAGGCCATTGTTATGCCACTGGGTCCTGCTATTTCGATGTTTTTAAAAAAAAAATTTAAAAAGAGCACTTTCTTGATTTGGACTTGGCAGAGGGGGTGTGTGTTCTAGAACTTTACCTCTTTTAGTTTCGTGTTATATAACCATGTATTACACTGATACAAAATAATGAATTCAGCCCGTTTTGTCTCAATTTGGTACTATTTTTCAGCCCACTCCAGAGCGAGGATTGTGGCAACACTGGTGCAGCGGGTCTGCTACTACGAAGTACTAAACAGTGCTGTCAACGTACAAGTTTTTACAGGGAAAAAAATGCGATTTTCAATGGGAAAATGCGTTAAACGTTAAATGAAATTGAAAATGCCATAAAAGAGTATAATTCGATATTTTTGGGAAGAAAAAAGAGTATAGAGTATATGAACCTCCAAAAGAGTATAATACTCTTAAAAAGAGTATGTCTGGTCACCCTATACATAAACAAAACATTGAGCAATGTGTATTCCAAATTTAATTTTAAGCAAAAAACATTAGGTGCTATTTTTGTCTTTGGTCCAATTGTTCTTTAAATTTCCTCCAGGTAGATCCGGCTTCGAATTCGGGCGGGAGATCATGTCTTTCAGATTCCATGTTAGGATTCTATGTTTCATAAAAGGACTCTAAATTCTAATTCATCCATCAATATTTAAAATTTCCTGTTTCGAAAATGTGAACAATTTTTAGGCTAAAGAAGCGAGGATGATGAATGAAAGTGAATGATTATTTTTAAAAATTGGGAAATGTGAATGTTGGAGGAAACGGGAGAATCGCGGACAACGCATGGGCATAATACTGTCTATCACAAACTCACATTTTGGGGACATAGTAGTTCAATGGTAAAGTGCTTATCTCTAGTGCGAGTGGTCCCTAATTGGGTCCCTGGCCACACGAGTTTGTGATAAACAGAATCGTGTCCGTGGGTTTCCTCGGGATTTCCAAATTTCCTTCCACATTCTCATTCCACGAATTGGGGCCACGACGGCTTAATGATAAAGCCCTCATCTTGATATGTAGGGTTCCTGGTTCGAACCCAGCTCCATCCAAGCGGCTTTGTGATTTGACAAAACATCATGTGTGAGGGTTTTCTAGGGGTTCTCCTGTTTCCCCCATTATGAACACTCCACCACTATCATCTGTCTCATTATCATCGTCTCCTAAGCATCGGTGCATAATCATGGGGCGTTAAAGTAAAAAATCATCAACTATTTCATAATCATTCACTTTCATATTAGGACGTTAAACTTTTTTTTAAAAAAAATCAATTATTTCTTAATAATTCGCTTTCATATTGGGATGTTAAACTTTAAAAAATCCATCAATTGTTTCTTAATCATTCACTTTCATATTATTACGTTAAACTTTAAAAACACCCATAAATTATTTCTTAATCATTCACTTTCATATTAGGACGTTAAACATTAAAAATCCATCAACTATTTCATAATCATTCACTTTCATATTAGGACGTTAAACTTTTTTTAAAAAAATAAAAAATATTTCTTAATAATTCGCTTTCATATTGGGATGTTAAACTGTAAAAAATCCATCAATTATTTCTTAATCATCCACTTTTATATTAGAACTTTAAACTATAAAAAAAATCCATCAACTATTTCTTAATCATTCACTTTCATATTAGGACGCTAAACTTTAAAAAGTTAATCAATTATTTCTTAATCATCCACTTTTATATTAAGACTTTAAACAATAAAAAAGCCATCAATTATTTCTTAATCATTCACTTTTATATTATTATGTTAAACTTTAAAAAAATAATGAATTATTTCTTAATCATTCACTTTCATATTTCCTCTACCTAAAAGGCCTATGAATGAAACAGTAAACTAGAAATCGCACTTCATTTCATTTTCATAAACTCATATTGTCTGAAGTCGAAGCATAACTCTTTGCATCTATGTTTCTGTATGTATACTATAACTTTTTATAAGTTAGAACTACGAAGTATTAGTTTCATGCTCCTTCGTTATCGACTCGCGTGCTTTCTGTTTGCGTGATCCGAGCTAAATTCCCGGTTAATGTAGTTGCTAGGATGCAAAACCTAGTAGGAGTTCGGATCCTACTTTAAAACAGTAAGTTTCGTTTTAAATAATGCAATATCCTGCACATGGCTCTGTTTACAATCAACCAACAGGTGCTCATATTTATAAACACTAACAATGTGCGTCCTACTACCGATTACTTCAGTGTCAGGCGGCAGGAACACCAGCAACACCACTGGTCACGTGACAACGAAGGACCACCAGCGACACCGTCACACTGGAGCAGCTATAAAACCAGGACTTCAGCAGCAACACCACTGGTCATGTGACAACGAAGGACCACCAGCGACACCGTCACACTGGAGCAGCTATAAAACCAGGACTTCAGCAGTAACACCACTGGTCATGTGACAACGAAGGACCACCAGCGACACCGTCACACTGGAGCAGCTATAAAACCAGGACTTCAGCAGTAACACCACTGGTCATGTGACAACGAAGGACCACCAGCGACACCGTCACACTGGAGCAGCTATAAAACCAGGACTTCAGCAGTAACACCACTGGTCATGTGACAACGAAGGACCACCAGCGACACCGTCACACTGGAGCAGCTATAAAACCAGGACTTCAGCAGTAACACACTGGTCATGTGACAACGAAGGACCACCAGCGACACCGTCACACTGGAGCAGCTATGAAACCAGGACTTCAGCAGCAACACCACTGGTCATGTGACAACGAAGGATCACCAGCGACACCGTCACACTGGAACAGCTATAAAACCAGGACTTCAGCAGCTACTATCAGTTATTGGCTGGTCACCTTGTAGTGTCTGCAAATTTCCCAGGTTAATTTTTTGCTTAATTTTTTTTCTTGAATTTTTGTTATTGCAAGAGAATTAGTATTTCATTTACTTCTTTTTAAATACGAATTCGTGTTGAGTATTTTTGTTCTCTGTTTGTCAAAACGAAGGAATTATTGCTCTACTTGTTTTAGCTGTTTATCTCCCCGCACGCTAATTTCAAGTTCAAGCTCTCTGGTAGATAAACGCCTCCTTCCAGGGAAATAAAGATGTTTCACAACTCTATGTATTCTGCATGTGTAATCTTATTATTATTATTATTATTATTATTATTATTATTATTAATGGTAGAAGACTTTAAGAGAAGTCCATATAATCCGTGTGTTTAAAATCTTTTCATTTTTGCTTCTAAAAGTCAGATAAAGAAATATCTGTTTCTGTCCTCAAACTGCAGATGTATTATATGTTTGAAAAGTGTTTTTTATAGATAAATTACAGGAAGAGGATCCATGATACAAACGTATATAAAATCTTTCATGTTCAATATTTTGAATAAGATTATTTATCATTATTGTACATTTCGATGTAAACTACTTCTCCAGAGTTTGAAGGCAACACACACAAAGTCACGGAGCACAGAATACACCTACAAACACACATTCGCCCAAACAGAACTCTTCTTCTCACTTAGCGCCGACCTGGCACTTTTGTGTAAGCCAATCTTGATGTTAAATACTGTTATCAGCATGACGTGTTCTAATCTATCTAGACGGAGTCCGCAATGTCTTTAGTACGACCTAGCTCAGAAATTTTGAGTGGTTCCTAGCAATCTTTGCTATCTCTGCCTCACTCTGCTGGCTTCCCCGGAAGCCTTCCTTATCCTCTTAGTTTCCATTCACACCCTACCCTATTGGCTAACTTGGTAATCTGTTTCAGAAAGCTTGACGACAGCCAGGGGTCTGCCCATAATTGCTGGTCGGCTTAGGAAACTGACGGTCAAAGTCTGCCTCTTTCGAACTTGGCAATCTGCTTCTGCAAGTTTAGCTACAGCCCGGACCTGCGCCCAGAAACTGCTGGCTAACTTGGGAAGCTGACGGTCGAAGTTTTGTTACTCCCTTATTTGATGTGGGTTCAGATAGGCTCTATGTTTATTGCCTAGCTAGGTTAAACTCACTGGTAGTTCAAATAGTCACACTTGGTAAACTTCCCTTATTTGATGTGTATTTGACTAGGTTTATTGCATAGCTAGCTTAAACACACCGGTAGATCAAATAGTTACACCTGTACACCTAAAATTTCTACTAGGATTGACTCGTGCCCTCCCAGTCTAGTAAAGTTTTCTTTTATTTTGTCACTGAGTTTTTCTCTGTGAAAGCGCTTAGAGATTGGAACTTGTCACGTAAGTTACTTGGATTTTCTATAAACACTTATCTACACTAAAACCCCGGATTATGCACTTGTACTATCAGTAGAACCAATAAAGTGCAGGGATACTGCAACGGACTGCAATTCTTTCGAATTTTTGTTCACAAGCGATATACCTAAGGTTTGTTAGCTAATAAAGCTTTTATCAGGATAAACTCCAACCTTTTATTAGAGGTTTAGTCTTGGCCGAGGCCAACCTACCTTGTAAAACTAAAATCTTCAGATTGGTTTTAGCTGAGTTCCTATTCCAGTTTATAACTTTGCCGCTCGAGTTATAATTGGTGATTTGCTGAAACTTTGTTAACCAATTAACAGTATTTTGGTTAGTTACTAAACTCTCTTGTGTGGGTACCGGTCTACGCAAACGCATACCGCCGGCCTACCGCAACTTACACTGATTGAGCTTGCTTGAAGCACTTGGAGCTGCCTAACCCAAAGTCTTTAGCTTGCTTAAAGGTCAAAGCCTCCTTTTTTGCCCACTTAATTTGCTCGGAATTCTGTGGGACTTCTAAGTTTAGTCACCCAATTTGCGTGTAGCTTTGTCCCCCTCCTCAAATCTCCTCTGCTTACCTCCAGCATTGGGGATCCTGAATCCACTGCATCCTTTCCTAGGCTGCTCGGGTCTTGGGATACCTCTGTTTACCCAGTATTAGGTTCTTCTTATATTAGAGTGATTTTGTATTATACACGATTAATAATAAGAAGATTTTTATAATAAAATTCAGTAGTGAGACAAACGATCCCGTGTATATTTTTTTTTCTCTACCTATGCTCTGCCTATACCTGCATAAGAAGAACTTTACAGTAACCTCTGGTGCTGAATATGGAAGTTGAACACTAATCAACAAACAAATAACATATCATCGTTGTAAGTTCCGTATGCATCATATTTCTTTGAAACCTGCCGATAATAAATTATGTTAGTACTAGCGGAAATACGTCATACATTAAAATTTGTAATAGAATTTTTGAAACTTCCAATACCTGCGGCGCCGCAAGATGCGATGCGTTGAGAGACCTTTCTTCTTGTTGTTATTTTTTGTTTCTTGTTAAACTAATAAAAAAATAGAAGCCAAGCAAGGAAATGTGGAAGAATAAGGAATTATACTACCCCCGTAGCTTCCCTTTCAGCAAAAAAAAAAAAAAAAAAAAAACATTACATTAGAAGTACCAGCAGTTTAACAAGTCATACCAATAAAAGCAGTAACGTAGTTCGCGGTAGCTGTACCAAAGGAGACAAAGAGCGGTAAGGAGACAAATGAAGACTAGGTTAGTTGGCTGCTACAAGGAGAAAAGAATCCCCCACAGTCTATAAATTAATTAACGTGGAAAAGGTATAACAAAGAATATCTTTAAGGGAAAAAAAAGAAAACGAAAATACCCTGTCTTTTAGAGGAATCGCACACGCTCTAGAAATTGTTTTGAATTTATGAATCATCTTGTAAAAATCGCCAGCCATTTTGTCATTCTTATAAACACTGCGAAACAATACATTTTGTAACTTGAAAATATAGCAAAAAGACAGAAAAAACATTTACCGTTAAGTATTACGAAGTTTTTCTTTTCTCTTATTTTTTTTCTCTTTTCGTTTGTTTCGTTTCTCACTTTTTACACTTTGGTTGTTGCTGGAAAACCTGATGTAACACAGATACAACACGATTTGGTTTCCTTGTTTAGTTTCAGAGGTTTTTTTTTTTAACTCTTCTATAGCTATGAGACGCGGAAATCTGTTTTTAAACCTTAATGGAGTATAAAAGCCCCGAAGGTCTGGTATAGATACATCATGCCTATATTATTAAAAAAAAAAAAAAAAAAAAAAAAAGAACATGAAGAAACAGTGTTACAATGTCAAGTCTGTTTTTTACTTCTTTTTATAGTCTGCATTGTATATATGGAACAAAGTTATTAAAAAAGCAAAATTTAATTTACCGTAAAAACTCGTTTAAAAAAGCCTCCATTGCTAAGCGATACAATAAACTAGTGTAAACCTAAGTAAAAGTTTGAAAACTTTGCTTGTGTGCGGGAACTTTATTACATATTTATCTAAATGTGAATATAAAAACTTCGTGAATTACATTTTCTTTTTTCTTTACACAGAAGACTTTTGCTAACATCATGGACGATATAAGAGCACGGTAGTTCAGTGGTACAGTTCTTTTCTTCCAGCCCTCGAGACGAGACTCGAGTCGAGAAATGCTTTTTTTCTAAATTCGAGAACGAGATACATGGCAATTCTCGTCTCGTTTCAAGAGGAAAATCGAGACGATATAAATTTCACAAGGCACTCGGACGAAAAAGCGTAAAAATGCTTTTTCAGGCTAGCCATCCTGAATGAGGTAAATCCTGAATGACGTTTTCCTCATTCACACTAGGCAAATGCCGGGGTGGTACCTAACTTATAGGTCCCAGGCCGCTTTTTTCCTTCCCTTTCCCCGAATAAGATGCTCGCCGAAGGACGTCATCCCTCAAACGTGACGGGCTAAATGGTCATTGATGCCGAAAGCACAGAAATCTAAAATCCTAAAACAAATTTCACAAGTTCCCTGAGCAAAACTAAACGGCGTGACAAACATCTTGGCATTTGAAGGCGGCGCTCCAAGATCCCTTTAAATGCTGCTAGAAAATGAGAGTCCAGCGGTATTGCCACGTTTATTTTGTACACATCCACGTCTATCCTCTGCCACCTGATCGCGCTGTAGTTTGCCTGCTTAGCCATAGCCACACCCCTTAACACTCGGCAACGTCGCGTCAGAGCTTGCATTTTATTCGTTTAGCTGAAATGCCAAGATGTTTGTCACAGGCTTTAGTTCACCCAGCCAAGTTTAAAATATGAAAGACTGTTTTAGTGTTACACGACTCACATTATAACAAGTATAAATTAATGAACTGATTGTACGAATACAATGAAGATCATTTAACGATCTCTAAAGACACACAAGTCATTACACAATATCTATACTCCAATAATATATATAGTTTAAATGTTGATATATTACACTCTTCGTTGAACGCTTGTGACAGGAAATGATTCTGATAACTTCTAAATGAAATTAAGAACGAATGAGATCCTAAACTTTGTACATAAATTTACAAAACGATACGTAAAGTATGAAATATTTTTCAAGATGAGATGTAAAAAGCTTTCCCAGCATCGAGACTTGTGTTGATTTATGAAACAAATCGGGGAAGAGGAGCTGGTATAGTGAGCCACTCACTGGATTGATCCAGTTTGTAACAACAATATTATGGCCATGGAACGTCAAACTTGTGTTGAGTTGCTCAAGGTTCTTAACATATTTCAAATTCTGTCGAGAATCGAGTTCAAGATGTATATTTCAACATGTATATTTCCCTACCTATTCAAGAAACATGTTTCAGCATATAAAGACACTGTATTTGTGTATAACCTGCAATATCTTGCATTTCATTGCAGTTTTATTTTATTCTTATTATAAAGTATTGTTTAGTTTAATAGTGAATTGTTCATAATGTTTGTCACATTATCTTCGAAATCTTTGAAATATAAATGTATTCATTTTTTATTTATTTATTTATTTATCTAACGAAATGGAATGGCATAGTAAGAGTTTGAACTATGTTTCCTCTTTTGTTTAGAGCAAAATATGAGTATTTTGTTTCTAAAGAAAAAGAATAGTTATATATAGTACCAGAAATAAAAATAATGGAAACCAATGTGCTGACCACAAACATAAGAAATGAATTCCATCTGTTGACCATAGCTGTTTATGGCTGTAAACTTATTCATAGTTTTTATTAATAGAAAACTCTAGAAGGATCTTCATGCTTTAAAATCCTACAACATCCTCTCCACTTGACATGAAAGGGAAAAGGAGGATTGTACCTAGTAGAGTATCGAATCGAGTCACATCTAAAATTGTAATCGTATTTTTCTTTTTCCTGTTAGCTACCTGATCAATGAAAAAACGTGACGAAGATGGGAAGACCGGTCGCTTGGGTAGGAGTCCTGCATGACATTAATAGTCCTATATGATATTTCTTAGCATGACTGTTTACTTTTAGAAATTCGCGACGTAGCGTTTATTATAAGGAATTCTGGAATACTCATTGTGCCCCTTGTCTTCCTACAACCAACATAACACATCTCTTAAGCAGAGTTGTATAACATTCCAGAATATCAGCGTTACATATTAAGATCTTTTTTAATACAGGGCCTATATGTATACAGGGTGTTTCAAAACAACGCCGACAATGTTTGGGAGATGATTCATGACACCAAAAATATACAAAAGACAAAAAATATAGGCCAACCTGGGTGCACAAGTGCTTCCTTTCGGAGTTATAGGGTGCCGAAAACATGGAAAATTGAACTTTAAATATCCATAGCTCCAAAGCTGTGGGACCTACCGCAGTTCTGCACCCAGGTTGGTCTATACTTGTTGTCTTATCATGGTGTCAGGAATCACCTCCGAAACGTTGTAGGTGTTGTTTTGAAAAACCCTGTTTATAAATAGGATTCTATTTCGTTGGCTTTAAAAGGATATTTTGGTGGACTGGATAAGCTTCTAGTTTGCATGCGGACTAATCTCAATCATGTTCGTCGTTAACGGGGGGAGAGGTCGGGGGAACATCCCCCAGATTTTAGTCAAATATATTTAAAGAAACTATACTACTTTGTATATTTCACTTTTGTCGGAAAGAGGATTTTGATTTTGATTCATCTGACCTCTCCCCCAAATTTAAAAAGTTAACGACACCAGTGCCTCAATGTTAGACCTGAATAAATTATTTCAGTTACGTACTCTGAGTTACGCCTTTTTAAATCCCTGTTACACCCCAATATCTACTTTCTGCTCCCCCTTCTAAACTGCAATAATCAAAACTAATATATATATATATATATATATATATATATATATTCCAATATTTCTGATATCGCGGACCCCCCGAACTGACAGCAAATTAACCACGGCCCCATGAAATCAAAAATGATATTTTTAGCATAAAAATGTGACATTTATCTCGGGTTCGATTCTCGGAGGAGGCACTCGGTCGAAAAAGTGTAAAAAGCTTTCCCAGGCCATTCATCCTGAATGAGGTTTTTCTGTGTTTTCCTCATTCACACCGGGCAAATGGCAGGGTGGTACCTAACTTATAGGTCCGAGGTCGCTTCCTTCCTTCCCCAAACCTTTCTTCCTCCCCTGGACAGCGTGCTCGCCGAGGGACGTCATCCTCCAAACGTGACGGCCATAGATGCCGAAAGCCCAGAAATCTAAATCCTAAATCTCGTGATAGTTGATGCTGTTTTTCAGACGTCAACTTTCCATGTGTCTGGGTCAAAACTGGATAATCTAAGACATAGATATGACTCCAAGTTAAGTGTGTTTGTCTTCCATATGTTCGAGATGGAAAATGTTATCTTGCACAGATACGTACATACGTAATTGCAAATGGCAATAGATGTCTTACAGCTCCTTTGGAAATTTTAGAATATGCAGGTTTAGACTGAAAACAAAACTTCAGTAACGATAACGAAATAAATAGCATTTCGAACATCAAACCACAAGGCAGCTCGATAAGTTGTTCTTTGACAGAACAAAGTTCATATTCCGAGTCTAGAAAGGGAGTTTTCATCTAATGATTTTTGAAGGGTAAATTGAAAAATACAAATTTAGAAATTTAGCTAAGACACCAATTATTCCATGCTTTTAAACATTAAGGTCTGTAAACTGAAATCAGTGAAATCACTCAAGTGTGCGACAGGAATCATATTTTCTATTATCTAAACGGTTGCACCACAAACATAATGCAACAGTCCATAATCATTGGTGTCGACTACGTGCAACAGTATACTAACATAGTAATTGGGCTAAAGCCACAGATGGTAGAGGTACTATTATAGAATTGGGATCGTCCGCGAGTAGTTCAAAAGCTAGACAAAATAGGATCACAATTAACCAACAACTACAGATTTCAAACCAAAAGTTAATATAATAGATAAATAAAATTATACTGTAATAGAGGATAGAGTAAATTAAGTCTACTTATGTGTTTCTCCAAGAATCTTATCCTCAAATCACGTAAAGATCAAATAACAGAAAACAGGTAGCTGTTTGTAAAGCAATAATGTTCTTTCTCAAAATTTCCTGCACTTCTTATATCTTGAAAAATTTAATCCTTCAACAAAGTTATTTTCTTGTTAAAAATTATCCAATAAAACTTTCTACTGTATACTTTGAAGTGTTATTAATGCTAATTGTATTGTGGATCACAGCAAAGAAGAATCTGCTGTCGTAGCTGAGCAGATGTTGATTAACAAAATTCATTTCTTTTTTTCACTTTCATAATATTTTCATTTTCTTCCGATAATATATAGATATATAAATGGAAAACTTATCTTAAAACTTTTCAATCAATTTTTCTTTTGAGGTAAAGTCTCTCTCTCTCTCACTCTTACTCGAAGCTCTTTCTATTGTCATATTTTTTTTAAAAAAAAAGAAAAACGTCGTTTAAAAATAAAATGGAAACGGGAGAAAATTATTATTTTTGCAGATGTGTTGAAGAGAAACAATTTTCATTTAAAATATTGTAGAAGTAATTTACTGTTTGAGGACGGTAAGCTTTTTAAGTTTTACAGTCAATTTTCGTTGTTTATTTTTATAACTTGGGAATAATCAATATTTCATTTCAAGCTGCAACTTTATGTCAATATTTTAATCATTTCAACTTCAAAGTACTTCACCAATGTTGGCATGAATTCATGGATGTTTTTGTATTCATGTGTGATTTTTTCCTTTTTTGAAGGAGAGAACTCATACTATATTATAGTTATTGGATCAGAAGATCAAATATATCAGACAAAAATTTTCTTGTAGGCCTTATATTTAGAGAACTACATGTAGTGTAGCCAAACCCAAAGTATCACCAAACTCAATATGATGTGATTATGCCGTAAAAAAATACGAAAACTCGATTTAGGAGCCGTTCAAAAATTTCGTAACCCATGATCCAAAAACTATGCATTTTTTCGGACATTTCTAAAATTCTTGGCCAAGATTGCAATCTTTTGATCCATTTTTTTGGATCATGCCTAAAATTCTTGTTAGTAAACTGTCTTCAGTGTCAGCAAAAATTTGGATCATCCCTCTCAAATCTGAAGTCATATTTATTATTTTGTCCACCATCTTGTTCTGATTCGTCTTCTATGTATCTGAAACTAATTCATTAGAGAGTAGTATCGGTTTCAATACTATAAGAACATTCAACCATGTTATCCAATACTCATGGTGGATCCATGTAGCGTAATTGAGTGATAGCGAGACACTTAATTTAGAAGATTAAATGTACAAAAAAAAAATATATATATATATATATCTCAGAGCCAGCTACTCGTTCTATAAGTCTGGATGAGAGATAAAAATTTTATCCCTGAGTTCCTTCAGTATAGATGACGCAGAGAAATAAGGTTCTTCGGTAGATGATTAGAAGGCAGTGTTCAAAAAGAGTGTTCCTCCGCCACAAACAAGGACCATATTCATACACTTGGCCAGGGGCGCATCTACGGGGTCCACCGGGTCAAGACCCCCCCGTACACTTTCGCAATAAAACTATATTTGTTTAACAAGAAGATTGATGTATCATGAAAATTTGATCTTACACTTGATTAGTATTCTTTCTCTTATAAAAACAACTAGTTCTAACATTTTGTTTCAGAAAATATAGGTGGAAGTAATTTACCATTACTTAACGTCTTTTCGGGTGCGGAATAATACCCGTTTAATACTACATAGACGTAGTTGTTTCTAGTATTGGACCGCCCCTTCCACACACACACACAAAGCTTAGATCCCTCCCAACAAAAATTTCTGGATACATCCCTCCACTCGGTCTTCCAACTGACCAAGCCGCCACACGTTCCACAGAATTTAAAAACTTCTCACTACAGACTAAGAAAATACCTTTAGCTACTTTTTCAGACTAAAGAGAAAAGCTACTAAAGCACAAAATACTACATATGAAAAATATGGAAAAGCAATCAGAAATGAAAGTTTCAGAACATTTAATTTAAAAAAAGAGTACAAACTATAAATATACCACATTGACTTGATCTCTAATCTTCCGTTGCAAGCGCTGCTATCGGCTGAAGGAATTCCACTCGCTTTCTCTCGCTTAGCAACAGCTGAACCCTTATTGGCTCAACGCGTGGGTGTGTGAGGGTGTGAGCTTTAGTTCGCATTTTTCCCACGGCTCAAGACATTTTGGCAGCACAATAGCATTACTAATGTAAATTTGTGTATATCAATTACAAAGAGAACCAGTTGAGAATGCTCCAAGAGCATTGCCAGAACGAACTTAGAATAATTAACTTTTCGAAATGTATAGGTCTATAAAATTGTATATTAAATTTATCTGATTAACTAATGACGCAATAATTATTATTGAATCAATAACTGTTATGTTATTGAATTAATATTGGTATTGATGAACACCAATATTATTTCTGTATGACGTAAGGTTCCTGTGATATGGCTCCATAAATCTCCCGAAATCGGAATTTCTTTGGCCAATATCTTGGAAACGGTAAGAGTGAGGCGAAAAATTCCATCACTTCTTTGAGACAGTTTTTGATGCTCTATATATAGAATGGAGGGCTCAAAATTGAAAAATTCGCAAATTACAGACATACACACACACATACAGAAATAGAAAATTCAGTTACAAACTTTTTAAGTTCGATTCAAAATGAAGTGATTTTTTTTAAATCAACACGAATGAAAACATCCCACAGAACCCGCTTATCGGAAATATCATTTCTATAAACATGTATTTGTACAGGACATTTGTAGCGCATCTTAAGACCTTTCATTTCCAAAATATCAAAAAAAAAAAAAAAAAAAACCTAATGATATTGGATATTTGATTATACAGTAATTGCTATAGCACAATGTTCTCTTTCTTCCATTCATCGATTCTATTATTTTCACCACAGTCGTTTTTTTTATTTATTAATTAATTTCTTTCTTTTATTTTCAGCATCAATTTGGTACTAAAAAAAATAGTCTGTTTTCCATTTTTCAAAATTTCTTGATTGGTTAACCGTTCATCATATTCCAGCTTCACCAGAATTAATTAGTTGATCATCAGTTTCTTTCTGCATGACCTTCGTATCATGATTGACCATTGCATGTGAAAACATTTCTTGTCACAGCCTAGCTTTGAAGTCCTTTTTTTTTTTTTATCTTATCGCCAATTTCACTGTCAGCAGTCCTTTTTTGTCAGTTTTAAAATCAACGTTTTTCGTTTCTGTTATTCCTTTCATATACGTACAGTGTATGTGTGTTCTTTTTTCTTCATTCTCTCTTTCTTTGTTAAGTGTTTTAATCCAGTTCTCTACACACGAAAATGACAAGATTATAACTGTTCTATTTTCTGTCTCTTCCACCGTTACAACCCTTTAGCAGAAGATTAAAAAAAAAAAAAAAAAGAATTTGACAGGACAGCTCCTCTCTCTTTCTCTTATTCTTTCTCTATCTCTATGACAGTTGTTTTCTTTGGGATTTGTCGCTAATGGAATTACGTCCGGGTGATGGAGCTAATCTTCCACATACACACATACATACATAGTACCAAAGAAAAAAAAGCAATGGACGTTTGTTCTAGTCGTTCAAATAATAAAACCATGAGTCGTCACGAGATAGCTGGATAATTTTTTAAAGGACGTACATAGTAGCAGCTACAAGCAAAAATATAACACTCTTTGCAGAAAGGAGCCTTCCTCAAAACTGTACAACTACATGCAAATATTGTTAAACGTCATTAATGGGAAACCTACCTAATTCTAAGAAGTTACCTTCATCATCACTTAAGTTCCTTACACTCTCATTCACTAGTCCACAGCCTCAAATATTATTTATATACTCACCCGTTCTCACAGTCAACTTCTTCACATTCACTTCCTCCTAACATCAAATAATCTTCATGTTCTCCCTCATTTTCACTCAACCCCCTTACACTCATATTCCCTCCATTCACCCTCAAATAATATTGATACAATCACTCTCACACTCAACTACTCTCACAATTACACTCACTCGTCCTCACCATCAAATAATATTTATCCCATCACCCTGTTCAACTCCCTGACACTCACACTCTCACTCACTTTCCCCTCAAATAATATTAATTTCCTCACTCTGACTTAATTCCTGACACTCATTCTCACTCACACTCCCGTCAAATAATATTGATTTCTTTACCCTGGCTCAACTGCCTCACACTCACACTTTCACTCACTCTCCCCTCAAATAATATTGATTTCCTCACCCTGACTTAACTCCCTGACACGCACACTCTCACTCACTCTCCCCTCAAATAATATTGATTTCCTTACCCGGCTCAACTCTCTCACACTCATACTTTTACTCACTCTCGCCTCAAATAATATTAATTTCCTCACCCTGACTTAATTCCTGACACTCATTCTCACTCACTCTCCCGTCAAATAATATTGATGTTCTCACCCTGGCTCAACTGACTCACACTCACACTCTCACTCACTCTCCACCCAAATAATATTAATTTCCTCACTCTGACTTAACTCCCTGACACTCATTCTTACCCACTCTCCCCTCAAATAATATTATTTTCCACACCCTAACTTAACTCCCAGACACACATTCTTACCCACTCTCCCCTCAAATAATATTAATTTCCTCACTCTGCGTTAACTCCCTGACACGCACATTCTCACTCACTCTCCCCTCAAGTAATATTGATTTCCTCACCCTGACTTAACTTCCGGACACTCATTCTCACTCACCCTACCGTCAAATAATATTTATTTCCTCACCCTGGATTAACTCCCTGACACTCAGTCTCACTCACTCTCCCCACAAATAATATTAATTTCTTCACTCTGATTTAACTCCCTGACACACACACAACTCGATCATTCCCCCATCAAGTAATATTGATTTCCTCGCCCTGACTTAACTCCTTGACACACATACTCTCACTCATTCTCCCCTCAAATAATATTGATTTTCTCACCCTGACTTAACTCCCTGACAGGCAGACTCTTACTCACTCTCCCCTCAAATGATATTAATTTCCTCACTCTGACTTAACTCCCTGACACTCATTCTCACTCACTTGCCCGTCAAATAATATTGATTTCCTCACTCTGGCTCAACACCTTCACATTCACACTCTCACTCACTCTTCCCTCAAATAATATTGATTTTCTCACCCTGACTTAATTCCCTAACACACTCACTCATTCACCCCTGAAATAGTATTGATTTCCTTATCCTGACTTAACTCCCTGACACTCACTCTTACTCGTGCTCCCCTCAAATAATATTGATTGGCTCAACTTCCTTAGACGCATTTCCTCCATTCACCCTCAAATAATGTTGATGCTTCTCCTTCACTCAACTCTCGTCACAATCACACTCACTCGTCCTCACACTCAAAAATCTTGATTCTCTCACTCTGACTCAATTCTCTGACAACCACGCTTTCCCCTGAAATAATATTGATTACCTCACCCTAGCTCAACCCCCTGACACTCACACTCTCCCCTCAAATAATGTTGATTTCCTCACCCTGGCTCAACTCCCTCACACTCACACTTTCCTCTCAAATAATATTGATTTCCTCACCCTGATTCAACTTACTGACATTCATACTCTCCCGCACAAATAATATTGATTTCCTCACCCTGGCTCAACTCCTTGACACTCATACTCTCCCCTCAAATAATATTAATTTCCTCTCTCTGGCTCAACTCCCTGACACTCAGTAGCGTACCCAGGAATTTATTTCGGGGGGGTCCAGACTAAATATGAAGGTATTTTATATTAAAATTCCTAAAATTGCCCCTAAAATTAGGCTAAATATTAAAAAAGTCGAAATTTCGGGGGGGGGGGATCCGGACCCCCAGGTCCCCCCCCTGCGTACGTCCCTGCTGACACTCATACTCTCCCCACAAATAATATTGATTTCCTCACCCTGGCTCAACTTCCTGACACTCATACTCTCCCCACAAATAATATTGGTTTCCTCACCCTAGCTCAACTCCCTGACTCTCACACTCTCCTCAAATAATATTTATTTCCTCACGACACTCCTACTCTCTCCTCTAATAACATTGATTTCCTAACTCTGGCTCAACTCCCTGACACTCACACTCCCCTCAAATAGTATTGATTTCCTCACGCTGAATTAACTTCCCGACACTCACATTGTCACTCACTCTTGCCTCAAATATTGTTGATGCCTTCACCTCCACTCGCGCTCACCATCGTGTGGCAAAATGGGGGTAAGTAAGAATGGCTCTCGTGGAAGAAAAATTAGTGAGGTCCCCATCCCTAGTGTATACATCTTACATGTTATTTAGTTAATTACTTCGAGACAAGTTCATTAATTTTACAAGTAGCGTGTGTGTCTCTGCTAAGAAGTATAATAACATATACAAGCTGCTGGTTAAAAAAGTGACCTTTTATGTGTATTTCACGTCGTACAATACCTAAGTAAATAAACAATTTATTCTAGCAGCTTAAAAGCCATTCCATCAAGTATTATTAGGAATGAACGACTTGCTTTATAGCGGCATTAAAATTAAGTTTTTTTCTTGATTTTTTTAAATAAAAACTAAGCATGAAAATTCACTTTCAAACATGTCGCTTGATGCTAGCTAAGGATTTCTATGTGTCTCATCTGCAGAATATAGTAGAACAAAAATGTAGATTTAAGATTTGATCATAACTTTAATCTGTCGTCTTTCTAGTGTAACAAGGGGGCCGCGGTGGCTCAGTGGTAGAGCGTTCACCTCTGGTGCTTGGGGTCCCGGGTTCGATCCCAACCCCCGCCAAGTGAACTTTGTGGTGGACAAACACCGTGGGTTTTCTCGGTGTTCTCCCGTTTCCTCCCACTTTCTTCATTTCATTCATTTCTCATAATCACCGTCTCCTTTAGCCTAACCGGCATAACCGTGGGACGTAAAACTCAGAGATTTCTAGTGTAACAAGAGCTTAAATAAGTGTGGGTACATTTCAGTATCAGTTTCATGTTAATAATCTGAAATATTATTGTACCTATGTACAACATCAATTTTTAGATTTATAAAGAAAGTAGTATTTGAAATATTATAGGTATATTCCCAGTAAGCAAGCACGTCTAAATGGTAAGTTCGAGTTCCCCCTTAATTTCCCTTGATAGACTGAACCTTAGAGATTGTCTATGTGTATGGCTTTGACAAGCGTAAATATTAAGTCATGATTGACAGGTGTAGCAATTCAAAGGAACTTTAAGGCTAGTCTTATATCACGCATTATTGGCAAATCTGAAACAAGTTTGCAATCGAGAAATTAGCAAGTTTGCTATATAGTCTTTGTTAGGTCTGTGTCAGTGTAAACGCAAGCTTATGCAGGCAGTGGTGGATCTAGAAGGTAAAAACTAGGAGGGGCAGCCACAACCCAGATTATGGTACGTACGTCATGAGTTTACTATAAACTTTCAAAAATATATAATAAATAATAGTTTAAATTATTTTTGTAACTTAAAAACTGAGGAGGCCAAGGTCCCTCGGCCCTGGTCTATGGCTGCCACTTTCTGCAAGCCTTCAGACTTAGCCTCGAAAACTTGAGTAAGGATATTAAAAGTCTGGAATTCTACTAAGGTTCACTGTATTTTTATGGTTTAATTTCTCTTGACAGTGATACGCACAAACCTAACAGTGGAGCAATAATCCTAAGACTGATGCACATACTTGTAACAGTGATACATACTCCTGACAGGGGAGCAATAATCCTAAGACTGATGCACATACTTGTAACAGTGATACACATACTCCTGACAGTGGAGCAATAATCCTAAGACTGATGCACATACTTGTAACAGTGATACACATACTCCTGACAGTGGAGCAATAATCCTAAGACTGATGCACGTACTTGTAACAGTGATACACATACTCCTGACAGTGGAGCAATAATCCTAAGACTGATGCACATACTTGTAACAGTGATACACATACTCCTGACAGTGGAGCAATAATCCTAAGACTGATGCACATACTTGTAACAGTGATACACATACTCCTGACAGTGGAGCAATAATCCTAAGACTGATGCACATACTTGTAACAGTGATACACATACTCCTGACAGTGGAGCAATAATCCTAAGACTGATGCACATACTTGTAACAGTGATACACATACTCCTGACAGTGGAGCAATAATCCTAAGACTGATGCACATACTTGTAACAGTGATGCACATACTCCTGACAGGGGAGCAATAATCCTAAGACTGATGCACATACTTGTAACAGTGATACACATACTCCTGACAGTGGAGCAATAATCCTAAGACTGATGCACATACTTGTAACAGTGATACACATACTCCTGACAGTGGAGCAATAATCCTAAGACTGATGCACATACTTGTAACAGTGATACACATACTCCTGACAGTGGAGCAATAATCCTAAGACTGATGCACGTACTTGTAACAGTGATACACATACTCCTGACAGTGGAGCAATAATCCTAAAACTGATGCATATACTCGTAACAGTGGGACACATACTGCTAACAGTGCTGCAGATATTACTTATAATAAATTACTTTTAGAAGAAGAAGAAAAAAGATCAAATTTTTCGCTTGCAATGTCGTGATCTACGATTCAGAAACTTCGACATTACAAAATGTGACAAAAAGGAGCTAGAGGGTTTTGAAATTTGACGTAGAAAAGAATTGAGAAAATCAATGGTTGAAATTGAAAACCATAAAGAAAGAGCTAGAAATAGGAGGACAAGATAACAATAATAATATGTGGGAAGCTCACAGAGACCACCATGATCTTCTATTGCGTAAAAGATGCACTCAATCTAACCAAAACCTAAGATAAACTAAAGCAATTATTTCTATCTGAGTGATATATATGACGTAAAGGCATGGTTTTGCAATCGGAGGAAGGTCTGTGAGAGAGAAATAGATGTAGTAAGCTAGGGGAGGGGTTAATGTAGAAGAATGGAATATAACAAGTGTTGGCAATGTCTAATAATCAAGTGGCGTATCGGCAGAATTATTGAGTATGCCATTGATGTTCTTGTTTGCCAGTCAACACTGTCTTTTATCAACACTAAGCTTGATGTGTATTCCTTGTTCTCTCTGTACAGTTTGCTGAGAATGTGAGCAACACAGTAGAATTGCAGAGCATTCAGTTAGACTGACTATCCTTATTATGAGTCACAGTCTGTTAGTTATCCCTCTAGTAGTTCACTGTCAGGCTAATAGTTGTCGGAAGCTTCGCTCGTTGCTACCTGACATCAAGACATGTCGCTAATGTGCATATAACTTGCAGCCAAGATGAAGGCTTGGTGGGAAGGACTAGCCTACTATAGAAAGTTCTATATGTTTCACGTTGCCTATATACCATTAGCAATTTACAAGTAAAGTAGCCTCAGTCTAAAGAAAGCCACTTGCTCAGAAAGGGATGTTGCCCCCGTGTGAGGTTTCCTTTTATACTCTCTTGTTTGGTTTTTCTCTCCCTTGAAAAGTAACTAACAGACAATAAACTGAATCCAAACTGTTACCAAATCTTTGTCAATGATCATTTTTCTTTGACACAACCTCCCCCCCCCCCCGCACACACACACTGTTAGAAACATGGATGAAAGAGAAAGAAAGGGGAGAGAAAAGGGGGCAAGGGAAAGGAAGGAGCTACATATGGCAACGTTTAGATTTTTCTTCTTCCGAAGAAACAACAAACGTTATGACTGCTTCTTTGTGCTAAATGCAGAGTCTCCCGACTGGTTATCGTCTGAGCGTGCCTTCTATACTCATTTGTATATACAAAATTGTAATAGAACATTTTTACACATAACAGATCGAAAGTTCTTTTGGTGCAGTTCTACTATACGGATTCATACATTTATAACATTTACAGAAGAAATTTCTAATAACATTTTAAGTGAGTAGTGTATAAGTAATGGAAATATGGTGTGCACTTACCTCTCAGATGCGTATTTACGTGGAAATAGAGAAATTAAAGTCGAACCTCAAATGAACGTAATCTTCCATAAGCTAATTACAGATGAATTTCTAGTTTGCGAAATGTTTATCATAGGAAGCTCTGACACGAGGGGAGAACGTATTTCTCAAGTTCTTAAAAATCGTCAGCAGAAAAGAGTGCTAACGTCCAGATGTCAACAACAATAAAATGTTTTTTTTTTTTATTAACATATCCATAGATTGTAAAATGTACAGAAAAATTTTGGCAAGTCTATAATTTCCCCATTTTATTTCGAGAACAGAATCCAACCAACCCCTGCGGGGTTTCTAACCCGTTCCTACTTCTACTATTCGTTCCTATACCTACCCTTACTCCTACTCTTACTCCTACTCTTACTACTACTACTACTACTACTACTACTACTACTACTACCCGTTCCTACACCTACCCTTACTCCTACTCTTACTACTACTACTACTACTACTACTACTACTACTACGTTACTACTACTACTATTACTACTTATACTATGGATCCGTATAGTAAAACTACACGTTGTTTGCTATGGTATTAGTGCTTTCTAGTGGTCATCTAGCACAGGTTGGTTGGTGTTTTGCAGAAGACCTGTTAAAGTGAACCTGCACCAGAAAATGCAAGGCCATACCTCGAAAATGAAAAAAAAAAGAAATGAAATCTTTTAACTTTAACGTCCCACGGTTATGCCGGTTAGGCTAAAGGAGACGGTGATAATGAGAAATCAGTGAAATGGTGGAATGAAGAGTGAGAGGAAACGGGAGAACCCCGAGAAAACCCACGAGCACGGCGTTTTTCCACCACAAAGTCCACACGGCGCGAGCTGGAATCGAACCAGGGACCCCAAGCACCGGAGGTGAACGCTCTACCATTGAGACCTCGAAAATGATTGCTAAAGATACAGAAACTGAAACAAGAGAGAAAGAAGTATGCTTTTATGAAATTCTCTGTGGATCCCTGTAGTAAAACTGCACTATTCTTTTAAACTATTAACACTAGGATAATAATAATAATAATAATAATAATAATAATAATAATAATAATAATAATAATAATAATAATAATAATAATAATAATAACTAGCAGCGTTCACCCCGCTTCGCTGCGGTCACCCCGGAACGCAATAAACTTTGTTACTTAGATAATTTTTACTTTTTCGCTTTCAAGTGATATGATAAAAACCATAGAAGATTGCAGTAAATGTTAACATTATATCGCCTGTCATTTATAACCCGCCCCGCTTCGCTGCGGTCACCCCCGAACGCAATAAACTTTGTTACTTAGATAATTTTTACTTTTTCGCTTTCAAGTGATATGATAAAAAACATTATAACGCCTGTCATTTATGTTAACCCGCCGAGTGACACGGTCATGCGGGTTGCATATACATACGTTTATTTTTATACCTATAATGAACTAACAAAGGATTTGTACGTAATGGACACCTGAATGGTCAATTATCTCAAGACACTGGTAATTGAAAATTAAAGTGATATGATAAAAACCATCTAGGGTCCAAATCCTAATAACCCCCCAAAAATAAAAGAAATTGGTTCAGCCGTATTAGCGTGATGAGCGGACAAAGAATTTGTACGTTCTCTTTTATATATATAGATAATAGAATCACAAGTATTTCCATTTTAACAATAATAATAGCAATAACAATTAATTATATTGTCTTCATAACCACATTACCGTAACGGAATCTCCATATGAGTCAACGTAGGTAAAAAGAAAAAAAAAAGATATGAACGAAGCCACGTGGGCAAACAAAATAATAACTATACATCTTTTTTCCTACCCCCAACCTGTCACAAGTGAAAAGTATTCATTAATTTCAAACGGACGAACCATGACGCTGTAAAACACTTCATCTGCTTTGAACATTATAGAAAACACGTCCAGCTGACTCGTCAGGGCTATTTTCTGCCTACAGACCATTTCACGTACACTATAAGAATTCAGCTTTCTGTTTCGTGCGAAGAGTTCCAAATGCTCCTATTTGTTTCGCTTTTTTCCATTCTATTTTTTTAAATTATAAAATACGGTTGTCAAGTATACTAGTGTTGAAAACCATGAAAAACTAAATGAATGAAACATACCTGAACAGAGAAATGTGTTTTGTGTTAGTGTGTTTCATGCGTGACTGAATCAAGTTAATAGTACTTACTACTTCCGTTCCGGTAGTAAATTTACAGCTTTATTTCATTATTTCGTTTTCTACGAATGACACATGAGGTAAAATCACACACACACACACCTGTATATATATGAAGAATTGACGACAAAGAGAAGCAGAGATGTTCTACAGAGACTATTGTAAAATCTATGGTATCTTCAGATTGGCTGTGGAATGGACGACAATACTTCGAAATTTTGACTTTTTTTTTTTTTTAATAAAGCGCCTCAAAGTCTTTCGAAATGCAAAGCTTTAGTTTACTTCTTGAAAATTTGATAATTTGCAATTGGTTCTGTACCTTCTGTGATGTACGCAGGGGGTGGGTCATGGGGGTCCGGACCCCCCTCCCACGAAATTTCGACTTTTGTGTAAATTTAGCCTAATTTTAGTGGCAATTTTAGGAATTTTAATATAAAATATCCTCATATTGAGTTTGAACCCCCGAAATAAATTCCTGCGTACGCTACTGCCTCTGATCCCTGGTTTTAGGCCCAGTAATGCTCAGAATCATGCTTTGCCAGGAGTTCGCAATTGGCGTTGCACGTTCGACACTAGAGATCCAACTTCTAGATTTCCTTTATTCTAATCCTTTGGTTGAGAATATTCAGTTTATTGAAGAACATGTATGCTGGGTGGTAAATTCCCTTAAAAAGATGCACGGGTCCCTTACGAACAGAGGAAACTGACACCACTTCCACATTTGAATTGAGTAGTATGGTGGATTCATTTCCAAAAGTACGGTAGATACCAGCTGCGACCAGGGTTAGTTTGTTGATTTTCTGTTGAGTGACTTTGAACGTAACCTCTCAGAATTTTGGGTAGACTTCAGCCTTGTAAATAGCGCCAAGCTGAGTAAACAGTGAGATTGGTTCTCTTTAAAGCCAAGTATCAAAGTAATATCATCACCTTATTTTTGGTTTTACAGCTGAGCTAGGTAACATCCTTTCCTTAGGTTTCGGCCAGGTATCAAAATAATACCTTCATCTTCTTGGTTTACATCCTGATATTCTATTGGATTTCAAACTATACTAATCGCTTTTCATAGTAGCTCTTTGATTAAATTAAGTTCCTGTAAATTCTGCCAATGGCTGCGAAGGTGTGCGATAAAAATCTGAAATCTGCTGTAAGGTAATAACCTCTTATAAACCCTTAACTGTGACCAAATATCAAGGTAATATTCTATCTTATTCGGTTGTAAAACTAGGTATTCAGGTGACATCATACATATTGAAAGTGTCTAGATCTGTTTATCGAACTCCCAATTCTCGTAAATTTTAAAGAATTGCGGTATTGCAGTTTGCAAATGATATTTATCTTTTGAATACTAGAAAATATTCCACCACAGTTCACTCACCCTACTTGTGGAACCTGTAATGTTCCTAAAGACTAATTAATGCAGCCCACTCTGCAAGGAATACAGATTCTCTTTAATTTGCTGCCTAGTAAAAAATACATCTTGGATCGGTGGCTATCAAGTCTTTAACGAGATAACGATTTCCGGCTGTTTGAAGTTAAAGTTTGGTCAAAACCAACGCTACCTTGTAAAGTTAAGATCTTCCAGATTGTTTAGTAGTTGATTTCCTATTCCTAATGGTAATTTTGCCGTTCGGATTATAATTTAGGATTTGTACAAACTTTTAGCAATCAGTCTTTAGAACATCTGCTCATTACTAAACTTGTATGCGGGTGTGTGATTACCTAAAACCATACAGCCCATCATTGATCGGGTAATACAGCACTAATGCCCTTAAAAATATTTTTAAATGATAATACTTATAATTGTATGAATTATTTATTGATTGATGACTTCTGTTACATGGCAAATCTACACAGAGAAAAATCCGTTCTCCGGACAGCGGCATACTGTACAAATATACGGTATCCTCTTGCTTACTATAGTAATCAGTACCGAGCATACGTTATCCGTATGCTACATAGGCATTGCCCTTGTTACATCATGCCGTTGCAGGATGTCTGACATCTAACAGTTTTCCGTACATCACATGCATATACTTATGTTACCTTCGTCAGTTATATGTTATATACGTTCATTTGTATGTGAGATCCTGTCCGTCTACACTGTTTCATACAGAAAGTACGTATAGATGGAACACTTATGCAGAAAGTATTATCAAACATGCGTTTTCAGTTATATGTCCGCTGTACGTTAAGTCCAAAAACTACAGGAATTACGCATGTAACCTATCTTTTTAAGTACGCCACCTACAGTGGCGTATTCACGATTTTGTTTCGGGAGGGACTTTGCTAACTTTGGGGGGGGGGGGCTTTGCCTGGAAATGTGAAAATTCTGCAAGATATTTCATTTACTTTACTATACTAAGTAAGATTTCGGGGGGGGCTTAAGCCCGGAAGCCACCCCCCTAAATACGCCACTGGCCACCTTCAACTTTTTTTCTCAGTGTACCATCACATATTGGAAATCTTGTTTCTTTAAAAACAAAAGAGAGGGAGTTTCAATAGTATAATAAATTATAGTTGCAAATGGTTAAAACATGCTCAAACATCAATTAGGTCAGCAAAAACATAGGTTTTTCTGATAAAATCCAAATCTAATACGCTTCATAAATTTCTTACTATTACTATATTTGTTGCGTAGAGATGACAGTAAAACAACAGTATTGAGAACTTTCGTTTATCAACTTTTTTATCATCTCTACAGGAAAGCACAATATTGGACAAAATTGTCTCAAAGTGCTTCAGTGCAGTTTCTATACCTCGCAGATTACAAATAGTATGTTGAAGACTCAATTTTGTCCAGTGGGATAGAAACTTCTATATGATTTTGTAATGCTACTCATGAAAATTATTTCTTTTAATATCTTCTTAACACTTAATAGAATCACTAAATTTTAAGTGAAACAGTTTCTAAAGATAAACTTACGTTAAGCATAATTGTTTAACATTTCCTTTGAATCAGTGTTGCAACACTTGGTACAATTGTACCAAATTCAGCCCTTTTTGTCATTCATCGGCCCGTTGGTACCACGCTGGCATTTTCAGCCCTTTTTGTGGAAAAGTTGGTACAATTCTACCCAATTCAGCACCATTTAACAAATACTTGTCAGTAAGACTTCTTCTACATCTCACGTTACCCATACTGCGTGTTGGATCCTTAAAAATGCTGTTGAACATTCATTCTGTGACGTTGCACCGCATAGCGCTACGAACTTTGTGTGGAATATTCGTAATTCAAACTATATGTAATGAGAAACAAATGACGCTAGATGGGCGCATCCGCGCCGCGCATAGAGACGAGAAAGAAGTGTGAGGGAAATTTTAACTTGCAATAATAAAAAAAGCACACACACACATACACACACACCTTGAATCAAGTGTTGAATATTCTGAAGAAGAGCTTGTGTGCTCAAGTAAGTCTTAATTTATGTGTCGTTTCAAAAATTCTACATCACGGTTTTTCAGGGTGTTCCTATTTTATTTGGTGGTTTTTAAAGAGTAATTTTTAAAAAGAGCACTTTCTTGATTTGGACTCTTGGAAGAAAAAGAGGGGGAGTATTATAGAACTTTACCTTTTATAGTTTAGTGTTATAGAGCCATGTATTACACTGGTATTTAAAAAATGGTGAATTTAGCCCTTTTTGTTTCAATTTGATACTATTTTTCAGCCCACTCCAGAGCTAGGACTGTGGCAACACTGCTTTGAATACAGTTTTGAAGAGGTTCATTGAATCGCATCCGCAGGCTAGAAAAAATTACTTCAGTGATGCAGTGATATTTTTCTTTAAAAAAATAGTCAAATGATTATTATCTTCGTGAAATTTTATGAAAATCCGTTTTGGATACTACGGGAAAGATATTGATGTACGGTGTTTCTTTTTTATGTAAATTTATCTAAGGCTATCTCTAGAAATACTCATTCCGCGAAAATTTAAGTTTTCACAAAATCGTGGGATGGGGTTACTTGAGCGCGTTTACAAACACTGATGACTTCAGAAGATTTTTCTCAAGGGGATATTCAATACATTGGAACTGAAGATAGTACTGCGAAAATACTGGTCACCCAAATAAAGAATGATAGGAGATATGCCCTCCCAGGGGGAAATTTCGTAGCTCGAAGAAGAATCATCACTGATTGCGAATATGAGAAATCCGCTTTATCACATCTCGACTTGCAGAAAACTCATTTTTAAGAATGCTGCTGATCTTACGAAATGGATAAATCTTCAGTTTTGAGTGCTGGAAAGCTCTTCGTTAAATTTCGATTTTGATAAATACTAATTTAAAGGTTGCAGACCAACATCTAACGATAACGTTATTGAAAAGTAAGTTAGTTTTCAAGTTGACCCCTGGTGACAATGAAAAGCAGCAAATTGTTTGTAATTGAAGTAAAACTATACTAATTTACAGTCCGCCGATAATGCTCTTCTGACAGTTTAACCACTGATCAGAAAAGTTGGCCTGTTTTGATAACTCAACCAACCATAGCAATATTTCTTACTTGTTTCATCGTATTATTTTTGTTGTTAGTGTCAAATCTTGGAACTTAAAAATGAAACACTTCCGGACTTATAAAACTCTAAAATTCTGTACAGATACGTGAACCCGATGACAATACAACATTTTTCACATAATGTTTTTGCTCTATAGCAGCCATGGGTACACAATCTTTTCCACTGGCGCACCACCAAAGGATATTAATTGTTAATCCGCCGTAATTCATACGTAACAATAACAGCAGATCGCGTACGACCAGTGGTACGCGTACCGTAGGATGCGTATTGTTTAACTGCGAAACTAATTAAGCAATAATAAATGTACACTAGTGTCCAAAGCTTAAAGATGAAAGTAAGTTTCGCATACTGTGTCAATCCCAAGGGCATAGATTGGTGAAACTTGAACCATATATAGAAAGTAGTGCTACAACATGATTCGGGAAATAACATGAAGAAACCCAGATTAGAAGAACAAAAATGGTACTTTTATACAGAAACAATGGTGTACGGTGAAGTAACCGACTCATGATGTACCCCTGATGGTAGTTTAACAGAAGGCGTGAAATGGTTCTTAAAATGTTGTGTGATCACCATGAAATGATACGTGCTCCCATGCTGCTCATAAGGTTGTTAATGAGTTATTGTGATATGGAGTTCCATTCTTTTACCAGTGTTGCTGACATTAGCTGGAGAGTCCTTCGTGCATCTTGACGTTCTGCAAGACGTCTCTCTAGCGATGAGTTTCAAGCCGAGAGAACGGGCAGGCGAGTTTATTTGCTTCACAATAGTTAAATTACAGACTAAACGAACTTTTCTTATCAGTGGTCGATCTGTCAAAAGGGCACTTGCAGCGGACTGTAAATGAGTTTAATTTTACTTCCATTGCAAACAATTAGCTGCTTTCCATTGTTACCAGGGGTCACATTGAATAATCTTGCCCTTTTATCTTGACTTACAAGGAGAAAAATCAACCGGTTTTGCCCATCCTTAGTAGGAGTCTCATTTTTAATTTTTCCTGTAGTTTTAATTACTTTAAAAGGAATTAAAAGGAAACAAATATGATTTGTGGCTTGTTTTATTTTAGTCCCTTCTTCCACGGAATTAAAGACTGTATTTTCGAGTATTGCACAATATTTTACTACATATCTAAATTAATTATATTTTGAAGTAGTTGTGTACTAGGTGTAAAGTACCTGTGTATTAACAGTGATGTGATTATGAGATGACTGTGTAAACTCTTAACTTAATTCGCTAACTTCAATTATTTAATTAAATTACATTTATCAACGACAGAACCATGAACATTTAAAATCCAATAGAACAAAACTTTTTATTAAGATTGTACATTGCCATACAGCTTGAATAAGCATGTATTTGTTAATTGTCACTTTTGAAATTGTCAATAAACTCGACTAGTTTCCTTCTTGCCTTTCCGTGTTCTTTTCCGCCTAGCTTGACACATCCTGGTTCACTGAACGTCAGAATCATGCGGTTCAGCAAAATCATGGGGGACAAATCGACTGGAGGCATTCGACACAAGGCTTGGGAAGGTGCAGGATCGTCGTGAAAGGCACATCGCTCCATTGGAGAACAATCAACTCCATGTCTTGAGAGTGCCATTCTGTCGGTTCATCGCCGTAGAGTCCAATATCTGACTAGTGGGATAAAGGTGTAGGAGGACATCATTGGAGACGCATCAAGACGAGAGAACTCGACACCCCTGGCAGTCCAGCAGGATTGAGTTCCAGTTGTTGGCAGACTCCAGTATATCCATACTCCTCCAAGGAAAATCATTCATCATCCAGATGACCAGGGCGACACTAGTTTAATCGGATCTGTCAGGCTAGTGCTCATTCTTTATCTTCTAGACAACCTATTTCTCCCTCTCACCTTTTCACCAACTAGTCATTTTCAAAATTAAAACATTTGAATTTTATTTAAATTCAATCATATCTTTGCAGTTAAGTACCGTGTTGTGCATCAATTTCATCCCCAATTTATTGCATTCATTTAATGAGTATTATAGAGGTTATTCTGACCTACGACTGATGGCACACCACCGGCACAATATTTTGGATAGCATGAAAGAGTCTTGGTGAATACAAATGTATTTTTTCTTTACTCAATTGAATGACCTCAAATTTATGGTATTGACAAAATTCTTCAAACCAGTTTTGTTCCGTAGAATAATACTTACTATTACACATACAATCTCAATCAGTAGATGAATATCATGGAACAAGTACAGATTAATGGATACTTTTATTTATTTAGAATATTGTTCTTTGCTAGTGTTTATAAAACAAATCTCACAAATATTTAGGCTTGATTGCCTTCTTATTTTAATTTTTGGCACAAATCCATGCACAATGGCCCAGAAAAGATGGCTATCTATTCAAATAATTGTTATAAATATTAGAACAATTATTATTATTAGTGAAATGTGAATTATAGAATATAATTAGAGTACACAAGATATCTATTTGTATATGGGTGAATATTAAAGTACAGTAGTGATATATGTTATAATATGTGTAGAAAGCATGCAAGGCTGTCACCGTATTTTTGATTTGATATAATATCGCATCTACAGAAAGTAATAATTTAATATTTCATAAACTATCCGTGTAAATACCTGTGCATAACTTTGTATGAAAAATGTTAAATATTTTATTTAAAAATTTGATAATTGCATAAGCACTGAAAAGCAATTACAGTGACAACTATTAAGAAAATAGTGAATTAATTCACATTAGTTGTCACTAGAAGTTCATTACAAATTATCTTTTTCTTTTGAAATGCCTATATGTATATAATATGCTGTGAATAAAGATTAACCTAATTACTAAACGATTTTATTTTCGCATTTAGCTAAATAATTTCCTTGCATTTTAGAAGCTGTTTCATTATAATTCTTAAGTGTATTTTCAAATTGTGAGCTTTTTTTTTTCTAGTAGTAACAATAGGGTTCTCATGTATACAAAGACGAACGTGAAACATATCTTTTAAATTGTAAGTTGACGGGTTTACGATAAAGTCAAATTTGAAGTTGTGAAAGAATAATAAATATTATTTTTTATTATTTTATTTTATTTCATTTAAAGAAAGAAGAAAATTAATATATTGGGTGTATCCAAATTATTAAAGAATTTACATTAAAAATACATAAACATATTAAATTATAAAATAACAATATATAAAATATTAATGGAATAAAATAAAAGAATAAGAAAAAAATGCTACAAAAATTAACAAGTAAATTTTCTACTTATAAGTGCTATTACTTCTCTAAAGGAAATCGGACTTCCTAGATTCCCTTTATTAGTAGAGTTTAACGTCCCCGGTATTCAGAGATGACAGGACTTCGGACTTCCAGAAGTCGTGTCTATCTTCCGGTGTCGGGTAACTTAATTCAATGCACTTATTTCTTTATTGTGTTTTATTTTTGTATTTTTTATGCAAAGAATAAAAAAGATAGAAAATGGCTCACATAAGCAAATGCTTGTGTGTGAGCTTGATTCTCGTGTTTTATTTATTTTCTCATCGTAACATATGAGGTTTATAATTCTTATTTTAGCTAACAATAGTTTATTAAAACGCTTTTTAATTCTTTTAACCACTGTAAAATTAACCTTTTATATGTTTTGAAATTACTTTCATCTTTGATTCGGAGTGGGGTTCATTATAGATCTTCGGAGCTCTGTAATATATGTTTGGTATTGAATTATATATAGATTTACTCGTTGCTCTAATTTCTAAATTTTTGTTTGTCACATTTCTGGTTATATACGTATGTTTTATTACTTCCAATTTGTTTCTGTTCTTTTTAACATATATTAATACCTTCTGCAAATATAATTTTGAAAGTGGTAATACTGAGAATTGGTCATAGAGTCTATCTAGTCTACTTTCAAGTCCCTTTTTTAAACATAATCTTACAATATTATATTGCTGAACAATCAGAAAATAATATTGTATCTCGCCTAACGATTTATCAGCCACTGATGTCTCCAAGATAAGAATATCCGCCATTTTAGGCGAGATGGGAATTCCCATCTTGCCTAATCCCATCTCGCCTAAAATGGCGATAAGATGCAAGGAGGGAATTTCTGCATTAAAGAGGGAATTCCTGTACTAGCATTTTAACCACCAGCACTAAGAAATTGTGAAATCATACGCACATTTCAGAAAAGAAATACTCTATGTATTAGTCTTTCATACATAAGAAAATCAACAAGCTAGTTTCAGTACATTTTAATCCATATAGGAAAGCTTTGTTTACTATTGTTAACTTCCCACTGCGTATACTCTACAAATAAGTCACAGCCATGTTTAGAACAATCTCATAAAGAGTATCTGCTACCTTAATGTATCAGCAGCACAATTCATTAAAAGTATACAGTGTGTTCCAAAACAACACCGACAGTGTTTGGGAGCTGATTTCTGACACTAAGGTAAGACAAAAAGTATAAACCAACCTGGGTGCACAAATGCTTTCCTTTGCCATTAAGACCAGCCAAAAATCTGTCGGAAACGTGCAAAAACAACCATAACTCGAGAACAAAATGTCAGATCGAAGTCTAGTAAAAGGAAAAGTTCATTATTTTTAGTCGTAGATTCCATTAATGCACAATCTGATGTAGTGCAGGGGCGGCACAAGGGTAATCTCCAAAGAAACTGAAGAATTCCTGAGATATTTTATCAAAAGTTGACTGAGGAAAATTGGCTAAAATCAAGTACATTACGTCAAAGAACAAAAATCGTGATACATTGTCCAAGTTAGAAGAACGCTGTTAGAATTCATAAATAGAATAAATACACACGTTTGATTAACCTAGTTTGCCTCAGAGCAGAATAAATTTTCCAAAGATGAACTACGCTTCCGATAGACATATTCTGTGAGTGTATGACTTATCGTTTTTGGAAAATACTAAAATATGTATGTTGCATGGGAGAGCGCAGCTTTTGTAAGTGTAATTGTTAAGAATCCGTTGTATCTTATAACCAATACATTACTTTAATTTGTCTCTTATCTTTCTTTCCTTTTCCTTTTTCTTCCTTTTTTCTAAATTTTAGAATATATCCTTAGTGTGTTTACATTCCTGAACTAATTCACTATTGGACTTAGGATCATACGAATTTCTAACTTTATTACATATGTTACCTGACTGTCTTTTCCATCTTACAAGTTCTCATAGTAGAAGTTTTATTCACACGTTTCGTTCGCGGTGCCCTAATACGTTTGCGATACCCCGAATTATGTAAAAGCTAAGAATTAGTGGCAACACCAGAGGGGACTAGAAGGAGGAGAGTCCCTACCTGGTGACGACGTCTGTCTCCCCAGACAACTTGTATTATGATGTGGATGAAGTAATATAAAATTACCCTTTTTGTATTAAAAAAAATACTGTCTCGCAATTTTTTCTGCCCCTACGCTACTCCCACCAAATTAATTAAAACTTGCGTCGTCACTGTTAAGAATCTTTCAGTGAGTTTCTGTATCAATTTTATCCGAATTTAAAGTACTTTTCATTGAATATTTTATAGGTTAAGAAATAGTTACTAACTCAATGAAGCAATCGACGCAATTTAGTTCACTATTGTTGAATACTTAGGTCTTGTGAAAATGATCTTCAACCGTCTATTTAATCGTAATTTGAAATATCCTTACAATGAGGGTACTCAATATATATCCTCACATATTAATGTCTAGATCTTATCAAGTATAAATTAAAGTAACCTGCCCTATTTTTCGACGCACTATCCTTTCGACACCGTTTTTTTTTTTTTTTTTTTCACCTGACTATGAGCCTCTTTACTCAGTCATTGTACAATTATTTTCCCCGTTCCTCCATCAATAGAAAGTTGTCTGAACTATTTGTTCTCCATACTACGACTAATAATTCTAAGAGACTCACAAATAATCGAATTTAGTTAGTACCTTTAGCATTTCTTACAATCAATTAGAACTGTAGCTCTCAGTCTTTCGAAAATTATGAGTTCCATAGACTGCTTCTTCCTTACAAACAATAGCAACCCCGGAAAAATGAAATGAAATATTTCCGTTTAATCATCCACGATTATGCTCTTTAGGTTAAGAGAGACAATGATTAAGGGAAACGAATGATGATGGAAGATATGGTGGAATGAGAATGTGGAAGGAAATTGGAGTACCGTATCTCGAGAAAACCCACAGACACGATACGATGGTGTCTACAACCAGTGGTGGCAATTGGACGTTAAAAGTGTGGGGGGCGGGGCAAAACATGATCTGAATATTTGTATATCAATGTTAGTTTCCCTAGTTTAACACTTTGTTTAACGAAAGGTTATATAACTAATAGGATACTGTATTTTTTGGTTAAAATACAGTGTAAATTGATAAGAGCAACGCAAGTAGGTACCTGCCCTTTGTATTCTTAAACAACGAAAATGTAAGAGGAGGTTTGATTCCTTGTTCATGAACATCTTAAAATTCTGTCTGGAAAATTGTGTGATCAGATTATTTAATAACAAATTTGCAAAACAAATAAATTGAAAGGATAATATTAATCATAGTAATGAATAATGAATACAACCCGGATGTATATGCAAAATGCATGTTTATAGTAATATGCAGGAACGTATGGAAAGTGTTTTCTTCTTTCTAATGGACTTGCAAGGATTCGTTTGAGACGCATGTGATGGTGCATATAAGTACATATTTTGAGTGAATTTCGATGTGCATGCATATTTCGTAAACTTTGCAGGATACTGCATATTTCCGAATTTTATTTCTGCATTCTAGCATATTTGAAAGTATATCACAAGAAAATAGGTTATATTTATAGTGAACTGGCTCACTTTGTAAACGCAGATGTAGAATAAAATGTTGTATAGAATAATAGAAGAAAGTGTTGTATCTTATCCTAAATTGGTCCACCTGACTTGTCTTGCACACGGTCTTCATCGTGTAGCAGAAACAATCAAATGCTAATATCTAGCAGTAGGCGCGCTTGTATCAAATGTAAAGAAAATATTTGTGAAAACTGCATCGCGTGTACTTATCTTTCGCTAAGTCGCGAAAAATGTTCCAGTACCTTCTCAACCAGTGGAGCTCGTGGCTAGAGGCTGTGATGTATTATGCAGATAACCAAAGTCAAATGAAGACAGTTGTAGATTCACTAAGTCCTGATGATGCAGCCGCTATTAAATGTGTCTCAAAAATGTTTCTCTACAAGTGGCATTGAGAACAAAATTAAGTACATATACAACCACTTCTCGAGAATACCTGAAACTATCAGACAGTTGGAATCCCGTAAGAATGCTTTGCAGCATTCACTCTTCTTGTTGGGCAAATTATCGCAAACTTTGTCCAGTGAAACAACTCACGGTCTTTGCGAAAATAGCGCCAGATAAACTTTGCAAAGTATTAGGTAAAAATTCTGGGTACAAAACAATCTGTGCTATTGCAAATGTACTTAATGGTGAAAACATGGAATTGCAAGAGAACATAACACAGGAAGACTTTGGTGTTTTTCACATGCACCAGTGACTTCTGCTGATGTAGAAAGAAACTTTTCGACCTACAAAACGTTTCTTACTGATAAACGCAGAGGGTTGATTGAAGAAAACCTAAGGAAGATGTTAATAGTTCACTGCAACAGAGATCATTAAGATAAGATATTTTTGTAAGAAACTGACATTTTATTTTCTTAGTGTACACGTATATTTCAGTGCATATGTTAAATCTTTAAATGTATATTTTAGTGCACATTTTTGATATTTTTCGTGCATATTTTGAGGTTTCTTTGTGCATGGAAATCCGGGCTCTAATAATGAAGATTGTTTTGCAAGTTATATTGAAACTGGGAATTAATGAACAACTAATATTTTTAATTCCATAATACTATTATATTTACGTTATTACTTTTAGAAAGACAATAAATACTACAAGCATATGCTACGATATTTAAAGAAATACTTTTGCAGCTTCCCGAAACATGTTCGTGTATCCCGTTCGGTGCAGTTTTCATTTTCTTGGACCACATCAAAACACAACAATACTTAGAATCAGTCTACACTCCAGTTATACAAGATAATCCTAAAACCTAGAGTTATATTGAATTCAGTAAATTTAATTGTATATACACTCGTACAACCCTAAACACACCACTTCACTCGTGTATTACACTGCAAAACAATGGAAAAGGTAGAAGTTCTTTCTTATTACTGTTTTTTTTAATCAATATTCCTAACTATTTAGAAAGAAGAAAAGATATTTTAGGAACTTTCGATTTTTGTGCAATTAAAGAATAACTTATGAAAGATTTTCTTTTCTTCGAAATATTCTATCAATCAGTTTCAAAGCGGCTGACTAACATCTTGAACTCTTGTAAGAAGAAATGAAAGTACGCTGGAGCAGTTGTGCTCCAATGGGTTAATTTTGGGACCATTTTCCGTGGAAGTTAAAACGCAATTCCTGTAGATTTCTTAACTGCACGGGAAGACAACCAATACTTATTCACGCAACGCTAAATACTACCATGGCACCATTTATTCCTATGAACCAGTAATACACATAAAAACTTAACATTTCGAAATGAATCTATATATATTAATGGGTCACTTCAAAAAAAAGTGGGGGAAACTATCTCCCTTTGCCCCCCTAATCGCCGCCCATGTCCACAACAGTTACTTGGCCGGGATCGAACCAGGGAATCCACGTACCAAAGGCATGCTGTTTACCACTAAGTAACCGTGCTTCCCACAATTTCTGAGAGACATGGACAACCAGTTAAGAATAACTGACTTAGAGAAACGTGCTTACCTTTTCCGAACGAAGGAAGCTGTACGAATTCCACATTCTGACCGTTTATATTCTTGTATATTGGTTTATCACACACAATATTTACTAGACCGATACATATGTCAGAATCGTAGTGTTTCCTCCAAAGTAGGGGCACGGTGGCTTAGTGATAGAGTGCGTACTTCGATGCGGGATGCACCTCGTTTGATCCCAGACTATAAAAGTTCGTGGTCAATACCATTGTATCCGTGAGTTTTCTCGGGATTAGCCTGTTTTCTCCTACATTCTCATTTCACGAATTATTTCCCAATAATTAGCTTTCATCTATTATCTGTCTCTATCATTGGATCATATTTGAGTTTAGCATCCCTTCAGTAGCAAAGTAATATGAAACATGGAGCTAAGGATTAACGTGAGATTCGAACCGCTTGCGCTACCGCCGGGAATCGGAGCCGGGTCTCCTATGAAAAAGTCTCGTATCCTACCCACATAGCCATGAGTGATCTCTCTGCCTTCATTAGCCTAGAAGACATTTAAACTTTATGGACTTCATATAATTTCAGTTCTTGCTCGATGGTCAATTCTGTACTGAGACAAAGTAGATCAATCAAATGTGTGCATTTTTCCTTTTTCGAACCCTAACGATGTTCTTGTAACTTGGACCACATTCTAAGACTTTTGTTTGTTGAAGTATCGTATTTAATTGTAGTTTATTTGTCTCAGTCAACGTTTGATAAAATATCCCAGAGATTCTTCAATTCCTTTGGGGTGATCCTCGCCCCGCCAGTGTACCACATCGAGTTGAGCATTATTGGAAGCTACGGCTAAAAAGAATAGATATTCCTTTCCCCTCGAAATCGATTCAACATTTTGTTCTCGAATTATGGTTGTTTTTGCATTTTTCCGACAGATTTTTGACTGATCATAGCAAGGAAGCATTTGTACACTCAGATTGGTTTATATATTTTTCGTCTTATCTTGGTGTCCGCAGTCAGCTCCCAAACGTTTTCGATGTTGTTTTGAAACACCCTGTATATTTCTATCCTGTTTTTGATTAGTTCCTGTCTGTCAATCACCTTCCAGTATTCCCAAATCAAACCAAAAGTGAACTAGATTCACTAAATCGCCTTCCCCCTATGCTTTCTTGTTGTATATTACATATTTATATTCTAGTTGACAGAGATGGCCAATATTGATTGAAATATCTGCTTAAAATGCTAGTAGAAGAATTCCCTCTTTAGTGCAGAAATTTCCTCCTTGCATCTTACCGCCATTTTAGGCGAGGTAGATTAGGCAAGATGGGAATTCCCATCTCGCCTAAAATGGTGGACATTCTTATCTTGGAGATATCAGTGGCTGATAAACCGTTAGGCGATGTGGGATTAGGCGAGATGGAATGGAATCCATGAAAGAACGGCACCACGGTTCGGACCAGGTCATTCAAGAGACCGTAACGAGGGAACTGAAGACCATTCCAGTTTCTGCGTTCCAGGGAGCCTTCAGTGATTGGCAGACACGGTGGAAGCGCTGTGTTGGTGCAGAAAGGTCATAGTTTGAAAATTATTAAGTCGATGTGTCAAAATTGTGAATATATATATATCTTAATTCAGTACTACGTTCTCTCCGGACAAACCCAGTACGGATAGTTTAAGCGGTTACATCTGAAATATAATTGCATTATCTCGTCAAGTTTTTCAAGTTGTATTCTTCTGCTAAACATCTCTTACTTGTCATATCTGCATTAAAATTTTCAAATGACTCCATGGACGGATGCATTTTAAGATAGTTCAAATGGATTCCGAGTCTTCAAATTAGTAGAAAAAAAGCTTAATCAGAAATATATCCAGACGTGGGCACTTTTATAGGTGATATGATCAGTAGTTTTCTGTTTTGTACACGTGCACGTGTAATATTAATCTAATCCTGGAGTTTGAAACTACATAATAAATTTCATTATGCAGTAGAGGCGTACTTCGAAAAATATTAAGACAAGGAAAAGACTCAAAATCAATAGGTTTTCCCTTCTTTCTTTCCCTCTTCCTCTATCGTACATTTTATTTTTCATTTCTTTTTTTACAACATGCCATTTCTTCTGCAGTTTTATTGACAATACACATCTCGACGAAGACCCCTCCTCCCAGCTTTGTTATTATTGATCAATGCATCAATTCGTGAAAGCTTTTGGGAGGCGGCAGAAAAGAATTTAGAAGGTTCCAGATGTTGTTTGGAGATAAAGAAGAACTTTCCTTTAAAAAAAAATAGAAGTTATGAAAATTGTATACATGTATACATACACACAGCACCAGCATTTACACTAAATTCACACACGGAATACGCACATTCACACATAATTATTCCTGGAGTAATTATTCAGTTTGTTTCTTCGTACCGGCGATGGCTCAGGAGACGAGACGAGAAATGACGTTTTCTCGTCTCATCTCGTCTCGTAAATTTTATTTTGATTCTCGAAAAGTTTTTCTCGTATCGCTTTGTTTCTTAAATTTAAATACAAACATTATGATCTGATTTTTTTTTTTTTTTTTTTTTTTTTTTGCTAATTTCATCTAGAAATCAGAATTCTTCCGCGTCACAAAAGGTCCACGAGGGATAAGATGTAACAACATTTAAATTATATTTATAATTGGAGTATATTAGTATATTAAGTATTGCGTATTTTTAAACGTTGATAAATGCTCTTCATTGTGTTGATACAATCACTTTATCAATTTATAGTTTTATACTATGCATTATGCAACACTAAAATAGTGTTTGAGAACTAAGACTTGGGTGAACTAGTGTTGCCTACGAGAGTCGTGAAATTTCTGCTCTCGTCTCCATTTTATTGTCCGTTCACTCTAGGATGGAAAATTGTTTACAAACAACAATTGTAGTGCGAGCGTCAAAACCTTGCTTCTCACCCCTATATGGTTAATTCATGGTTGCCAGACACATGAATCGCCGAACCAAATGTACCTACTTCTGCACACTCATAGAACAATTATTATTACTACATAAATTGCTACTTTTGAGATGACTGAGATATTAACGTTATGACAAATCGAGTTAGTTATTATGTAATACAATCTTACATATAATGCACACTCAATTTTGTACAATCCGCGGCAAAAAACCTGCAACATGAGGATGTAAGTTTATTGTGAAACTACGCCTAACAGCACAGGGAATGAACATAACGTCTAAGTGGAACGAATCACGCCAGAATAAACCTCGGCCTCCTCCGTCCACACTTATTTTGGAGCAAAAGACTTCGTCATTTCACAATAAACTTATATGCTCATGTTGCAGGTTTTTTGCCGCGGATTGTACAAGTGTTCTTGTTCGAAAATGTGCGAAAACCTTGTACGCCTGGCAATATTGGAAGAAGGCAGTTTGTATTGTAAACAATAAACAGAGAGAGCGAAGACCGTTAGGTTCGCTGGACAGCCTTGTTTTCATGATAAGCGGACAGAGACATATTTTACTGATTGTAAACAGGGGCTGGGAATTTCGATGCGAGTATAGGTGGAAATATTCTCGCCACATTATTGCCTGTTCGTGAAGATTTGCAATGTTGCAAACTGCCAAGTCTAGAATTTCATACTAATTGAACGAGCTTTGAGAAGGATTAGTGTGATGCAATAATTATAAATACTAACAACCATAGACTTAAAGTATTAGGAAATAACGCATGCTGCTGTAAGAAGAATATAATACACATTGAATTACGTGTTCAAAGTACAGTATAAAGCTAATTTTAACATGTAAACATTTTAAAGCAGTACGCATTTGCCCTGTTTGGGTGCCCTTACCAGACACTGTCCAACACCAAAAAAGGCATTAAAATAGGTAAATCGAGCGTGGGCATGAACCCAGCTCTGGCTCCTTATTAAGGTTTTCCTCAGTCCCACGAGGTGAATGCCTAGACGGTAGTTTCTGTAAGGCAGGAGCGGATCCAGGACGGACTTCTGGGGGGGGGGGGTAATACTGCTACTTAGAGCTACTTTTAAGAGCTCCAAACTCTGGGATGGGTTTTATTTAAATATATAAAATAAGAAAATTTCCTCTCCTGGGGGGACGATCGCCTCCCCTGGATCCGCCACTGCTGTAAGGCCAGAATTGGGCCAAACACTGAGGCCCCAGAATTGGCGGGAAATATATTCCACCAGAATATTATGTTGCCAACACTTCCACAAATATTATGGTGGTGGGTTCCGATATCCCTTTTTCGTTTATATGTGCTTAAATTCATTTTGAAGTAAATGTAGAAGTGTTTCTTTCATTCTCTTTCTTCTCATCTTTCTCATCCTCGCTCTTTTCCCCACCTTCTTAAAATCTGAGTACTATCCTCCTGTAAGATTGTTTTTCTCCACGGCCCAAGGTTTAAAGAGACCAACCTGATATAGTTAACTATTACCAGTACTGTACCAATAAATTCACATTAGAGACAGCGCCGTAACTTAGATTTTTTCTGGAGGGCAAGCATTAATATGTGTATTTAGGCCTCCTAGAAAAAGTTTTTTTCTCATTCTTGGCCCCCCTCTTTCTATCTTTCTCTTACTGTTTATGTCCCCCGGAGCCCGTAGGCTCTCCCTCACGGCAAGGTCTGCGGGGCCGTTACTTACGCCCGTGGGCCCCTTCCATACATGACAAATTAATTAAGGGGACAATATTGACAAATCTCAAAACCATACGAATAAATGTTATTTCTAGGGCCCCTAATAGTAGACGTTTTTTTACTGAAGTAGGCCCACGATTCACTTTTGTTTTATTTACCTTTTGTGTGCTGTTTTGTTTCTGTAATGTAGTGAACCTGTTTGATTCTTCATTTATAATTTCATGCTCATATCGTATATGGATTAAGAAAATTTTGTCTCAAAATTGGCCCCTTCGAACGGCGGGGAACCTTCCTGGGGGGCAGTTGCCCCTCCCCTGCTCCACACAAGTTACGACCCTGATTAGAGTAGAAGTAAACTGTTTCGAAATTTACGCAACTTGCAAATACCAAACCCTACTAGTGCTAAAGTTGATGAGTTAGTGCCACTGTTACCACTGCGATAAGGGGAAAGAAGGGGAAGGACTGCTAAGATTCGCTAGCCAGGTTTTGTATCAAAACACAGCGCCAAGCTACAGTAAACGGACAATAGTAATTGTAATGTCTTGAATTGTTATGTTTCTCCTTTCGTCTCGAATTTAAAACTATGCTTTCTATCGACTCTTGTCTTCTCTCAAAAATGAGACTACATATTTCCTATATCGTGGGCACACTACTTCCTACTTTGTACAATACTTTCGTCTAATCTCATTTAGTGTCAATTTTATAGTGCTTCTATAATCTCAAACACAACCTCTTAAAAAAACTCATATCACGTCTATCCCTTTTCATACAAGATGCAAATATTGCTATGCTGATATTAAACTTATGAAAACATACAATTTGTACCACAATATTCCAGCTGCTGATACTTCTGTTGAAACTAAAAGCATCTATATGTACTACAATTGATATTGTTCTATTGCTGTAATAGTTCTAGTACTACGTAATAAGTATATGAAGCTATATAAAAACGAAAAAACTTTTAATTTGTGGGGGGAGGGATTGACCATTACCATAATTTCACATAACTTTAACACTTCTGGACACTGAACCTAGAATTTGAATTAGCCTATAATTTTTCCCATCCCCACAATAGCCAACCTGTCGGACCACTAAGAGCAGAAAGACTGATATTTTGGGGGGCCCGAGATTGATGTGTAACTTGAGTGCACTTCAGAGTCTTGGCTGTTCATTTTTGTAGGTTGGTTTAAAGGGACAAGTTTTGCCGATAGATGTCCCTACAGTCTTCGTATCTTTCTCATGTATTTTTTATCTTTCACGAAAATTCACGATTTATCTTACAAATTTCAACGTAGAGACTTTGAATTTTTAGAGAAGGAACTTCATGACCTATCGAAGGCAACAATCTGTGCCGAATTTTCTTCATTGTTGAAATGGCTTAATTGTTGAAATTGGATATCCTAATATTTAGCAATATAGTGTTTCAACAATGAAGACAACTCTAAATAAGAAAAATCGACACGGATTGTTGCCTTCGATAGCTTATGAAGTTCCTTCTCTAAAAATTTGAAGTCTCTAGGTTGAAATTTATAAGAAAAATCGTGAATTTTCGTGAAAGATAAAAAATACATGAGAGAGAGACGAGGACTGTAGTGATATCTATCGACAATACTTGTCCCGTTAAACCAACCTTAACTTATTGTTTCAGGAGGAGTTTAAGGTTATCGCAGGGGAATCTGTTTTACCACTAGCCACCCATAGATACAGGTCTGCAGCCAACCGCAAACTGAACTTCATGACGTTTCTTCAGAGGTAGCCATTTAATCCAACATGACACGATCACAGAAACTTGGAGGACATTTAGAAACGCCCATTCTCTTCAGTGAGACTCTAACCCAGTACTCGGCTATTGCCACAGGCTTTTATTGGACAACAGAATCCTTTCGCGTCGTAAGAGATCTATGAAGGATGTTATATAACAAAATTAAAACTATATTTATTATTGCAGCGTATTGTGTATCTTTAAACATTGATAAATGCTCTATTCTGTTGGTACTATCACACTATCAATTTATTGTTTATGTACTATGAATCACGTAACACTTTAAAACAGTGTTTGAGACCTAAGACTTGAGTAAACTAGGGTTACAACATTGCTTCTCTCTATCGTCTTCCAATTAGTCTAAATCGATATTCTACTTAAACCAACAAGACAGGGATATGAACATATAACTTTGAGGACAGTTAAAAGTGACCATGCTCTTCAATGGGACTCAAACCCATGATGGATTTGTGATCCGAAGCTGAACGCTTGAGACCACTCAGCCATTGCCACTGGTTGAGCCCTTCTTTCTCCTTATTGCGTTCACCTCCGGCGCTTGGGGTCCCGGGTTCGATCCCAGCCCGCACCGTGTGGACTTTGTGGTGGACAAACACGGTGATCGTGGGTTTTCTCGGGGTTCTCCCGTTTCCTAGCACTTCCTTCATACCACCATTTTCACTGATCTCTCATCATCACCGTCTCCTTTAGCCTAGGGGGGCGCGGTGGCTCAGTGGTAGAGCGTTCACCTCTGGTGCTTGGGGTCCCGGGTTCGATCCCAGCCCCGGCCAAGTGAACTTTGTGGTGGACAAACACCGTGCTCGTGGGTTTTCTCGGGGTTCTCCCGTTTCCTCCCACTTTCTTCATTCCACCATTTCACTCATCTCTCATCATCACCGTCTCCTTTAGCCTAGCCGGCATAACCGTGGGACGTAAAACTTAAAGATTTCATTTCATTTCATTTTTTCCTTTAGCCTAACCGGCATAACCGTGGGACGTTAAACTTAAAGATTTCATTTCATTTTTCTTTCTCCTTATTCTTCGTATTCTCATTTAGAGAAGAGGACAATAAAAAAAGTTCAATACATGAGTTTTGTCTTATTTCAAATGTGTTCCCAGAATTATATAATATATACATTTACTTGAGCTTTAAGAAAATAGACAAAAAAAGAAAAGGACATATTTCATGTCAGTTGAACTGAATATAACAGAAAAGGCGTTAAGAATTAAGAATAGACAATAACAAAACAAGTAGAGAAGATAGAGAAAAGAATATAAAAGGGAAAAAAAGAATATGTGATAATTAGAGGGGCGGAAACTGTTATTACAGTTGTCAGTTTGAATCACGAGGTGTTCAGTCTGCAGTGAGCATTTTAACACGCCATTAAATATAGACTAACACAGACACACATATAAACGCAATACTTTGATTTTTATCCTCGCCGACATTTCCCTAATCATGCATAACATTTGGGTTGCTCTTCCCTTCCCCCACCCCTAAATTTGATGCCTTCAGGAATGAAAATTTAAGGTCCAGAAAAGAAGCGTGACTTTGAAAGTGATGGCAGAAATGACAACCGGGTTAGAAGCTGAAAGGGTTGAAAAATATGTTAACAGGAAGAGGTAATTTCTTGTCTTGGATTTATATGCTATGTCACATGTTATATATGCAGAATCTTTCTCTCTTTTCTATGATAGAAGTCTTATTTATCTAATGTCTTATAGAGTAACGTTTTTATATTTCAGAGGATTATATTATCACGTGGATTATATTTTATATGTAGTAGTACATGGGGAAAGAGTATGTATGTCAAGTTAGGAAAAGATAAACAACAATCTGCTAGTTAATCATGTATTTTGCTGCATATATTATATAAATAAAAGTTGTCGCTAACGCTGTCGCATTTGGTGCGAGCGGTCCCGGGTTCGATTCCCGGTGGGGACACTCGGTCGAAAAAGTACGACAGCTCTTTCAGGCCAGCCATCTTGAGTGAGGTGTACTGAGAAAAAAATTGTAGGTGACGTACTTAAAAAGACAGGTTGTATGCGTAATTCCTGTAGTTTTTGGACTTAACGTACAGCAGACGTATAACCGAAAACGCATGTTTTATAATACTTTCTGTATAAGTGTTCCATCTATACGTACTTTCTGTATAAAACAATGTAGGCGGTCAGGATCTCACATACAAATGGACGTATATAACATATAGCTGACGAAGGTAACATAAGTATATGCATGTGATATACGGAAAACTGTTAGATGTCAGAGATCTTGCAACGGCATGATGTAACATCTAAGAGGAGCAGTGCCTATGTATCATTCGGATAACGTATGCTCCATACTGATTTCTATAGTAAGCAAGAGGATTCCGTATATTTGTACAATATACCGCTGTCCGGAGAACAGATATTTCTCTGTGTGTTTCCTGGGTTTCCCTCATTCACACGAGGTAAATGCCGGGATGGAACCTAACTTCATGGTATCAGGCCTCTTCCTTCCTTCCCTTTCCTCGGATAGTGTGATCGCCGAGGAACATCATCCCTTATATACGTGATGGGCTAAATAGCCTCAGATGCCGACAGTCCAGAAATCTAATTCCAAATTCCTACATAAATAAAAAGCAATTTCATCCAGCAATAAACCTCAATCATTATTGGCAAAGAACGAAGTATATTCTAGCGTCACAAATATTCGTTTGTTTTTTTTTTTTCAGATGCTAATTTCTACAACTTTGGGCGAGTAAAATTCGAAGATACCAATAGATGTCTTTGTTTTTAATGTTGTAAGAAGAACACGAAATTGAGACTATACAATGCGGAATATTTTAAAATGGCTTTCGTAGCGATGAAGGTTGACTTCTTTATATCGGAATGTTTAATATGTGAAAAAAAAATTGAACGATCTCGTGTAAAATTTTGTGTACTAATAGGGTGTCGTCGTAAGGAAAAGGTTGGAAACCACTGATGTAGAGAGTCGAAAGTTAGGAATCCAGTTATCGAAAATTGGTTCCCCATATATTTGTATGAAATTATGAATATCATCCTGCTTGATAGACTATCCGCAGTGCTATTGAGTTTAGCGGATTACTATAATGCTCAGGATGGAAAATGCTAATCTGTCTGTGGAATACAACGCTAAAGTGAAAATGTACATGGGCTTTAATATTCCTAAAGTATGTTTTATTTAATTTTAGGTAAAATACAGTATTTAAGCATATACTTGGTGAAATTTACTTAACCAAAACCAAACCAAACCAAACTCCTTGACATGGTATACGCTTTGTCACTACTATTTGTTTTTAATTGACTTTAATATCCCGTGATTAAACACCGAGGCTAAGGAAAACATTGATTATGGTAATGGATGAAATGGTAAAATGAAACTGAAATTTTCTGTTTTACGTACCACGGTTATGCCGGTTAGGCTAAAGAAGACGGTGATGATGAGTAATGAATGAAATGAAGAAAGTGGGAGGAAACGGGAGAACCCCGAGAAAACCCACGCAAACGGTGTTTGTCCACCACAAAGTTCACTTGTCGGGGACTGGGATCGAACCCGGGACCCCAAGCACCAGAGGTAAACGCTCTACTACTGAGCCACCGCGGCCCCGGATGAAATGGTAGAATAAAGAAAATGAGAGAAAATAAGACAATCCCGAAAAAGACATCCCCCACAGTGTTTGTTCACCAACCACAAAGTCTACTTGACACAGGCTGAGATCGAACTAGGGACTCCATGTACCAAAGCTGGACGCTGTGCCACTGAGCCACCATGGTCTTTAGTGAATAAATGAGCGTGAGAAAAATTAAGTAAAAGAGATTAGTCATAGAAAATATGAAGGTGTAAAAAAAAAATCAGAAACGCTTCACTGTATCACATTCAACCTGTACTACCATTTACGTGCCTGCCTTGGAATTTCGCTGTTTATGTCGAGGTTAATCAAACCGGGTTAACGGGAAACAAGCCCAAAGGGAATGAATGTCGATCACACGTTAAATTAGGGACGGGAATTCTCACCACAAAATTCCCCGAGGCCACGTATGACAGCGGCAGAGAGAGATTGGAAAACCCACGTATGGTCACACATTACCAATAACCTAATAGTAGCACATTTAAAAAAAAAAGGAAAAAAGTGCAATATGCGTAACTTCGCTCAAATGAGCATGACATTTCATTTAATTGCTGTGAGGAGTGAGGTAATGAACATAAAGTTGCTTGACCAGAAATTCTGCCGTAGTATCATAATAACTTACAGAAATTACATAATAAAGTGTAATATTAAACGCTAAATTTTACAATGTTATTTGTACTTAACGGGAAAATGTCTTAAGATAAAGCATACACGAGGAGCTGTTGAAACATTCGTAGTCCAATCCAGAAGGATTACATATAGAATGATGAAATCTTATAGTTTTAAAGAATATATCTCTCTATGTATATACAATATACCGCTGTCCCGATACCGGATTTTTCTCGGTGTACAGAAAAGAGAGATAGAAATTGAAAAAGAAATACTTTTTACATGTATAATAACGTGATGGATTTAACAAATCCCAAACTTTTAATAACAAGTTGAATCTAGTTTAATCCAACCTAAAGTTTTGGGTAAACTATAGCACGGTATTATAATAATTCAAATAAATTAACGAGCTTAAGCAACAATCGGATAGAAGCATTATTCATGAAAGTATTTTTCCCCCCCTGCACATTTGAGTTTTTAAAAGGAAACAGAAACAGCCATAAATCATCGTTATCGTAACAAAACGTTCTGCTTTCCACAAAACTTCTTAGAACTCAGTTTGATTTATTAAAAAAAAAAAAAAGTATAAGGAATGATTATTTCAAAACAGATCTTTCATTGAATTGAATTAAAGTTTCTTGGGCGAAAAGCGACGTTTTCGTATAAGAAAAAAAGGTATAGAAGAAAATTTTTACCACTACCTGAAGAATGTTTCACAAAAGAAACCTAAATCTTCCAGCATTACGTTGCAATTAAGATTAGATTAATGATGCCATTAAGACCATTTCTAGCGCCATCTGCAGAGACGAACTTCAGTTTCTGGAGCAAACTTTCCCAAAACATACGTAAATGTATGTATTTTAAAAATCCTTCCTCGCTAGGTATATACCCTTATCAACTCTTTAGATTTTCTTTACTACTGAGTAATATACTGTAAATATCATCAAAGCTCATTGGGTCTTTAACGAAGCATGCATTTAAAAATTTTTCCTATTAACAAAGGTTAATGATATACAAAGTGAAACACGAAAAAGAATGGTGATTTCTTATCTTGAGGAGAATACAATTCTCGCATATACAAGTGATGGATTAGGCAGAGACAAAAATTTGATGTGATCTTATAGTAGGGAAAAGCAAGAAACTAGGGCCATTTATAATTGTATTGAGCAAAGGTTGTCAATCTTCTCCACTGACGTAGCACACATTTAATAGAGAGAATATAAATACACTAGTAGTCGAAGTTATTCCATAAAACAGCGTTTCCCAACCTTTTTCAACTTGCGGCACACTACGGGTGTTACTTGGATTCTCGCGGCACACTTATAGACATTATTATTTGTAAATATAAAACACAGTGGTATTTTTTTCTGTTATTGTTGATCTCCTCACAGAGAAGAAAGCTCGATCGCTGGTTTTCCCCCGTGGTAAATAATTATGCTTATTTTTCATTCAAATTTAAAAATAGAAAACAAATGCAATGAAAAATTGGACTCAGGTTTTTAGAAATACGCTTTCTTTTTAAAAACTGTATCCAACCTTTTTACTAAGAAGGAAGGTCACTAAATAACGAACAAACAAACAAATATCTCTTATTTTTAAAACACAAATGTAGGTAATTTTTTTGAAAGGATTGAATGATATTTTAAATTTTCAAGTTACGAAATAGTCTGCAACGGCATGATGTAACATCTAAGGCATATATAGCATCTAGGATGCATCTAGGCAGTGCATATATAGCATAAGGATAGCGTATGCCTCGTACTGATTCCTGTAGTAAGCAAGAGGTTTCCGTATATTTGTACAATATATCGCTGTCTGGAGAACGGATTTTTCTCAGTATATGAAACTTAAAATTGTAGATTCATAGTAGAGGTTCATAGTAATGTGAAATACAAATATACATTTTTCTCTACGTTTTGCAATTTGATTGCTATAAAATTAATAATTTTGTTTCGATTTCTCGCGGCACACCAGCGGCCCATTCACGGCACACCAGTGTGCCGCGGCACACCGGTTGGGAAACGCTGCCATAAAAGCATGATTTCTTCTTGCCAGGGGTGAAATTACACACCTCTTGGCTATTAACCAAGTAACCAAACCCAAACCACTTAACGTAACGGCCCGATTTGTGGAACTACTTCCAGCCACGCCATCTGTTAGCGATTGGTGGAACTACTTCTAGCCTAACGACGAACGCGTGATCAGCTCACCGCGTCGCCCTATCGTTAACCCGCGTATCGGGAGCTTTCTAGACGTCTTTTATTCACGTGACTCCCCAATTTGCCTCACGACGCTGGGTGGACCCCGAAAATGGGGGAAGCACCGGCCGGGAATCGAACAACGGAACCACGCGGATATGAGTCCAAAGCGCTCTAACCACTAGTCATCTTTTAAAATGCAAATACACATTTAGAGATAAACTATTCTTTGGATCTACTCTATGAATTATTAAAATATCTCATTTTTAAAAGTAAAATAACGTTAAGTGAACACATATTTTTTTAAAATTTTATTTCAGTTCTGAAATGAAGTTACTATCAATTCAGTAGAAAATTCATTCCCAATTAAAATAAATAATACTGAACTTCGTAAAGGTGCTTCTGTATCGTCTAAAGTCATAAAGTCAAATTGTTTTCTAAGAACAGCACTTTTTTTAAAAAAAAAATTACTTGTGAAATTGTTTGAGCTGCAGGCAAATTCCATATACCTCCTTGGTGGTTTCAAATTTTAATAAACTTATTGAAATGTATTTAAGTATCTTTTCTTGTTTATGAAAACGTAATTTTCAAAACCACCATAATGCTGTATATCCTTCCTTTATAGGTACTTCTCCATTAACGAACGATACTGCATCTTGGGTGTGGGAAAAATAATTAAAGATTTTAGCATTAACTTTGATAAAAAGAGGGGCAACGAAAACTCGTTTACCAACTTCTAAAAAAAAGTTCACGTAAGATAGTACTATCCATGCAAGATAGTAATTTATTCCCAATTTGTCCATTGACCAGGAATTGAAGACTTTGGGGCAAAAATCTATCAAGTCCAAAAAGTGAAAGTGTAAAGAAGATAGCTTCACAAGGGTTTCTCGTCATCCGATTTTCTGGGCACATATATACTAGACCGAAAATAAATCGAAACGTATTTTTTTTTCTTTCGGAAAATAGGTTAAAGGGCAAAAGGCCCCTTTTCAATAAAGGGTCCCCTTGATTAAAAGGGGCTACATTAAAGAATCGAAACTGCCGATGCAAAGATGACTTCAAAGTAGGAAATACGTATTTTGTCTTTTCTGCAAGAAACGGGTTACAGGGGACAATGCTTCCCTTCGAAATAACAAAGGGCCTAGCGGAATAAGCATATGAAAACTCCCTCTAAGCGTATCTGCACCAAAGTTACAGTATCGATTAACATTTATGAGAAACTCAGTTTCCAAAAGTTTCAGCCCCCCAAGGAGAGGGGGAAGGAAAATTGAAATTATTATTTTTTCTCCTGAACGGCTGAACCGATTCGCATGAAAAAAAGATGTTAGGTGTTCTCAACAAGAAAAAAGTCGGAAAATATTTTTTGGGGTTAAAAATTGGTCATTTTTTTTAATTTTCCAAAAAAAAAAAAAATAGTGGAAGACTAACTGGGACACCCACAATTGTTTGCCAGTTTTGTCTTGAGAGGATTATATTTTTTTCATTTTGTTTGCAAGTGTATCTCATAGTGAAAAAAAGGCAAATTTACATACGTCAGCATCTATGCGGTATACATACGATACACACTGTACACCACTAGGATAACTAATACCTTTGAATGGGGGGATGAAGTTGTTATAACATTGAAATCTTATGATAAGTATTTTTTGTCTTAATGGTAATTGGTCTCTGAGGATGAAGGGGGTTCTCGACCCTGTTCGCACCTCCCTTGGCTACGCCACTGCTGTACATCAACTGAAATTATACATTCTCGCATTTTTGTGTTAATTTTGTACATAATCAATGTTCTGTGATATTTATAGATCTCTGTTTAGTAATTGTTCTTGTTTTGTAACAGTTGGTTAATAATATGCCTGTTGTTAATAGGTATTTATGTGTTTAGTTTGTTTCGATAGTATTACTGTATATGTGTGTTTAATATGATCAAATAAAGAATGAATTAAAAGAAATTAATTCTCATCACTGTTTTCGTCCACTACTGGAACAATTTCGGTTTTCGTGAACATTTTACTGAGTATTTCAGCTGGTCGAATGATTTTCGATAAGTATCTCGCATATGATAAATAATACACAATAGCAGCAACTTGAGAACAGCAGCCAACAGTTCTGTTCACTATTGCAAAGGTATTGCTAATTTCATTCAGCACAAACAAACGTATGATCTAGGAGGGAGGGGAAATCTAAACTTTGGACCATTCCCTGAAACCATGATTGGGACAAAAACAACCATATACAACATCCATCTTTCACGAAACCCAAACCATGGAGAGAAAATGGAAATGATACCTTACAGAATATGTTACCATAAAATATATTCTAATCTTTTTCTTCTTAATTACTTTATTCAATAGAAGGTCAACAAAGCAAGATAAGATTACCTTGACAGTCGAAACAAGTGATTATCGAGAAACACGAAATGGAATTTTCATTATATCTCCTGTCACGCTTTGTGAGAATGTGACGGATTAGGCGTGGTGGCTATAGATGAATATATACAGGCGTAATGCCATATAAGATGAAGAACATAATATTGTCCCCTAGCGGGACTACCTACTATCAAGGACATAAATGACTACTATACAATATAACTTACTAAGTCTAATAAGATACTGATTGATTATATTGTCTTTCCCCTACGGTATCCTTCAATTTCCTTTTGACTGGAGCAATTCGTGACTCTATTTTTTCTATTCTCTAGAAACCAATATATGTGATAATGAGAAACATACCACGCAAAATATCCCAGTTTCTTCAATAAGGAAGTGATTTGTGGCGGAAAACAACATTCATTTTGTATATTCGCAATAGTGAATTTTTGTGTATCTCGTCCTTGTTCATTTCTAAGAAATGAGTTAGTTATATTGGTGAAGAAGCAGAATTTACATGTTTACATGTTATATATATATATATATATATATATATATATATATATATATATATATATATATATATATATATATATATACAGACTGTTTCATAATTCGTGTCATTTTCTACAGCACAGGGAGATGAAGTTTTCACACTATTAATGCAAAATTTGGCACTCTTATTGTGAAATATCTGAATTTTTCGAATTTCTAAAGGAAATAAGAGAAAATTGCTATTTAGCCCTCGTGAATTTTTAATGTGATATTTGGAAGGGGGGCTGTAGCTCAATATCAGTCAGTGGCACATGCAAGGAATATCGGAATATTAATTTTGTGTTATTTGTGATCAATCTAACACACACTGGATTTTTCAAAATAAAATTTGAAATTTTTATAAAGATCCACCAACTTATGCTTCAGTTCTGTGCCACCCTAAGGCGGTACATTACAAAAATAATATTCCAGATTTGATAAACACATAATTTTTTGCTAAACCGTCGCCAAGTTTCACATTAATTGAGAGAAAAAATATTCTTCTCGTATGTCTATACTAAAGATATTTATGGTGATTTTCTTTTTTAATTTTTGAAAGAGGACTATAGCCCCATATAAGTCACTAGCCATGCAAGGAGCATTAGAATATTAATTCTGTCACATTTGTGAATAATTTGACGCTCACTGGCATTTCCGGAACAAAACTTGGAACTTTTATAAAGATCCATCATCGGATGTTTCGCCCTCTGTGCCCTCCTAAAGCGGTGCGTTACCAAAATAACATTCCAGATGTGAAAATCTCGTACCTTTTTGCTACAACGACGCCAAATTTCACATTAATTGACAAAAAATACTTTCTTCTCGTATGTCCCTACTAAGGATATTTATGATGATTTTTTTTTAACTTTTGAAAGGGGGTTATAGCCCCCATAAGTCACTGGCACATGAAAGAAGCATTAGAATATTAATTCTGTGACAGTTGTGAAAAATCTGACGCTCACTGGCATTTCCGGAACAAAATTTTGAATTTTTTATAAAGATCCATCATCTAATGCTTCGCTCCCTGTGCCCCCTAAGGCGGTGCGTTACCAAAATAACATTCCAGATTTGAAAAACGCATACTCTTTTGCTACAATGACGCCAAATTTTACATTAATTAACAAAACATATCTTCTCGCATGTCCCTACTAAGGATATTTATGGTGATTTTTTTTATTTTTGAAAGGGGGCTGTAGCCCCATTATCAGTCACTGTTACATGTAAGGAGTATTGGGGCATTAATTCTGTGACATTTGTGATTAATCTGACGCTTACTGGCATTCCAAAAATAAATTTTGGGATTTTAGTAACACATTTTTACGCCCCTAGCCCCCCAAAAGTGGGGCCTTCCCGAAATAATGTTTGAGACGGCTTTACTAGCTTTGTGAATGAGTGTTTTTGCATTTTATAACAAATAAAACTCATTTGCCCCAAAATCTTCACGAATAATTATTGGAGAAAACTGCTTCCAAAATTTAACATTGAATCTCCCATAAGGAAAATGAACTTTCGTGTTTACACCCCTAAAAGGAGGGCTAAACAGCAATTTTCTCTTATTTCGTTTAGAAATTCGAAAAATTCAGATATTTCATAATAAGAGTGCCAAATTTTGCATTAATAATGTGAAAACTTCATCTTCTCGCAGTGTTGTAGAAAATTACATGAATTATGGAACAGTCTGTATATATATATATATATATATATATATATATATATATATATATATATATATATATATATATATTGTGGATACATGTAGAAGAATAGAGAATTATTATAAATTATTTAATTATATTTTGCCTAAATTGTAGTAAAATAAAATCAAGTTTTGGCTTTGAAGAATAATAAGCAAGAATGTAAACAGTAACACGTGGTAAGTGGTTGCCCATGGATTTGTTATTGTTTTGATGTAACATTGTTCAGACACAAGTCTGCAGTATGTGGTAAATAGAGAATTGAGAAAAGGCAATGTAATCTTAAAATTAAGAAAGATGTTTTGTAGAATCAGTTTGTCAACAAAAACACAATTTAGGATATGACATAATATTCAGATTTGCAGAAACAACTGTCTGGGAATTTCAGTCATGGTGTGACAATGGAGAAACGACAGTTTTGCCAACAGCTGAGGTAACTGACGTTGGTTCAGACATGAGATGACAAATTCCATCGTCTGGAGAACCAGGATAAAAAACCAAATCTTCGTTGGATTGAGATCAGAAGTCGACGACAGGTTGATCAGACTTGGATGAGAAACCAGTAGGAGACATTCGAAAGTAGTTGGCGTTTAGTCGGCTATAAGTTAAAGAGCCGAGCATTCTACGTGAATAGTAGTAGCCGCAAGCTCCGAGTTTCAACGTTCAGTTTCTAATAATACAAACTGCATTTCATCGTTTCTCTGTATCTACGTGAATTAGAGATATTCCAATTGTCATCATTGAGCTCCAAGAACAACAGCTGTGAGATATTTGTTGGACGTTCCCAGACAGGACTCCAGAAGGTGGATCAGTTCATCGTCAGAATCATCAGCCCAAGAACTACAACAGGTATGTGTTCCTCAGCTATATTGTTGTCTATGGCTAAATACTCAGAAGCTTTGAGCACTGTGATCTGAAAGCGTTATGTCATACCCATTTTTTATACACTACATGTTACACATTTTTGAATAATAAGAATACACAAGTTCATTAGATGAATTGGAGTATTTAGTTATTTAATCAATCCCCTCGCAAACTAGTAGAGTAATTTGGTATCAAAACCTGTCCGTTGCAGATAATGGGCAGAAGCGACTTTCTCGCGTCATAGAGCAAAGGTCCCCAAGTTAAAGGCACGATGCGAGGAGGTTGTCAATATATATATATATATATATATATATATCCGGAAACTAAGTGGCAAATGATATTGTTAGTGGCCCCGTGTAGCGTAGTTACTAACGCTCTCGCCTTCGCTGCTAGCGGCCCCGGGTTCGATTTCCGGTCGAAAAAGTGCAAAAAGCTTTTTCAGGCCAGCCATCCTGAATGAGGTTTTTCTGGGTTTTCCCCATTCATACCATTCATCCTTCCTTCCTTCCCTTTCTCCGGATAGTGTGTTCGCCGAGGGACATCATCCCTCAAAACGTGACGGGCTAACATGGCCATAAAAGCCGAAAGCCCAGAAATCTAAATCCTAAATCCTAAATTATATTGTCGTAGCTAAGGTGGCCAGAAGTCCCGTTTTAGCTGGGGAATGTCCAGTTTTGGAACAAATGTGGACAAAGTGTCCCGTAATTGTTATTTAAAACATAAACGGTCAAAGCAAACTCTCTCTTTCGTTAAAACTGATTGTGTATAGAACTATTTTAGTACCAAGATTTACTGGGAATTTCAAGGCCGTGTCTGGAACTGGTAATACCTAAGAAATACTGGGGCATCAAATTTACTTGTGTAATTTGTAACTTGAAATCACATCTGGAGCTCAAAATGCAATCTGAAAATTTACGCCCTCGCGATTCATATTAAAATTCTAGTCACTTTAGTCATAGCACCATCGTTACCACTAAACCATAAAACTATACGGTTGATAATAAAATAGACTATAATTAAACTTAGATATTATGGACCATACATAGTCATTCTGACGCGTGATTAGTGCGATACTAAAGAGTTCGATACTAACATATGTTTCTTGATGGTAGTCAGGCCTTTAATATGTTGCTAATCATACGTCAAAATGACTCTGCATAGGGCCGTATATTTCCAAATCACTCAGTCTTACAGAATGATTCTGTCCATCGTCCTTTCACCATCGCTCTGGCTTTTGGCAAATATCACAGCAAAAATGGTAAAGGTTAATTCACATATAATGTGACGTTCCCACGTCGTGGTCAACGAAGTATATATTCAGATTTTGACATTGCAAATTTATTAGATTATCTTTTCTTAATTCACACGTGACGTGCCGTGTCCCGACAGGCCGCCTTGAAAACAAATCACCCTGGTCGCGATACTTCGGCTTTCCTCGGAGTACTCGAAGCGGCACGAAGTTGACTATCCTTGTAATCCATGTCTTGGAAAATGGTGTAGAAAGCGTAGTGGGACGGCACGGCATGGCATGGCATGGCATGGACGGAGCATGGCAGGGGAAAACGGCGTAGACACAGCATCCTATGTGTGAATCAGCCTTGTGGGACAGAACGGCATGGTATGTGTAAACGGTCATGGCCATGGCACGGCGAAGTATGGCAAGGGAACGGCATAGGCATGGCACTCTATGTGTGAATCAGTCTTATCAAACGGCAGGGAACAGCATGGTATGTGAGTGGTCACGGTAGTGGCATGGACGGAGCATGGCAGGGAAAAACGGCATGGACACGGCACCCTATCACTTTCGCCAATACCGGGGGGAACGATGATGAGTTGTTAATCCCCTCCGATCTTGGAACTGAGGGGACTGTTCCCCCATTAATCGGATTTGAAATGTGTTTTTTGGCGGAGGAGAAATGTGATGATTTGTGTCCGATTGCCACAAAGAAAAAAGTAAGATGAAATTGATATCCCCCAGAATAAGCCTCAAGTCTGCCCGCCTCCCAATATTGAAGACAACTCTGCTCTCGTGCCCTTCCACAGTATTGTTTTTTCAACTTCATAAATATTTTGAACATAGGATATATATATATATATAAACGGTCTTACCCGTCACCTTCCTAATGTTGAAAATAGATTTCCGCCGCTGCACCCTATGTGTAAATCAGCCTTAAGAGACAGTGGCGGCCCCGGTAGATTGCTGTTTCGAGTGTTGCAGTACGAACTTTTTCGCTTTTTAAAACGGATTAATGGATTTTACAGTTTAGAAGAAAAAATGTCATTTAAAGTATATATGGGAGTATTAGAAATATTTTTTTCTGTTTTGTTTTTCTTGTTCTGTTTATATATATCATTACTGTATATTGTAGCTAAAATATTTCGAGCATATTCTCTATATAAATTCGAGCATATTCTCTATAATAGAATATTTCATCATGTCAAATTTTACATATCTAAGTTTCAACATGGATTTTATCACGGAGATCGACTGTTACTAATTTATTTATATTTATACAGTCCATTTCGGATTCCCTTAATAATGGTTTTCTGTGGATGTAATTTTTACAGATTTTGCGAAGGCCTTTGATAAGCTAGATCATTCTGTATTACTTGCAAAATTATCTAATTGCGGCTTTTCAAAGCAACTATTATTATTAATTACTTCTTACTTAAATAGTCGAAAAAATATGAAGTGTTTAATAATCATAATTTTCAATTATTTAATGTTAATTCGGGTATACCGCAAGGCACTAGTCCAGATCTCTTTTTTTCTGCTATTTGTTAATGATTTTCCATCTGTATTTGAACACTTACACTGTTTATTATATGCGGATGATATGAAATTATATAAGGGAATAAGAGAACTGGATGATGCCTTAAAACTTCAGAAAGATTTGAATAACTGCTATTTGTGGAGTGTTGAAAACAAGTTACCTTTTAATAGTAATGTAATCACATTTTCTAAAAATAGAAATCTTTTATACTTTAATAAACACTATTCTTAATAGAGTTCAGGAAGAAAAAGATTTGGGTGTCATTGTAAATACCAAATAGTGTTTTAACGCACATATAGAAAAGGTTGTCAATGAAGCTTTCAAATCTCTAGGTTTTGTGATAAGAAGTACCAGAGATTTTAATAATCCATATGTCATTATTATGTTATTCAATTTTCTAGTACGAAGCAAACTTGAATATGCAAATATAGTATGGACACCGTATTATAAGCAGTACATTGCAAAAATTGAACGGATTTAGAATAAGTCTTTGAGATACTTATATTACAAAACAGAACAGAATAAACCCTTATGAAAATAAAATATCGTATGCAACTCTTCTAAGGTTATTTGATGTTGGAACATTATCTGCTAAACGGAGGTATTTTTCAAGTTATATTTCTTTTTAAGTTAGCAAATGGAATTGTTGATAGTCCTGAGTGTTTGAATTTATTAAATTTTAATATTTCATATAACTGCTTGCGGACAAGATTGCCATTTATTTGTAAAAACAAATCCAAAACAATTGCACATTTGAATTCACCTTTGATAAGTATGTGTAGATTATTTAACAAATTAATACAAAATAACAACACTGAAATTGATTTTGCTATGCCACACGTTGCCTTTTCATAATTGGTAAGTATTTGATGATGATATTGGCAATGTTATGCCTTGTTTATTATTTAAGGCAATTTAATTGTAATATGATAACAATGTAAGTCATTAACACTTGAACAAGCCTTCTATTGTTACTATTTTGAATTTGCTTAGTTGCAATATTGTATCTATTAAAAATTGCTTTGATTAGTTAGTTTATGGATGTTGTTATGCCACTTTACCAAAAGATGGCTTTATAAAGTTACTTTAGAAATATCTCACTGTTCCTGCGCTCATAAAAATTATTATATTAGGCTTTTAATGTATCTTTTGTTGTTTTTGGTCGTACGCGATTTAGTAGTTTGTTTATATCTTTTCTTTCTGGTATTTTATTCATACCTCTATCTTGCTCTCTCCCTATGCATTTAGCATTATATATCCTGATGTTTTCTTGTGGATATTTTTAATTTTTTTTGTTCTTCTATTGTTCATTTGTAGATATAATATTAATTTTGTAAGCCTATTGTAACTGGGAAAAACTCCTGTAATAGGCAGAAATAATATATATATATGTCAAATGATTTGATATGAACTTAACGTCCTAAAAACAGATTCTGTTTCTGTCCTTATTCCTCTACGTATTGCACTTTAATGATCCAACTCTTCGATTAATTAGAGATCTTAACACAACTTCAATCTTCGATAATGTGTTAAACGAAACGTGGCATTTAATTCAGAAGTTGTGTCCATATTATGACTCATATTCACAAAGATGTGAAGAATTCCAAATATCTCATAATTAATCAATTTAACGGAACCTGTTCTTCCATAAGAAAAGTGCGGGGTCTTTGATATTTGGAATTTTTATTTAAAATAATTAGAAACATGTCTCAGCATGTTTTTCATACTCACTGTTGCCAACTCGCCAGTGTGAAATGTCGCTAGTTTAGTACTCTAAAGTCGCTAGAAGTCGCTAAACGCCTTCTGCCAAGTCGCTAACAAAGTCGCTATATAATTTTACAAAGAAATTAAAATAATTTAAATATTTTTCGTGTACAATGGAAGACTCGAGTATTTTTTCTTTTAAAAAAAATGTCCATCTTGACAAAACCACTACATTATGTGCTTTGAAGAATACAAAATTAATAAATATAGCATTAAAAGTTTGCAAATACTTAAAATTTTGAATTACATTTCCCCATTCCCTCTAATAGAGTACGATTATCTTTTTTTTTAGGGGGGAATTCATGTTGCTTTCGTATTGGAACACATCACCCAACTCATCCACGAAATTTCTGTATAATTTATATTAAGAACAACCGCAGTTAAATTAATATATAAATCACACGCACTACACTGAACCAGAAAAGACAATGTTCTCCAGCGTCACTGTCACTGTACGCACTGTGCAATGCAAGAGGTTACCAGCTATTACGCAACTAGTTAGATACGGGAAATTCCCGGATTTCCGAACCGCAGTGAAGAAGGCATAATCCTCATACCAGCGATGAATACAACGAAGTAAGTCGCTCATAGCAGTAGTGCAACCGAGTGTCTAAAAGTAATTATTAGTATCATAAACTGCAAAATTTTGGAAACTTTAATATAAATATAGAACAAAATATTTGAATTCCTAAATGTCGCTAGGCGCTAAATAAAAATTTTTGTCGTTAGACACTTCCAAAAGTCGTTAATTCTAGCGACAAAGTCGCTAAATTGGCAACACTGTTCATACTCGACCTACGAAGGAATAAAGAAGAGGAGGACGGAATAGATTACTAAGATGCCCATACGAGGTGTTTGAATTTCGTGCGAGACCTCAAGTTCAGACAAATTCTATATGAAAGATACGCAAGTAGAAACGTATTATCTAGAGAACCATAAAGGGGCACAAACTAAACTAACTCTATGGCCTATGGAACCCGGAGGTTCAATGCCGCGTTCACAAAAGCTCTACACTGTTTTTTATCCTTAGCCAACTTGATCCAGTTTCTACTTTGTATTCCTATTTCTGCGAGATCCATCGTATTGTTGTTTTCCTATCTGCGCCTAGGTCTTCCTAATAGTCGTTTTCCAATTGGTCTTCCAGTTAAGACTTTGAAAGCATTTCTACTTTCTTCCCTCCTGGCTACCTAACCTGCCCACCTGAGCCTCCTAGAATTGATGACCCTAATATAGGGTGACCAAATCGTCAAGTAGAAAAAACGGGACACCTTTTATTTTTTGGATAGGTTGCTCCCCTAAATATATTTTTAGCCTCTTCGCCGTTCTTTCTCTTTTTGTATCTCTCATAAAAAGGGGCAAATTTACACTTTTTCGTTTAAAAACCTATTGAAAAAGTTGTAAAATTAATTAAACAACAAGTAACTATCAGCAACTAACAAGAAATGAAAATATAAAATAATGAAATATTTGAAAAATTACTAAAAATATATGAAACATTTTATCAATTATTAAAATTTTAAAAAAAACGAGGTATGTTAATGACAATAATGTAATGCAAAACATGAGTTCATTTTATGAGCTAGATTCATGAGAATACCTAGCTGTTGTCCTAGTCATCTTTAAAACTTCCTTCTTTTCTAACAAGTGTACAAAGTTATAACAGTCACAACAATCCATTTTGAAATTGTATAGCATTTGAAGAATTGCAGAAAGGGCCTCCACTACTATCCTGTTTCTTTCGTCTGTCCATTGGGTGTTCATGAGCGAAAATATTGTTTCAGTATTGCCATTATGGGCAGGGATCGCAAACACACGTTGGTATATATTTAAAGATTCAGAGTGCTGTTCAGACCTAGTATGAGTTTTGAAAAAACAAACCCACTTCTCGTGGCACTGGAGGGACTTTTTTTTTTTAAATCCCATCTCCATTCTTTTATATTATTATTAACGAAATCCTTCAACGAAGCCACGTGATCGAAAAGGAAAGAATCATTCATTTCAATACTTTTCTCTTTGAAGTAAGCAACACTATTTTCAACCTGCCCCTAACTGAAGATGTTCAACAGCATCCATTTGAATATTGAAAAAGTAGGGAACAATACACTCCATTTTCTTAGACATTCAATGCGTTTCATAAAACTCATTAATTTCATTTTTGAAGTTGATTTTGTCTTGTTGCGTCTGTTTCTCTTTTCTTTTAGATATAGCTTTAAGCATGCTTTCCATTATTGACATCCATAATACTTGTTTTTGCACTTCCTTTCAATTTTCTTAGTTCCGTGGAGGAAGATACTATATTTATGCTTCACTTAAAGGATTATTGTCTAGTCAAATCACGGAGACACTCTACTGTACTGAGGACAGCGCCTCAATTTTCCACGGCCCAAAAGAGAGCAAAATCAGTTGATTTGAATTGATATTGAGTTGAACGTCCCTTTCAACAGCGAGGTTATATGAGACGGGACCTACTGACTAACGTGGAATCCTACCACATGAGCTCCCACCGGAAATCGAATCCGGGTCTCCCACGCCAAAGGCGCGTACGCTAACAGTTTAACCACGAAAGAGCTCGAGAGCAAAAACAGGTCACATTTGTTTTTCATAAGGCTTTCAGTCCCTTGCACTGTCATCTGCGGAGTGGAAGTCTTGGAGTGAGGAGACCTGGGAGGAGAAACAGTGCAGCCACCACACCCACCGTCGCAAACGTCGTAGTGATGTTGCTCAGTAATTAGAAATGTTCTAATATAATCACATAGCTTAGAAAATAATATAAATTAGGAAATTTTAGCGATTGGAAAGTGTCTTTGTACCCAATGTAAATACGGGACATTGTGGCGTCCCGGGAGATTTTTTCGGGACACTGGGAATGGTAGTGGAAAAACGGGACAATCCCGTTTTTACGGGACGGTTGGTCACCCTACCCTAATAGTACTTGATGAACATTATAAATTGTGCAGTTCATCGTTATGAAGTTTCTACCATTCCCCATTATCGTCCCTAAAGATCCGAATATTCGTCTTAGAATCTTGTTCTCAAATATTTTCAGTCTACGTTTTAACCTCAGAATAAGCGACTATGTTTCGCAACCATACAGGACAACAGGCATGATTATCGTTTTATATATTTTAAGCTTCAAATTACTCGAGAAAATTCCCGACGTCAAAATATTTTGAACTGAACAATAACACGAATTCCCTGCTTTAGTCTACATTTAATTTCTTCGTGAATATGGTTTTTGTCTGTTAATACTGATCCTAGATATTTGAAACTATCCACTTTGTCAGTTTTTCGAACTTCGGCTTATTTACAAACAAGTTTCCCGATTTTTAAAAATAAAAACCGTTTTCGACCATCATACACATACTGTATATAAAAACTCTATATGTCTTACCGTTTTAGCTTTATGGTAATGCAGTAATGAAACTGGAAATGGTTGCATCTACCATTATCAGTTCAAGTAAAGTGATAAGAACGGCGTATGGAATGGAAATTTAAGAACTCTTGATATTTTTTCCCGTTTTCCTTTGATTTAGATGCAATCAATATTCGAACCGGAAGTACTTAAATATACTTCCTGCTTCAATAGAGCGATACAATGGAGATAAAACCTAATTCTTGGGATGCAGAATCCATATCCAAACATCTCGTTATATCTGACCATTTCTGCTTTGATACCTATAGCAGACGGGTAGACGGACATGTACGACCTATATGATTTCCGTATCATGTTTGATTTTCAGTTTATCGTACCATGCAGTAGCGAGGCTATATGAGATGTGCACCTAGAGCATAACGTGGAATCCGAACTACATCGAGATTCCGCCGGTTGTCGAACCTGGGCCTCCAACGCCAAAGGTGCGTACGCTAACAGCTTAGCCAAGAGGAATTTCTCCCAAACATATGACTAACATAATTTGGAATTCTTTTTAAAACATACTCAACAGGTTTTCCTATATCTTATCAACAATATAATCGAAAAATCATACGTCCCTGATAGGAATTTTCATCATTTGATGCACTTTTTTATTATTACTATTATTGTTGTTTCGAAAATAAATTCTGAACACCACTTGTAGAGCCCTTAAGTAAGTTTCTATGTTATTTTAATTTTCAAGAAATAACCGCAGAATGACATTTTGCGTTCCTTCTTTACGCTCTTTTCTCCCTCTCTTTTTTAAAGAAGTTATTGAAGAATGTTGAAAGTTAAAAAGATTTTTTAAAAAACTTCCTTTCGTCTTCCACTAAACGAGTGAGAAGAAAGGGTGAGAAAAATAAAAACAATAGAAAATCGAAAGGAAAAAAATGATGTTTTCGGGTGGGTAACTAACTAGCAATACTTCTCAACACTATGGAAAAACGATTTTTTTTTTTTTTTTTTTGTTCAATATAGGTTGAAAATTGGGGAAAGGTTTCAGTGAAAATAATCTACTTTTTAAAACTTTCTTGTTTTTTTTTCAAATATAAAAGTACTTCAATTAGTCTTTTCAAGAAGTAGAAAAAAACAAACACCGAAGAAAAATTTAAAGTAAAAAAAAAAGGACAAACAGTTGAAGGTCGCTGATCTTTTAAGTACACAAAGATCATGTTATGGGTCACTGACATTAGAAGGGTAAAATTTCCTCAGGAAATACCTAAACTATCTTGCAAAGTGTTAGTGCACAACACACAAAAAAAGTTTAGGTACTACACCACTAATATTATAAGCTAACAAATTGATAAATCTTTTGAGTCAAATAATTAAGCTCGATATATAGACTGTTCCAAAAACATGAAATCATTCATTTTTGTCTGTTTCCAGGTAGATGACGATGACTAACCTGGAGGAACGTCTTGTATTGTTTATTGAAGCTTAGTGCGCCTTTTTAGCACAGAGACAATACGAGACATGGCTCAACAGTTTAAGAGGCCCCATCACGGCGAAATTAAAATTCCGCTTAATTTATAGTAATTATGTGATATCTTCAAATAGATAAAAGATAATCGAAAAGTGGAACAAGAGCTCGCTAGACAATATTATTTTACATGAGATACCGTTATTACGTACTCACTTATCTACTTTCGATTTCCAGCCATTTAGAAAACTGGCATTTATTTTCGTGTTTCTAAATGGCTGCAAACGGAAAGCTACTATTATGCTGCCAAAATGTCTTGAGCCGTGGCAAAAATGCGAACTAAAGCTCACACCCCGACACACCCACGCGTTGAGCCAATAAGGGTTCAGCAGCTGCTAGGCGAGAGAGCCTTAGCGAAAGAGAGTGGAATTCCTTCAGCCGATAGCAGCGCCTGAAACGGAAGACTAGGTGTCAAGTCAATGTGGTATATTTATAGATGACTCGATATATATCTTCGATTTAGGTACAATTTGATATATATTTTATTTGAGCCTTTTAAATTTTATTCAGTGTTTATCGGGTTGAGCTCGAAGAGTGAATAAGGCGAAATTAAATCACCTTAACTTAAAAAAAAAAAAAGTTTCACTGCAAATTTCGGAAATAACTCCTAAATTTTCATGAAAGTTAAGAATTTCTATGAATTAATTCGAACGTCTAGTGAAAGGAGTCTCTGGTTCAATACCAAGTCGTGAGTTTCTTTTATTTGATTTTTGGTTTCACCTCCCTTTCAGCAGCGAAGCTATATGAGATGTGGACCTAAAGCTTAATGAGAGATCCAAACCTCCGGGAATGAGCTCCTGCCCGGAATTGAACCATGGTCTCCTACGTTAAAGACACACACACGCTAACCGCTTAGCCACGAGAAAGTTCATCATGTGAGATTGTAGTGGACAATATGAAGTCCATAAGTTTTTCTCGGGGTTTTTCCGTTTCATCACATTTTACCATTTCACCAATTATTTCATAATCTGGCATTTAAAAAAGATAATCTGTCTCCTTTAATCTAAAGTGTATAATCGTGGAATGTTAAAACAGAGATTTGATTTCATATGTATATGTCTATTAGTTTGAATTAAAACTATTCAGCGAGAAGGAACGTCAGTTCATCCCATCTTAGAATATATGTTTAACCATAACGCTCCTAAAAATTATCATAATTTCATTAAACATGCCCTTTTTTTGGTCTTCCAATGTGTCCTTCTACTTAAGGTTCTAATCAGTCAGAGTAAGTGGGTGAATACAATACGCGATCTGAGAAACAAGTTTCACTTTCCTAACTTACCCAATTTCCATAAAACCTCCAGTGTATTTTCTTTGAAGATTTCTACAATTCCCCGTTGCTCTAGTGGCTAGTATTTGCACTTCTCGTAAAAGAGGTCTAGGATTTTCGCATGAGACGAGACGAGACGAGATAGAGCTCTTCAAGAAGATTTTTTTTTTTAAAAGATGAAACAACCTCAATTCTTGCGCATCCCTAACGAGGTCCCGGTGAGAGAGTATTGAAAGCATTATTGTGTTTCGGAATTTACCTTAAACTCATGTCTCATATAGCCATTACGTTCATGTCTCATATAGCCTTGAAGCTGAAAAGAAACACTAAGATTCAATAAACAAATAAAACCAGCTGAGAATGCTCCAAGAGTATTGCAAGAATAAACTTAAAAAGAATGGAGAGTTGGAGCGGAAAGGATAACTGTGATTGTTCATACATGTAAAAGTCAATCTTTTTATCCGCACCTTCTTCTGGGTTTCTCGCAAAAATTCGCAAAATATCATCTCTCTGTGACTTACGGTTCCCGAGATGGCTCCTTAAATCTTCCGAAATCGAAACTAATTTTTGGCCAATATTTTGCGAACGGTAAGTTATATAGAGACAATATATCAGTTAATCAATACCTAAGAGAATGGTAAACATTTTGGTACCTATATTAACTAGTGGCCACTGTCCAAACCAGTGGCCAGTTGGACAGTGGCCACCGGTTACTATTTAGTTCCAAAATATTCACCATCCTCTTAGGTATCGATTTCCTTTTTTTATTATTTTTTTATTTTTTTTACCAATAACTCGGGAAGGTAAGAGTGACACGAAAAATTCCACCACTTTCTCAGTTTTTGATGCTTTTTCGAATGGAGGGCTCAAAATAAAATTAAAAAAAATACGCAGATAACAGACAGACATATACACACTGACATAGAGAATTCAGTAACGGAGTTTTTAAGTACGTTGAAAATTTTGACGATGACCTATGGCTCTTATTGGTTGGGAATGAAATATATAAGGCAGAAGTTTTTTTATTTTTTATTTTTTTAAAGTTCCATAATAGCCTTCGTAAAAAGAATTATATTCATGAATCATGTCGTGTATGTCCTTTTTCTGGCTTTGTCGGTTGGGAATCGGAATTATTAAAAGTGTGAAAATAATTTTCTCCTTGCTTTTTCTATATCACAATTATCTATATATCATTATATGGATATAGAGATTTATTTCTTTGTATGACATGCCATAGCAACAAGGAAAATAATTTTGTCTCTCGCTTCCGTGAGATTGTCAATATGAAAGGAAAATTCCCAACATCATTTGCTTTTATGTTTATATGTTATTAAGGGTTCTTAGAGACAAGAGATGTTATATGTTTCTTAGAACACAGGAAATCGGGATTAACCCATGCTTCTCTGGAAAAAAAGGATGTCTCTACAGTCTCCCCCCCTCTCTTAAAACAGACAAATCACTCAGACCCAGACTGGTTGCCATTAGTTACTTATTCATAGAATTTTCCGCTTGTGTAACTGTACTCTTGTGCCTTCAAAATACAATGTAAAGGAAAAATACGTACAAAGTAAATATTTGGCGTTATTTCCTTTCTTATTATGAGTGCAGTGTATATTATTCATTTCGTAGTCTATAAAGGGTCTGCGGTGGCACAGTAGTAGAGTATTCACCTCTGGTCCTTGGTTTGATCCCAGCTTGCGCCACATAAGCCTTGTGGTAGACAAACACCGTATGGGTCCTTTTTCTCGAGGTTCTCCCGTGTCCTTTTACTTTCTTCATTCCGCCATTTCATTCATTCTCCTTATCAGTCTCCTTTTGCCTAGTCGGCATAAGTGTGTGACGCAAAACTTAAAAATTTCTCATTTCATTTGGTATAAAGTAATATAAGTAAATGGGATTATTAGTATAACTACATTTCTAGGATTAAAAAAAAAATGGGACAAAGACCAACTTACAATAGCTTGACACTCAAATTAAATATTTCGACACATTTATTAACCTTAGGAATATTACCACAGGGGTGCTCCACAGGCCGATTTTTGAGTGTAGGTTGTGCACACGAGATTGTTTGGAGAGACATTTTTTATTTTTAATTAGAAACGGCATAATCAAACGGAGAAATATGCATTTTAGGGGGGTGAGAAATGTATGTTTAGGGACCATAATGGTAAATTTAGGGAGAGGCAGGTAAACTAGGGTTCAGAAAAGTAAATTTTAGGGGGGAATGGTAAATTTTGTCGGAAGATTTATAAATTTGAGTGGAGAATGGTAAATTTTGTGGGTACAATGTAAAACTTGGGAAATAGAATGGTAAATTTGTGGAGTTGCACCCATCTACTATGTAAGGAAAAACCTAAGTTCGTAAGATGTCAGCCGGAGTTGTCAGCCGGACGATCAGTGTTCGATTCACGATAGAAATGGTAAATTTTTCTTGTTCTATCCTCATTTCAATATGGCTCCAAGATTTCACCCAGTCTCTCGAAAGGGTACTTTGGATCAAGATCCAAAATCAACATACTCTAAGTGGGAGTTGGGAGCAGTGATGTCTGGGTTGGTAATGGTCAGGCTGTGACAACAGTTTTAGACTGTTATTGGTGGTGTGTTACGGCAAACTCCATACTACGTCACAAGCAGTAGAACTGGAATGAGCAATGAACTGGACAGACTGTGATAGTATAAAATAGGCTACCTTTCTGATTTCTAAGGAGACATTTTTGTTTTCAGTTTCGTGAGCTCTGAAATATACTTTATAACGTTTACAGTATGTTTCTTCACTATTATTTATCATTTATTAAATTCATTTGCTAAATTCTTTACCTGGAAGTTGGGAATTTTCATTATAATGCCACTTAATCATTATTATAATGTGGTAATTTTGCGATGTTCACGTTTACACAGCTACATACAACTACACTGAGAAAAAAATGTAGATGGCGTACTTAAAAAGATAGGTTACATTCGTAATTCCTGTAGTTTTTGGACTTAATGTACAGCAGACGTATAACTGAAAACGCATGTTTTATAATACTTTCTGTATAAGAGTTCCATCTATATGAAACTTTCTGTATGAAACAATGTAGGCGGTCAGGATCTCTCATACAAATGGACGTATATAACATATACTGACGAAGGTAACATAAGTATATGCATGTGATATACGGAAAACTGTTAGATGTCAGACATCTTGCAACGGCATGATGTAACATCTAAGGGCAGTGCCTATGTAGCATACGAATAACGTATGCTCCATACTGATTTCTATAGTAAGCAAGAGGATACCGTATATTTGTACAATATACCGCTGTCAGGAGAACGGATTTTCCTCTGTGTATTAGACCTAGGCATTAACTGAGATGGCAACACAGTCAGTGATATTACAACAGCGAAAACTCAAGAAAAGTCTAGTGTTGTGAGAGCTGCGGATTAAAAAGTAATAAAACAAAAATATTGAACTACTACGCAACATACCAGTTTCAGTACGTAAAACTATTGTTCATTGTGAATAGAGTACTCAAGAAACAACACATTTATTATATTATATAAAACCAATAATTTATGATTTCATACAAGAAAATAAGACAGTAGCTCGCTCATTCTTAAGAGTTATAGCCTACAGATTAATAAAAGTAGCGTGTCGCTCAATTGGAAAATTTTATGTTGAGGGCACTTTAAAAATTGCCGAATCCCAATCTGGCAACACTGGTTTCCCTAAAAGATGGAAATTTGCTTATTTAATAACGTTGGTCCAATACCCACATATGCCTATATATGGACTAGGTGAAAATGTATTATATAAATTATACCTTTGTATACATTTATTTGTCAAGAAAATATTTAAATTAATTTCCCAAGATTGTGTTATTAAAGCTAAATAGGAAAGACACTTAATGAAACTTATAATTATGATGGAATTGGTGGAACAAGAATGCGGGAGAACAGGGGGAAACCCTCGCTTACGATGTTGTTAATCGAAAACTAACGTGGCCAGTAATCGAATAAGGGATTGCACCATGAATCGAGACTCCACCCAGGGATTGAAAGTAATACTGCGAAAGTACTGGCAACCCAGGTTGAGCCCGATCGGGAATTTCGTAGCTCTGGGAAAGATTCCTCCCTTCATCACTGATCGAACTGTGCTGGGACTCGAACACAGACACATAGAGGACAGTTAAAAACAACCATGCTCTTCAAAGGCATTCGAACTCCTGATCATCAGCCCAACACCTAACTATAACAGCACCACTGAGCTACGTGCTCTCTATAAATATTCACAAAGTTTCTTAGTTTCAGCTAATTTCTTTTGACTCCCCAAAATTTTAAAGACGCAGTTTGCGTCAGAATAGACCAATGCGGAAAATCCTTGTAATATCAAATGGTAATATCTGTCTCTAGATGTATTGGAAAACCGCAACAACTTACCACGAGAACACATAACAAACATCCTTTATAAAAAAGAAAAAAAAAGAAACAGATCTTTTGATATGTGAAAATTAAATAATTTCTGGCATCAGAACAAGTGTTAATGATCTCATAACCAAAATATGTGTCCGTGACATAGTTCCCATGTTCTATTTCCACTCTTAACAGCAGCTTTCTATATGCTTCGCTAGTCCACAATACGGTATTTGTTGAAATTCAACTCTAAAGGGGGAAAAAATGTTTCTGGAACGGGTAACACTCACCCGTCAGCTGCAGTGAAACATTGGTTCAGCCTGTTTAGTAGACGACTTCATGCAACGATTTGTGACCAGTGTTGAAAATGAAATCAAATGCAATCTTTCAGTTTAACGTCCCACATATACGCCCTTTAAGCTAAGGGAGATGGATGATTACATCAACTGAATGATGGCGGAAGGGTCGGTGGAACGGGAATGTGGGAGGAAACTCGAATACTCCAAGAAAATCCAAAGACATGATGTTGTCCACCACACACTTGCTTGGCCGGGGTTGAGTTTGAACTATGAAGTCCTTTTGACATAAAATATAGATTTGTTATTTTAGACTAATAATGGAATATATCAAACAAAATAAAACGTAAAACGTTACAGTAATAGGCCTAATTTAGTAAAATAAGTATTCCAAATTTTTTTTCTTTCTTCTAGGGCACTTCAAAGTGCTTCGGCCCTAGGAAGTATTTCTTCTTTGCCTAGTCGGAAACACCAAGCTAAAAATACTTTCCAACAGGTACAGTACTAGAAGTATGAAAAGCCAACGGTTTGGTAGCTTATGAAGGACAAACATACAAAAGCTACAAATAAACGTACATTAATCTTTGTTTAGAGAAAAATATCATCTTTCTTCATCCTTCTTTCAGATTCATTTTGCTTTGGTATCTTGCTTCTTGCTATTTTCTCCTTAATCTTCCTTCAGATTCTGTTACTATCACCCAATGGCGTATTTACGATTTTGTTTCTGGGGGGGCTTAAGCCCGGAAGCCCCCCTAAGTACGCCACTGCTATCACCAGCGTTTTAGTTGAGAAAAATATTTACGGGAAATCATCTTACGAATTTAGCAGTCTCCACATGATCTCATGCTGGATTACAACATTGTCCAACTAACCTATTGACTTTCACTGAATAACGTAAAATTCTTTACAAATAACCTATTGTTAGACGTAAATTCTTCAGTCATAGTTGTGTTCAGCAGATGGTAGTGATTATCTTTCAATTTCCCTCGATCTCTAATGAGTATTTTTGAACAAAATAATTTACTCTGTCCATCAAATAAATCAGCGTTATTTTATTTCCGTTACGTACGGTAATGAATACAGAAAGAACGTATTTATGTTTAAGTAGGTTTGTATTTCTATTTATTGCAACATGAAAACAAAGGAAAATAAATAAATAAATAAAATACACATCCGTTATGTTTAGAGTAAATAATGAAGTAAATTATCTTCTCAGCTGTGGTAAAATTGGAGCGATGGATAGTTGTTTTGTGTACTATATTTGTTATGAGAGGCGCACTCTTCCGGGATCCAGTGTCCGGACCCCCTAAAAAAAACTTCGAAACGTAACATACATGTGTATTTTACATTTTATTAATGAAACTGTACTTTTTTAACAGGGAAATGTTTCATGTAGCATGAACATTTGATCTTACACTGTATTTGTACGTTTTATCTTACAAAAACAATCTAGTTCTATCATTTATTTTTCTGAAAATATAGCTGGAAAGTATTTTACAATTACTTATCGTCTTTTCGGATGCAGTATAATACCTCTTCAATACTACACAAACGTAGTAGCTTGTATCATTGGACCCCTCCCAAAAAAAAAGTTTCTGGATGTGCATCTGATTGTTATAACGAAATAGAAAATGAGGTTCACTAAAGAACTTCTGTTCATCCCAATGGTGAAAGTTCCTACGCTTGGAAAAATTTTCTAATGCGGCTTTTTTTCTTCTAAGTTTATCACACTAAATCCATTGTAACTATTTCTAATATATTCATGCATGCAATCATGAGAGAGAATGACCTCATATCTCACATTTGATGTTATATTTCTCGTGATTCCATGAACTCATGAGCCTTAAAATAGCTCCGCTGGATTTCGCGTTCTCAATGTGGTTGAAGTGAGATGGTATGCGGTGGTATGCCATACCGACACTGGTTTTGTAGTAATTAAGACATTCCGTCATTGGAAACTGGATGTTAATATACCTTTAATAAATCCATTTTTATACACAGATGAATAGCTTTGCACGTCAAAGATTTAATTTCTTATTTAGAAACGATTTCTAAGTTGCCAACACCGACATTTTTGTTATTTTTCCTACCTTTTGTTTTTAAAATGTGTCTACAAAGTTTACCCTTTGTTCCTACGCAAGAATTCGTGTTGGGTTGCAGTTAAGGGCCACATCCACGGGGGGCTAAGGGAACCGGGCCCCCCTAAACTTTGACTGGCCCCCTAAAAGTTTCACGGTAGGCTTGCAAATGAACTATAATATGGTGATGAAGTATAATATGATTGGGTCGCCCCCCTTAACTTCTACCGCCCCCCCCCCTAAATTTTTGGGCTGGCTACGGGCTTGCATGGGCCCAATCCAAATAAAAGTAATGTAATGAGGCAACTCGTGTTATTGTTATGAGTTCGTCAGGACTTCTTTCGTGTCTACAATGATAAAAAAATACATAACTGAGTCCGGTATTTCCGAGGGGAAAAATATACCGTAGTTTATGGAATCAAAAATCTGTTGTTTTCATTTTAAAAAAAAAAGCATTTTTGCATCTCTCTATATGCGGTTTTCATCTGTGTGCGTGAGTGTATTCCTAATATTTAAATCTTTGTGGCGATTGCTTTTAATTTAATCTAATATTGTTAGTTAATGGAAATTAGATATTTTTTTAGTAAAAATTAAAAAAAAAACTCTCTTGTATGCATCCCTAATAAATTCATTTATCAGAAAGAAATTAATCCTCATGAATGAATGTCAGTGCATTTACTTATCTTACTAAAACACAATGGAAGGCCACATTTAAAGAACATACATGGCTGACATACAATAATGGTGGATTTGGTTGTTCTATAAGTGCGAAGAGAACTTTGGACGCATTCAAATCTGAAAATTTGACCATGAGCGGATTTAGAGGTTGTCTGCTATGAAGGGAGAGGACCTCCCGAGAGTCTAGAAGACCCTTTAGACGATTGTCCCGCAAGAAATTGTTTAAAAATTGTTCATACAAAAAAAAACTCGGTTTTTGAGCATTTTCGTGTATAATTCTCTATAATACATCATAAAAGGATATTTTTTAAAAAAATATTTTTGTCAGAAAGTTGGGGGCGAAAGACAAAGCCTCTCCATGCTCCCTTTCCCCGTAACTACGAGAAGCTCTCCCACGGTTTTGAGTAATTATGTAAACAGAAATGCAATATTTTAGACAATATACCATCACTATTTCAACATTTAGATAGCTGGTATGTCGAGTCAAAATTGAAATAAAACATACCATCTCCGTTTTTTCCACTTCGAACACTTCGTTTTATATATATAACGGAAATAGAAATGTATCCAAGCTTAGCCACGTTTATCATCGACAGCTCTGCTTGAAATCTAAGATTTGGATGAACTAGTGTTAGACTATATACCGGTACGAGAATCGTGACGTTTATCGTCTCGTAAGCAACACTATAACCAATCCGTAGGCAACACTATAACCAATCCGTAGGCAACACTATAACCAATCAAATATACTGATGTGATGTCAGGTAGTTTTTGTTTACCTTTGTAGTCTTTACATGTTGCTGGAATTTGTTAGGTAAATGAAGATGGAAAACAAATTTGTAAAAGAAAGAAACCAAAAAGAAGTTCTGTATGGTACCAATCGGTTTCCCGTCTTATTCTGCTACATCATTTCAAGATAAAATTACATCTCCAGTATTCAAATGTTAATCATTACACATTATCAGTGGCGGTTCTACAAGGTAAAAACTTGGGGGAGGGCAGACACTTTCAAAAATATATAAATAATAGCTTAAATCATTTTTGTCACTCAACACTTGGGGAACCTAGCACACCCGGCCCCGGGATAGAATCGCAACTGCCCATTATGCTTGAAATTTGTCTTTTATTCCGCATTTTCCGCAAAGCATGACGCCCTCTAATTGGTAAAAATTTGTTAGGAGTCTACCGGAAGTAGTAATTTTCAATTACTGTTTTGAGTGCGAGAAAGACTCAGCTTCGATTCCCGATGTACAACGATATTGTGTATTTTTAATATCATTACTTGTATTTTTAATATCTTTACTTGTATTTACGGGCAATATGTGCTATTAAAATATGCACAAGCTATCTAAAAGAAGAAGAAGAAAATATAAAAAGAACTAGAATTAATTTATTTCGGAGGTAATAGTATACATGAGAACCCCCTGTCTTCCGTGCGCGAGGATACTTCATATTATATATTTATACGTTACCAAATTAAATCACTGCATTGTCTTCATTATATGTGCTTAACATTCTATTTTTACTTTCTAGAATAAATTTTGTTGATTTCGATTCGAAAAATGTTAAATATTTTTAAATTTATATCATGATGCAGACCAAAATCCTTGTTGCATATAATGTAATGCGCTATAGCATATAAAGTACAAGGACAAATAGGTACGTTCTTTTTTATTTTCGTATCAGTGGATAAGTAAATGAAAGTGGGTTTGTTACCCCCTTTCTAAGTTCGTAGATACTCAATGAATAATCCCTAAAAGTATGAGCGTCCAGCTTCTTCTGGAACTCAGACGGTCTTACGTATACTATATCCATTTCGGATATTATGATTGATTTTCTGTTAATATAGCAATCTAACGATATGTGCTATTGGTCGTCATAGGAACGAGAAATATGAGGTTTCCTTCATTACGCATTATAATAAAAGGTAATATCAAGATGAAGTGTTTAAAGTGGATTTTGCTAAATGGTCAACTAGATTTTAGACATATTCGAACTGTGGGCTATAGTGTGGACGATAACGCTATAAAAGATACAAAAATAAGTCACATTACAAATTGATGTTTTCTGCCGTAGATTGTGTTACAGATAAAAGTTCAGTGTCCCACCTAGTCTCAGTGCTGAGAAGGGATAGGTATACTAGGGTCTAAGTTGCACAACAATCAACCTTTTAACCAGTGATAATTTCAAAAGATTGTTCCGGGGGCGGGAAGTAATACACTGGGGGTGAAAAGTGGCATTTCCAAAATACTGGGAATCTACATTGAGCAGGGTAAGAAATATGGTCCCGGGAAAGTTCCCCCTGGGACACCCCCTGAAATTATCACTGCCTTTAACGACGTTAATTAAGTATAAGTGTACTTATTTACCAATATGGCAATAATTAGAAAACACGTAGTTTCAACAATTGTTCCGTAGATCTCGCACAACTTATTCGAATACTTGGTACACTCTATTATTATGACTGAAAGTAGGTTGTTCAACTCAAATGATTGCCATCAGATAGCAGTTGCAAACTGTATATTAGAAAAACGCTAAATTTAAATCTTTTGCAACAAATGCTTATCAAAACCTTTAACTTTTATGGAACAATAAAATAATGCTAAAATAGATGAATTTGCAGGACAGAAGTTAACATTTAATTCAGGAGACCTATTCTAAGCTTACTTTTCGTCTTAAGAAATTTGAAATTTATTAATATTCATAGCCGTACACAATGACTTTTCGATTTTGTAAACAAATATCTTAGGTATCCTATTTTTACTATTAAATATTGTATACACTTCATTTCCAAAATCAAAATCTCGAAAATGTATATTGTACGAGTGCAGATTCGCAAATAAATGATTATTTATCATATATATTGGTCTCTATTCGAAATTCTATTTAATCGAATCCGACAAGAACACAGAAGTATCGAGAACAGGTGAAAAAAAAAGAGAGAAAAAAAGGTACTGTTCCCGGCGGGGACTCGAATTTAGCTCGAATGGTGCTTTATAAGCCGAACGCCTTAGACCACTTATATATATATATATATATATATATATATATATATATATATATATATATATATATATATATATATATATATATATATATATATATATATATATATTGAACTGTATTAACTAGTACATTGCAAACACTGTCGGTACATTACATCAAACCAGTATACTATGGAATCTTACAAGATCACTTTGAGGAAATTAGCAAACACAGATGTTTCATGCAGATTGATCATAGGAAAAGTCTTATGAGCATATTTTAAGTATAAATAATATTCCTCCACTGTACACTTTGGCGTAGAGGACATAGTATAATAGATAGTATGCCCAATAAGCCAATTAACGGCATTGAGTTTTGTATTGGGATACCACACATACTCCGGAAAGGCAAGTATACGGCGGTCAAAATAGTTAGCTGGTTTACGACAGATCACCGCAAGCAATCCACATAAAGAGGTCCAGATGGGAGTCGTATCAATGCACTCAGACACACGATGCAAAAGAGTATCCAGTCGACCGCAGTGCACACAATTAGGAGAATCAGAACGATGAATAGTATGAAGTCGCTCATTGGTAGGGTGTAAGTCATGAATAAAACACAACCAAACACTACGAATGTCCGAAGATAAAATTTTGTTGTGCACATTTCGCCAGATCGCATGCCAGTCATAGGTGGGAAACTTATGACAAATTCGGGGTACAGAATGACACATAACACTGTTGATTAAAGTGCCATACAACATTTTAGTGGACATGGTACAAGCCTCGGGTAACGGTGGGGCATATGCCCATGCGGAAATGAGTTCCCGCACATATGCAGGACAATGACGAAAAAAGCGGATGTATGGCGGATTATTTTCAGTTAATGAAACAGTCCAGCACGATATCCATTGCGATGTGTGAGAGTCAGAATCAAGAAATAACTTCAATCCATTACGCATATAAAGAGCTTTGCATTTTTGTCTCACATTAGTAACTTGTAATCCGCCTGTAAAATATGAACAATAGGTAACATGTCGTGGGAGTCGAAAATAAAATCCACTCCACAGAAACCAGCCTATGAGAGAGTCAATCTTCCTTGCATAACACTCAGGCAGAGGAAAGATCTGCGCTGCATACCACACTTTAGAAAGAATGTAAGTATTAACAAACCAGGTGCGTTGTATCAAATTCAAGCTCCGACCTTTATTGTCTGCACTAAGTAGGCGTAAGTTCTGAAGAATAGGGTCCCAAATTATATCTGTCAGCACGTCAGTTCGAACTGTAAAGGTAATACCAAGTATTTTGACGTGGTCATTTATCAGATACTGATGGTCAATAGAAAAGTGTGACGTGACCATGGAAGCATTATATAACAATAACGTCGATTTATTCACATTGATTTTTTCACCACTCACCTGCATGAAAATCTGTAGACACTGTTCAATATGCGCAAACTGTTCATTCGTAGTGAAAAGGAGCGTCACATCATCAGCGAAAGCTTGAACATTGATATCTTGAAAATCATGATTCACTGATGAGGGGAGCGACATTAGATGGTAGAACAGAGGTTCAAGCGCCAAACTAAATAAATATACAGATAAAGCACATCCTTGTCTTACTCCACGACGTATGGAAAAGGGAGCCGTAAGGTGGCCATTTATTTGCACACGGGAAGTGGCGGAAGAGTACAGTGCACGAATCAAGTCAATAAATGAATCAGGAAACTTGTAGGCTCGTAGAACATTGTAGAGATAGTCGTGGGATAAAAAGTCAAAAGCATTTTGGAAGTCCACTGATAATAAACATGCAGGCATGCGCTTAAATTTAAAATATTCAGTGATGTCACGGATCTTGCTAAGAGCAGAAAACACATTCTTGGTAGGATGAATGGCTGCCTGAAAATCACTAATAATCTCGTGACAAACAAGTTTCCAGCGTCGTGCTAAGACTTTAGAGAAAAGTTTCATGTCAGTATTGAGTAACGTTATAGGACGGTAGTTCTGTATGGTCACCGGACAGTTCGTTTTAGGTATGAGGACAATGACACCTTGATTATCAATGAAATTGTGATGCCTTAAGAGCTCATTAAAAAGGTGGCATAACTCCGCTCCAACAATATCCCAATAGGAGACATAGAATTCATAAATTAGTCCATCTGGACCGGGATTCTTGCGGTCTTTACATGTACGCAATGCTTCTCGGACTTCCGTCGGAGTAATGTCCGCCATTAATTGTTGATGTACGTCGGGAGACAGTTGGGGCATTGTCTCCGGGAAATATGTCTCTAAACCAGTTCGATATAAGGAAGAAAAATGTTCATACACATGAGTCTTAAGATCATTAAGATCCGTAACTTCGCCAGCACCATCCATCGTAATAGCTTCAATGTAGTTCTGTTGACGTCGCTTCTGCGATTGAATATAGTGGTAAAAGGAAATGCGTTCAGATTTACAAAATGAGGCAGATGTGGAAGCCGTCTGATATCGTTCAAGAGCTCGAAGTTGTATGCGTGTAATCTGCGCTTTAACCCTATGAATATGACTGAGATTTTGAGGGCTGCTGGGTTGAGACCAGAGATCGTTTAATACAGTGTAGTAATATTCTAATGTCTGATGAGTCTCACGCTTAATTTCTTTTCCGTACCATTGGAAAAAACGTTTTATGTGGGGTTTAACGTAAGAAGTCCACCATTCAGAAATAGTTGAAAAGTAACGTCGTTGACGTACCCAAAATTGCCAACGTTGACGAAAATCATTCCTAATGGTAGCTGGATGGAGAAGTTGAGCATTTAATTTCCAGTAACTTCTACCATGCGTATGCGAGACACCTGTCGGAATTTTAAGAACACAATAAACCGCTGCATGGTCGCTAAATGAAACTGGACATATGTCCGTTTCAATGATATTTGAACAGTGAGAAGACGTTATGTACCACCTATCTAACCTGGACATCATATGACTATTCTTAAAAGTAAATTTAGGCACCGTCCAATGATTCCACCACACATCCCGGAGCCGCAACTGTTGTATAAGGCGGGTAAAAGTGACACTAGGGTTGAAGATGCCAGTGGTATCGATTTTCCGTTCCAGTACATTAAAGTCACCAGCCAGAATAATAGGATCACAATTATCTGGTAAAATCTGCACTATTTCCTCGTTATAAAAATGATCACGAGAACGCCTGTTAACTGTTCCAGAAATACCATAAACGTTCACAATATTAAATCCATCACAAAATAAACTGATACCACGGCCAGAGGGAAGTCGCTTAATGCGTTCGACGACAATACCCTTTTTGATTAAGATAGCAGTACCCCGATTGTTGGGTCCGATATTCACAATTGCATTGTACATTGGCAGAAATTCAAAACATTCAAAACGGACCTCTTGCAGAAGAATGATGTCGTAACCACTTAGCATAACAAAAGTTTTTAAACTATTTTGTTTCGCTGGATGGTGAATGCCAGCGATATTTATTGTACATAGACGGCGCACGTTAGGTCTAGTAGGAGACGGAGAACCTGCCATCAAGTTAATAAATACATAAAATAATAAAGCAATTTGAAAAAATAACACCAAAAACTGGATAAGTTGTGCAAAAATACACCTCACTACAGAGGGTGGAGAGGAGAAATATTGCATCCATCTGAAACTCAATCGCCACCACTCGTCCTGAAGTTTGCAAAGAAAGAAAAATAAAAACATAAATAGAAACAATCCGGTAAACATCACGTGAGAACTGCGCTGCAGGGAAAGCAGAAAATAAAATATATGGCATAAGAACCCAAGGGCACGTGAGCGGTGCTGACGAGAAGCTATACACAAGAACTTACGAAGCAGTAGGGTCTGTTTCACCACTCTTTTCACGAGACTCGCCTGTAGCAGAGAAGTTGTTACAAACCATGTCAGAGTCAAGGTCACCACCACCGCCGCTATGTGTTTCCGGGTCACTCACACTATCTTGGATTGCTTGGCTAACACTGTCTGTTTTATTTGAGAGCACTTTTCGTTTTTTACGTAACGATCGCCGTAGTTGATTTCCATGAGCACTAGTAAAGGGCAAAGTAGATTCAGATGCATTTTCAAGAGTTGTCGCTGATTTCTTAGTAAGCTGACCATGAGAGGTAGACAATGGGACATCATCCTGCGACGTTGCCAGATTGGGCGGGGCAGTTTGTAGCACTGAGTTGGTCGAGGGCCACTGAATCGGGTCAACACAATCTTGTAAGGCCGTAGTACTTGGCTCAGGTTCTGTTATGACATCATGACATAAAGTAGGAAATTCTGTAGGATCCTGCACCAAAGAAGGGGGAGCTCGAGACACATCACGAACACTCGTGGAAACACTGGGCCGTAAAGAAGGAGACAGTGAGTTTAACGAGTAATGCGGGGTTTTCGGGAGAGTACCAGTGGATAAAGCTGTCATACGAAGGTCGTCCTGTTTGTGCTGAGGACGAGGTAACTGACGAGGTGGTACCTTGCATTGGGAAACAAGATGATCCGTACTCAAACAGCGGAAACAAGTATGCAGCTGTCCAGGATACACAATTGAAGCCTTATAACCCATGAAGTGGAGTTTAGAGGGTATATGTTTCCCCAATTCTATATAAACTGCGCGAACACCATTCAACACAGGGTATTTTAAGTGAGTGCCCCACTTTTCATGTACTATTTGTTTAATCTCACCATATTCACGCAAGGTATCACGTACTACATCATCACTAAGTTCACACGGCAATTCAAAAATACGGACTTTAGTATAGTTAGTAGTAGCATCCAATATATTCACCACAGAGGAAACACCAGTCGAATGACGGAAGGGAACAGAGTCTGGCAAAGTACGTAAAGCTTGTTCAAAATTCAGAGCTGTATCCAGTTTTACATATACACAGAAGTCTTCGTTGTGTAATTGAATTGCAATCACTTTGTTCATCAGATCGAAAAAATTTTCACTTAACCATATGTGTATTTCAGCCGGTGACGGTCGTAATTGTCTGAAATTCTTGTCAAACTCAAATTTTAACGTATTTTGTCGAATGGTATTCATAACGTAGTACTACTTAACACAATTTTCAGTAATTAACACCACTATACAGTCCTAATCACAGAACAAAAAAAAACTAAAGAAAAAAACAAAAGAAACGAAGGATATGCTTTCACGGAACGCTCAAAAACACCTCCACACACCATGAGAACTCACGGTGAACTCGACCACTCGGCTATGGTAACAACTAGTGATTGCAGCAAAGGCTTCGAGTAGTAGTTCTTATTACAGAATAACATTTTCTGTTGCCTAAAATTTAAACCTAATTTACTTTAATATAATATATCTATTAATTTGTTTCATGAACACGTTTTCGTTACTTTGATGAATGATGTATGTTGTTGATATAGATTCTATTACATGTTCTTTCGTAAATATTATAGAAAGTATCAGGGTTATTTATGATCTTTCATGGAAAATGACTGGCGCATGCGCAGTACACAGACAGTTCAATTGGAAGGCGAGGAAGGAAACGCTAACACGCTGTTAGAATGTTTCATCGCTGTGAAGTATAAAGAACAGCTAAAATGTATTTTACGCTTGTCATTGCGTAAAGAATCACCAGGTTAATGTTTGTCCAACTTCTCACTGATCAACTGGACTCATGAAAAATAATTAATATTGTCATTACTGCACAATAAGAAGAATAAAGAATGTAAATTACACCACATTGTTCTCGAATTCAAACCTAGCTAAGGAAGGGACAATAAACAAAATGTGATTTATTCATTCGAATTGAGATAATTCAATGAAACTAGAAATTACACAATCAAAAGGAAAAACATCGTTAAAAAGACAATAATACTTTTATCCGAGATGTGAAATAAAGTTATTAATTAACTGAAATGAAAGTAATATTGGGCATGATATAGAGTAAGAAAAAAAAGTAAATGTATTCTTAGAAACATTCAAAGTAAATTCACAAATACTTTTTGAAGATATACTATTCTTCCTTTACGTTTTAACGAACTAATAAGTAAACAAGCAAAGGAAAAGAATGAAGAACGAAAGTATTGCTCTTGAAAAAATATAATAAATAAATGAAACTTAAAAAAATGTTTACACAAAAAATAACACACTAGTACTTCGTGTAATCACCTCCAGAGTCAATAACTTCTTGAGTTCTGGAGGGGATACTAGATACAAGTCTCGAGCAATACGACGGTGTGTCACGAAAATGTTGCCACAGTTCCATAACATGATTTTGAAGAAACGTTTGGTCTCTGTCTTTACGTCTCTCTTCCCATTCTTGCACCATGTAGGCCCACAGATGTTCAATTGGGTTCAAATCTGGGGATAGAGGGGGCCACTCAATACAAATTAACTCTGGATGTTCACTTAGTCACTCTCGTGTTTGCCGGGAAGTGTGAACAACACTGTTGTCATGCATAAATATATATTCTTCCTGTTCGGGGAAGTTTCTTTCTAAGGACAGTAACAACGTATTTTCGAGGATATTAATGTAAACGCTGCTGTTCATTCTCTCAGGCACCGCAACCAAATCTCCAGGACTACCAGCCGTCATGTATCCCCAAAAGTGTGCTGATATTCGTCCTGAACAAGAAGTTCTGATAATATTTTGTTCAGCATACCTGGTTCCGCGCGGTCTATACAATATAACTCTGCCCTGTTGGTTAGACTTGAAAACCTTCTCGTCGGTCCAGATGACTAAGTCCCAATATGACTGAGGTTGGGTTATGTTATTCTGTGCCCATTCCATTCGTCTGGCCTTGTGAGTTTCAGTCAGGAGAGTCTTCCTAGCGCGTCTTGAACAGTGTAGACCAGCCGCCAATAATCTTCTTCTTATTGTTTCGTGAGAACAATTATATTCTCTGGCTTTGTCCAAGAGGATTGACGTGTGGCGTAGAGGTCTGTTGATTACTTCTGTAACTAAAGCTTGATCTTAAGCTTCAGTTGTCACTTTTGGCCTTCCACTTCTTGACCGAGACCTGAACCATTCGCCACCTTCTTCATGTCGCTGAACCCATTTCTTGACCGTTTTCTTGTCACATCCCAGGTCTCTAGCAATCTGAGGCACAGTTTGTCCCATTTTTGCTCGGCCTATGATTTCTTCTCTCAGGGCAACAGACAGTTCTCCACAACCTTTAGAACGAGGCATTTTCAGAACCTGTTAGAAATTTGCATTCTGGCGTGTATGACAAATGTCGGTAAAGTGCATCTTTCTGTTTCTACTGCGCATGCACCAGTCAATTTTCATGAAAGATCATAAATAATCCTGACAATTGTTGTAATATTTATGAACGAATACGTAATAGAACCTATATTAACAACATCATTCGTCAAAGTAAAGAATACCGTAAACATAAAAAAAAAATCAACAGACTATTACATCAGGCCAAAATAGGCTTAAACTTCAGAGAATACAAAATAAATTTCATACTGTAACAAAAGATTGAACATGAAACACGCTTACTATATTTTCAGCTTGTCACATTAGCCGAGTGGACTAAGACATTCGGCTAGAGATTCTGAGGCACCATTCAAGAGTAGTTCGAATCCCACCGCAGTACAATTTGGTTTTACCACTTTTTGACGTTTCTGTTTGTGATCCTGCCGGATTCTATTAAATATAATTTCGCAGTACGCTAAAATATACGTAATATTTGAAATTCTTAACCTCCCATTTTTACATTTTTCAAGCTCAGTTGAGAAGAAAGAGGGAAAATGAAAGTACAAAGATTTACAATAATTACTTAGCATTTACTGTCATTGTAATTGTGGATATTTAATTTATGAAAATGTATAATGAACTAAAAATATATTTAGTAGGTCACATGTCTCAATTTTTCGATTCTAACTTGAAAGTTACAGTTTAGGCGGTGACATATCAAAGACCCAGGGGGTTGAGGGGGTTGTAACCCCTCCCATTGAAACTTTTATATTCTATTAAAATAAAAAGTATTTCAGTTTATAATCTTGGAAAAGCAACAATCACTGTGTGTGGAGGACGGTTTATTTATACTACGATTTATCACTTCCAAATGTGTAGAAGATGTGACTGGATATTGTGCATAATCATTCAAGAAATATAACACAACGAAGGGACTTCGTAAACTCTTCACGCCACCCCACGAGGAGGAAGTGCGTCCCGCCATCCCTCGGTTGGGAACTACTGCTTGCGAGGGAAACATTCTAACAGTGTGTTAGCGTTTCCTTCCTCGCCTTCCAATTGAACTGTCTGTGTACTGCGCATGCGCCAGTCATTTTCCATGAAAGATCATAAATAACCCTGATACTTTCTATAATATTTACGAAAGAACGTGTAATAGAATCTATATCAACAACATACATCATTCATCAAAGTAACGAAAACGTGTTCATGAAACAAATTAATAGATATATTATATCAAAGTAAATTAGGTTTAAATTTTAGGCAATAGAAAATGTTATTCTGTAATAAGAACTACTACTCGAAGCCTTTGCTACGATTACTAGTTGTTACCATAGCCGTGTGGTCTAAGGCGTTCGGCATATAAAGCACTATTCGAACTAAATTCGAGTCTCCGCCGGGTACAGCACTTTTTTCTCTCTTTTTTTCACCTGTTCTCGATACTTCTGTGTTCTTGTCGGATTCGATTAAATAGAATTTCGAATAGAGACCAATATATATGATAAATAATCATTTATTTGCGAATCTGCACTCGTACAATATACATTTTCGAGATTTTGATTTTGGAAAGGAAGTGTTTATAATATTGAATAGTAAAAATAGTAAAATAAAAAAAATATTTTTATAAATATTGATTAATTAATTAGAGTTATACATGACTTTCCAATCAGGATTATATAGAGAGGACTTACTTCTAAGTGCAATCCGAAAACAAATATTTGAGTTTTAATCTGACCCAAAGTTGGTAACTTACAGGATAATGTATACATGATTGGTATTGTAATTTTTATGCTTTTATTATAATCCTTTATAAGTTATGATTTTACCAATTCTAAATGTAGAACGAGAAACACGTGTAATATTATATTTGTTACGAAAACTTTTAAGCAATGATGCTTTCAGGACGTGATCTGAGGGAGAATTTGAGACCCCTCTCGAGCTAAGAAATTTCCGCCTTCAGTACCATATATTCGATCGTGCTCAATGTGGACTACCAATGTTTGCCCTCCACCCGCATATTGAAATTCCCCCCGAGGATAATTTTCTGAAGTCACCACTGTTTGTAAATAGTTTTTCGTTACAAATCAGAGGATAATGAAATAGTGAGTATACTTTTTTTTTTTTTTTTTTTTTTTTTTTTAGCTATGGATTTAAGATTCGCAATTCATATAATGTTCCGTTCTAATCGAATTTGAAACAAAAGAAGTTTTCAATGAGTTACTCAAAGAAATATTTTCAGCCTCCGGATGAAAATAGGAAGACACTTAAAAAAAGAAACAACTTACTACCGGGTTTGAACACACAAACATGTGATTAATAGTGTATCGACCCAAACCACTCGACCGTTTTGCATGCCTTTGCACGTTTTCTTTTGCCTTTTTGTGAAAGCAGTTTACTGTTCCATACTCGCTTTTGTTTATTCCGATACGACTATGAGTTCTCAGTAAATATTTGGACGTTACAGCTCTTGCAATGTATAAAAGTGTTTTTAGAATAAATCACAATCTATATTATGTCCTAATAACATGCGTAAAACAGGTTGAATTCGTGAAATGATTGAGGTTGGAGTGAACGTAAATGTTTTCATAGTTAGGAGCCTGGATATGCAAACCCGCTTAACGTGGGGATTTAATTTTGTGAAATTTGGTACCTTATTGCGTTTTATGCGGTTCTTCACAAACAATATTGTCTTAATTACTTGGCAAGACACACACACACACACACAATTGCTACAATGAAACCCAACGAAACAAAACTTCATTGCTATCAGTACCACGTCAGCAAAAGAAACAACAAAGAGCGAAATTATCTTTTCAACTCAACTGACGGATACCATCATTCAAAATACCAGTACTTAGAATTGCATGCAGCATCAGGCTGGATATAATTATTACTGAAAAAATATGAAACATCACATGGGAGAGAGAAGTAGATTAAAATCTTAGGGATGTATTTGATTAAATTTTGTTACTCTAAATCATTTAGTGAATGTTGATTTTAAAAGTATACTATTGTCACCAGAAGAGCCTATAAATGTTAACCTTTTTCGAAAATCCAGGGCGGGAAATTGCCTCCTCTTGCCCCCTCTGTGGGCGCCCACGTACCTTTAACAGGACATTGTATTTAAGAATGGTCCTTTTTTTCAACTTCTAATTTAAAAGGGCTCTATTGGAAATAAAGTTTAGTGTTTGCGCTATAAGGCGTACGATTTTACCGTTCGCTATGCTGGGAGACCCAAGTTCGATTTCCAATGGGAGTTCATGTGTGCATATAAACATTATGTGGCATACAAAATGACATTGATTACACACAATTGTTATCTATATTAATTAAATGTGCTTTTCATACCGCAGATAGTAGGCCTAAATTTTGATGAATATCTTCACTTGAAGATCGAAAAGCTGAAGAATACAGTATTTGTCTAATTTGCTTAAATCTTACGTAAGGTTGAAGTTCTAATTTCTCAAAAGTAAGTTTTTTTTTAACATAACTGTACACATAGTCACCCGCAGTGGAGGACCAGGGGACAGTTGCCTCGCCTGGACTTTCGAAGAGAGTTTAGTTCTTGGAAATACGTGACAAAAATATTAATTTAGTCTCATATATGACAGTATTTAATATATTTGTATTAAATACTATAATACTATAGTAGGGAAATACGTTTACTCTAGATACTGATGATATGTGCGTAAATAATTGTTGTTGTATGTTATGTATCACCTGTACGTGTACATCAAAATATTTGTGTATTTGCGACTGTGCTTGTCTGTCGGTCTTTTATTTCCTCCCGGAATCGGTCTTTTGCCCCAGCCCGCTTAGCAAATCCTGCAGACGTCCCTGACTATACATACCTTTTTCTTTTGTACTACATAAAATGTCGTAACAGTCAGGAACAGTCAGAATAAAAAATGGACCATATTGCATTTTAACAAAATCTTTATTCTACAACCGGTCAATCTGTAAAGGACGGGCTTAAGCCTGGAGAGTAGGGTTGTCACCCGCCTAGAAGTTTGGCGAAATATCCCACGTCTCGATGGAACTTACGGGACTTTAAAATGTCCTGAGTTTCATATTGATGAAGTTGGTTATTATTATTATTATTATTATTATTATTATTATTATTATTATTATTATTATTATTATTATTATTATTATTATTATTATTATTATTATTATTACTGGAACCTACAAGGGAAGTTCAAGAGAAAGCACTCGCCTGCAGAGAAACTAAGCATGTCATTTGAAAGACCAATTCATTGTGCCAATGCACATATTATCAATCTTTATTCCGTATTAATTTATTGCTCTAATTTCACTTAAGCTTAGCTTTGGTCACTTCATTTCAGACGCTCATCCCACCCAAAAACATTTTCTCTCCAGTTGTGTTCAGTCACCCTTCATAACGTTAAAAAAAATCCACATCCCAACTCCCCTCTCGTTTTCCTAATTTTCTATCCTCTTTCGTTTTCTTGTCCTTCATCCACTGACCAACCGATGATGTTTCAATTCACCACCAATGCAGTTCCTTGTTTGTTTCAATCCAGTTTAAAATATTAAACAGTTTTGCCAACCAATAGGAAACGAGGGTTCGCTTGCGTTTAAAAATTCGTATATGTTCTAAAAAACGGAAGAGATTGAAGAGAGAAGAGAATCAAGAGGGACGCAAAAATGACGAACACACTCAGAAAGGGAATGCGTCCATCCTTATTATCTTAAAGACAATTCCAAATTTCATTGAAGTGAGGAGTGTAGTGTGGATATCATAAGACCATAGACGGTGGTTAGAAGGACTATGCTGAAGTAACTGGTGACCAAAGGTGCACAAACTCATGAGGTCGGCGCTCACGAGTTCGGAACTCACGCTCACCCGACCTTAACCTCACGAATTGAGCGTGAGGTCAGACTAGTTATGTGAGCGTGAGGTTGAGTGTGCGTGAGGTCAGGCTGGTTATGTGAGCGTGAGGTCAGGCTGGCTATGTGAGCCTGAGGTTGAGTGAGCGTGAGGTCAGACTGGTGAGGTGAGCGTGAGGTCAAAATGAGTTTGTGAGCGTGAGGTCGAGTGAGCATGAGGTCAAAGTGGTCACCTCTGGTGGTGACATAAACGCCTCAGCGGCAGGAGCTGGACACAAACTTGAACACATTGTGAAAATAGTGAGTGTTTAGTGTTGAATGAAATTGTGCATTGAATGGACCATTTGGTGAATCAGTACTTGAGTCAATCAAGAGACAATCTTCAGCAGGGCCGGTTAGCCACAGATTAGAAATACGTAAACTGTAATAACCATTCATCAATAAAAAACGGCCAAAGACTGTGAAAAGGGTAAGTGGCAACTATCAAAATAAAATAATAACTATTGGATTGTTTCATTAATATATATTTACTTTAAAGAAAATTATAACGCTTCCAAATCTTGTTATTCACCTACAAGCTCACTTTTGTTCCTATTGATATACAAAATTTTGGCCGGGAATTTCTTATTTGTAGAGTCATTTGTTCAAAGACGGCTCCCCTAAGGACTTTGTTCCTGAATAACAAGAAAATATAAATTTTGAAGAAAAAGTATAAATAATTTATTGATTAACACTAGTGTTCTTTATGCTATCAGAACATACAAGTTTTATCGACTAACCAGATATCCTATCTGCACAATAAATCAAAATAGCAGGTAGTGGAAAGTAGGCCGTGTTTACAAACATGCGTCAAAGTGGCCTACCGATTAAAAAAAAAAAAGTTGGTTGTGCAACGATGGATCCCCTTAAATTGTACTCCGATATAAACTATGTGATCAAAAGTATCCGGACACCCCCAAAACATTCGTTTTTCATATTAGGTCCATTGTGCTGCCACCTACTGCCAGGTACTCATTATCAGCGACCTCAGTAGTCATTAGACATAGTGAGAAAGCAGAATTGGGCGCCCCGCGGAACTGATGGACTTCGAACGTGGTCGGCTGATTAGGTGTCAGTTTTGTCAGAAGTCTGTACGCGAGATTTCCACACTCCTAAACATCCCTAAGTTCACTGTGTCTGATGTGATAGTGAAGTGGAAACGTGAAGGGACACGTTCAGCACAAAAGCGTACAGGCCGACCTCGTCTGTTGACTGACAGAGACCACCGACAATTGAAGAGGGTCGTAAAGTGTAATAGGCAGACATCACACAGGAATTCCAAAATGCATCAGGATCCACTCCAAGTACTATGACAGACAGTTAGGCGTAGGGATGCACTCGAGACGCGAGAAGTCTCGCACGAGAAGTCTCGCGAGACCTCTCGCAGTCTCGCAACATTTATAAATTACATTTAATTGTATATTTAGTGATTTTACATTTATTGAGTTTTCTAAGTTGAGCGTTAATGCCTCCAGGAACAAAAAAGTGATTGGGGCAATAGACATTTTATGAAATTTATTATTATTCAAGGTTGATTTTCAGAATTAAAGCCTTCTTTAGTTTCTAAACATCATTCTAAACACTGCAGTTAGGTCAACTGTATGATCTGGAAATTGATCCAGAAAGCTATTTTCGTATCAAGTATAGTTTGCTGGATATTTTGATTCTCGCAATTGTTAGCATATTGCGTTATCCACAAGTCCGTTGACACAAGTAATGTTATTCCTTGGTGGTTGGTGTAAAGGGAGATAGGCAACAATAGATGGCAGCACTGTTCTCCTAGACAAGTAACGTATTTTTATATTTTCTCTGTTGCTTCCACAAATTTAATGCTAGAGAGTTTAAACTTTCTGAAAAGAAAGTTCAAACCTATTCTAAGGGAACAATCCGTGTCAATTTTGGATATTGAGACGTTAGAGCATTGCTCGGACTAGAAGCAGACAAAGACAAGGTTGAAATCCGGTTAAATAAAGACGAAGAAATTTATATATAGATAGATACTTTCCGATCAGCTTGACGCACCAAACGTCATAAGCTGTCTTTTGTATAAAGCCTAGCCTAGATGGGAAGTGTTAACGTGCCTTCGAGGACATTGTGTAGCACACGCATAATCGAGACCAGCACGCATACGCTCTCACTGGGATTGACGGTGCTTTTCAGTGCTGGAGGGTGAAATTATTATCATCATTACATCTTATATCATCAAATCGTTCATCACACATTTATAGGCACACATCTTCGCATTTACATTTGGGCATCAGCCCAGGTGCGGATTTTCGATGGCGGACCCACGGCTAGGATCAGGCAAAACGATGAAAGGCAAGCATACAGGATTACCGCAAGTTTTAGCTGGACCAACCGAGAGCAACACGAAGGTCAGGACCCGCAGGGATCCAAGCCACGTCGCCTCCACTATTAGCAAATCGCAGCGGCGAGGTTCTCAAGCCTCAGTTGCCTCTGCCACTTCAGTTATCTCTTCTGGCTCTGTTCGCAGCAGATCACCACATGCATCAGAACAGACAGACAATTATGCCGAACGCATTCAGCAATCTCCGCCTACGAAAAAGCAACATCTCGCTTCAAATCCGGATGTAAGCCAAGTTCCAATGGACATAGCTACAGTGTACATCTTCGAATCATTCTGACGGGTCTACTTCATCTTCCGTTCATTCAATGTTACTAACTAATTTCGACGTAAAATTCAGCAATGCGAAGTTTGTCGCCATACAACTACGCAAGTACCTCCCTCGGGCAGCTATAACAGAAATCGTCCATACGAGGAATGGTATCATCTTAAAAACTCCGGACCCAACTTTGCTCGCTACAAAAAAAAAACAAAGTGCCTATTGTCACTTTTGGTCCCAATGCGAAGATTCAATCACTGAACTCTTCCACACGTAAGAAGCCTCCACCACCGAAACGATCACCATTGTTATCTGTTGTTATTCGGGGGGTTGGCCCCTCTTATACAGATGAAAAGGTCCAAGAGGAGCTCAAGCTAGAAGGCCATACTATTACGAAAGTACTACGAATTAGAAACGACCAAGTCCCTACCTATATGGTTCGTGTTCTTACAAACCACCAAGACACCATCGATGAGTTATTGGCATCAGGAGCCTACATTTATAACCATAAATACCGAATAGAGCCATCGCGAAGACCAGTTCCTATGCCTATCCGCTGTGAGCGATGCCAGGTTTACAATGCTCATCAGACATCTGACTGTAAAAACATAAGTAAATGTGGCTACTGTGCTGGTCCACATAACACCCGGACTTGTAACAACTTGCAATTGCCACCAAAATGCGCCACTTGTAATGAACAGCATCCGGCCTACAGTTATAAGCGTAAGGCAAAGCCGGACCCTATTCAGGACCATTCTGAACTTGTCGTTCCTTTGTGACCACCGACGCCAGTTCAAACCACTCCACATCCAACTGACGCTCCTGTTTCATTGGACCAGCAACTAACGTTTCTAGCACTAGATCTGCAAAATATTCATCCTTTCATTAGGCCTCATATTCTACAACAAATCATTATAGCAGCAAAAACAACCTTCCATGTCAATTTTACTGCAACATATTCCGGCAATACTGTCCATTTCCATAAATCGCATGCTACTACTATCAATTAATATCATGGCTTTAACTTTTCTCTTTCTCAACATCCGGTCAGTACCAAAGAACAAAATTTTATTTGAACAGCTTCTTCTCGAGGAGCATGTAACAGTCTTCCTGCTTAATGAAACATTTCTTACAAGCTCTCGCTCTTGTCGTCTACCACGATATACCATGCTTCATTCTGCAAATCCTCTACCTACACTTCGAGCTAATGGGGGAGTGGCCATAGGGATTTCTGCTTACATCCCTTTTCGCCAGCATCACTATACTGCAACAGCTGTTCCCGAATACCTGATTGCCACTGTTTATTTCAAAAATATCATAATCACACTGGCAACTATATATATAAGACCAAACCATCCATTACCTGAGCAGTTCGTACAATATATCTCCAACACTTTCAATAGATATATTATCATGGCTGACTTCAATATGCATAGCCGCAGCGATGGTGACCAGACCAATTTTGTTAATATAACGACGCACACTACTGGAATTATTCTTGATCTTCCGCAAGCTACGCGCCCTATCTCAAACACCAAGACTGACATAGTCATCGCCTCAGCAAATCTTGTCTCACACTGCAATGTCGAAATCCTTGATCTTCTGGGCAGCGATCATGCACCCATCAAGCTAGTCTATAAACAATATTTAGCTACAACTAGTTCTTCGTTACCATTGCGAGTGAGCTTGCGTTATGATAGAGCTAACTAAATTGGATCAATATCGTACCCATATTTCAGACCTCACCAGAGATCTAACCGAACCCACCAAAAGCGACTTATATCAGACTGTAGACACCATTACCTCTGCAATCCAATAAGCCAGCAACTTATACATTCCAACCACCCAATCCGTTCCCTATCAACCTAAGCTTCCGCCTCAATACATCACTATGATCAAACGTCCACGCCAGTTCTATCGAGACTATCTTCGCACTCGCAATCCAGAAGCACTCCGACATCACAAACAACTTCAACGTACAGTTCACAACTACGTCAAAGCATATAAACTTCGCTCCTGGGTGAAGACATGCAACAATCTTTCCGAAACATCGCATCCTACAAAATTCTGGATTCGCTTTAATGCATTGTGTGGGAAGTTTACTACTACACCCTACCCTATTTTATTAGGCGACACACCTATTACTACTGATCGAGATAAGCGAATGCATTTGCAGACCACTTACAAGAAATTTTCACACCGTCAGCTGACAACGCACCACACGCCGCAGACAGACTTAACACTTCATATCCACAACTTCAACCAAATATTACTCATATCTTACCTACTAATGCTGCTGTCTCTGCTCCCATCACTGTTCAGGAAATCTCACAAGTTCTTCATAATAAACGAAATACTGCACCAGGTCTCGATAACGTGACATATCGCCATATCAAAGAATATCCTATCTCGCTCCTGCTTCTTCTTGCAAATGTTTACGCATTCATACTGCGCACTGGCTACTTTCCTTTAGCTTGGGAAACATCTAAGACGCTTATGTTTCTTAAACCACACAAACCGCCGCAGAATATTACATCCTATAGACCTATCCAACTTACTTCCACCTTCAGTAAGATCTTTGAGCGTATTCTGGTTAAACGATTACATCTGTTCATCGCCGATCATAACTTACTTCCAGTCACACAAGCAAGTTTTAGGCCAGCCTTCTCTATCAACGATCAGCTACTCTGACTCACAACGCTCATCACACAACATTATAATTCAGCTCAACCTTCCTGCTTAGTGTTATTTGACTTGGAGAAAGCATTCGACAAGGCCTGGCACCTTGGGCTCCTATATAAACTTATCAAATTCCAGCTTCCTATCTCATATATTCGCCTCATATACAATTTCATTACCAATCGTATCACCTATATCTCCGAACGTGGCAGTTTATCACACCCTATCTTTCTATTCACTGGAGTACCGCAAGGGTCGGCTTTATCTCCTATACTATATTTTCTGTATGTAGCTGACATGCCCCGATTACCAGATAAAGTACACCTCTTTCAATATGTGGACGACACGGTCCTTCTAGCAGTTGGAACAACTATCCAGCAGATCAATACTATCTTACAGACTGCTATCGAAAGCTTCTACCTGGTGTACTCTTTGGAGGCTTACTATCAACGCAGCGAAAACTCAGGCCATAGTTTTTTTTTTTTACCACCCATACGAACTTCCAAATTCCGTAGAAATCCAAGAAAACTCTCTCTCCAGATTGACGGGGCGCCTATTCAACTCAGTAATACTGTTACATATCTGGGAATTACATATGACCGCCACCTTACCTGGTTGCAACACTTGAAACATGTTACTACTAAAGCCTATAATAGACTAAATCTCTTGAAACGATTGACTGGTACCACTTGTGGCCTTAAAGCACACACCATACTAAATACGTACAAAGTATTTTACGACCAGTCCTCACTTACGGCTCCACTGCTTGGTTAGCTGCTCCGACAAAGCTCTACAATAAACTCTTAATCCTAGAACGCCATGCTTTTCATACAGCGTTCCGTGTTAAGCTACCTAGTCCCACACAGGAACTGTACCGCCGAATTACCTTTCCGACCTTACAATACTATCTTGAAAAGCTGCGGCTAACATATATCACCAGACGTTTCGAAACCGGACATCCTTTACTTCAGGATACAATGCGTTATTTAGCACTTCACCCAACACCTCACCGTTACTATCATTCTCCACTTTCGCTTCTCTTCACTTTATATCACTATACTCTACCACCATTAGATCCCGCATTACCTATCATCGCCGATTACGTAATTCATGAACATCTTCCTCTCATTCACCCATCATTTCCAGCACAGTGATTACCATTATTTACTAACACGGGCCTCATTCGTTTTCATCATTGCCTAGAGCAGCCCCTACGCTGAAGATAAACTCATTCGTCTAACACCACCCACGTGTTGTCCTGTGTATGCACCTCGCCACATCATTCACGCCCATTACTATATCATTCGTATCGTGCATGCTATACTTAATCCTCCGTTATGATCATTAATGCTCTTTGCTTATAATATACTGTCTGATCATTTCCTTATTTATTTTCCTTTAATAACAATCATATATATGTAAAGTAACGTTTCATTTATCTATTTATATAATCTATCACATCTTACTTTTGGCACTTCTATTGTTCTCATGTTTTGCTTTGTTTTTTCACTTATATATATATATATATATATATATATATATATATATATATATATATATATATATATATATATATATATATATATATATATATATATATATATTTCTATAATTATCATATTCATATTTGTGTTCAATTAAACTCGATATTCTGTTACTGCTCTTATGTTATTAAAACTACACCTACCATTCAAGTATGATTATGATCGAAAAGATCATAATGTCCTAGTTCTAGTAATAAATAAATAAATTACTCTTAACCCACCCATGCCTTACTTCTTTACCATAATACCTTCACTTCTCCCACCTAAGAGAGGGTGTAGCCCTCTAAAAGGGAGCTAGCCTATGGCTAGCACTTAAAAAAACATATAGATATAGTAAAAGGATCCGGGTTTGGTTCAATGAGTTCAGAAAAACATATACGGAAACGTTATATTCTTTATATCCTAATTGCAATGGCGACTTTTTTTTCGGGGCAAAAATGTGCCCGCATGGCATACTGGAGAATAATGCTGGAGACCTCTAAGCTGGAAAACAATGTTGGATCCAGCAACAATTTATGCTGGTTTTGCTGTAAATTATGCTATTAATTTGACGAAATTTAATGGTCCAGCAATCAATTTCTAGCACAACTTTTCTTTTAATTTGGAGCGGAGAGGACACCAGTTCGGATACCATGTTAAACTCTAGGTTCCGTCTTCTTAGGATGTTATGAACATTCATCCCATGGAATGCATTGGCAAACCACCATGGATTCACCTTGCCAAGGGACTTTTAGGTCAAATACCTGCCTTCGGACAGAATATCACATCATCATTCATTAACAGCCATAGAATAACACATTACAAAATTTTGACCCAGAATATGTGCAAGACTGCGAGACCATGCGAGAAAGTCTCGCGCGATACGCGAGATGAAACTCAAAATTTTATGCGAGACGCAAGACGAGACTTCACATTTGTGAGACGAGACGAGACGCGAGACGAGACCAACATTTGAGGTTGCGAGACGAGACGAGACTTTTTCATATCTCGTCTCGTCTCGCGTGCATCCCTTAGGCGTGAGGTGAGAAAACTTGGATTTCATGGTCGAGCGGCTGCTCATAAGCCACACATCACTCAGGTAAATGCCAAACGACCCCTCGCTTGGTGTAAGGAGCGTAAACATTGGACGATTGAACAGCGGAAAAACGTTGTGTGGAGTGGCGAATCACGGTACGCAATGTGGCGATCCTTTGGCAGGGTATGGGTATGGCGAATGCCCGGTGAACGTCATCTGTCAGCGTGTAGTGCCAACAGTAAAATTCGGAGGTGGTGGTGTTATGGTGTGGTCGTGTTTTTCTTGTATTCCTTGTTGTTTTGCGTGGCACTCTCACAGCGCAGACCTATATTGATGTTTTAAGCACATTCTTGCTACCCACTGTTGAAGAGCAATTTGGGGATGGCGATTGCATCTTTCAACACGATCGAGCACCTGTTCATACTGCACGATCTGTGGCGGAGTGGTTACACGACCATAACGTCCCTGTAATGGACTGGCCCGCACAGAGTCCTACTTGAATCCTATAGAACAACATTGGGATATTTTGGATCGTCGACGTCGTGCCAAGCCTCACCGACCTACATCGATACCTCTCCTCAGTTCAGCACTCTGTGAAGATTGGGCTGCCATTCCCCAGGAAACCTTCTAGCATCTGATTGAAAGTATTCCTGCGAGACTGGAAGCTGTTATCAAGACTAAGGGTGGGCCAACACCATATTGAATTCCAGCAGTACCGATGGAGGGCGCCACGAACTTATAAGCCATTTTAAGCCAGGTGTCCGGATAATTTTGATCACATAGTGTATGTAAAAAAGTAATAAACAAGTGAAAAATAAAACTTCAGCATGTGTATTCCATATTTCATGTACCCACTATAAACCATCACTAATCACCACAAAGAGCACATATTCCAACCTGGACTCTATCTCGCCCAAAACAGTCGTCATGGAACCAACTCTTGCAGTCGTTACACTTGAACCAATCCTTTCCATCAATAGCATTGTAATAATAACCGCCGCTATTATAGCAATGGTATGCACTATGTTTATTTGAGATTCCTTTCCCTCGATTTTCACAAGTTTTTTGCTAGTGAGTACCTTCCTTTCTTGACTGTTCATTCCAGCAACATACAATACAGCAAAAATTCAGTTTCCACAATACAAAAGTACGACTTACACTAATTGGAACATTTCTGTTTCTGGTCGTCAATGCATGCTCTCGACTAAACCATCTAATGACAGTTAATTACCTGTTTATGTCATGTGCATTCATGAAAATGGAACACGAAGGCGAGCCTTGTAATTTGTACTGCATATCATTGCAAGACATATTTATTAATCTAAATTCACGACATATTCAGCTAGCATAACAATATTTGTAAGGGCTGTCTTACCCCGCATGGCTTATGCATAGGAGGGGCCATCTTACCCCTACACCTATCATGTAGGGAAAATAACAAAGGACACGTTTGTACATTGTTGCATTCAAACCAGAAAGCAGCGTTGTATGCTCGACACCTCATCTAATACTCCTGTACACCTGATTTTTATATAACTACAGATTTGCTTGTTTTTCTAGAGTTTTCCATTAAGCAGATAGTTACATCAGCCATTTTTAGTGGTATTTTTATCACTTACCTATGTATTGAAGAGTATGCAGCCGGATGCGTCCTTTTATCAACATGGCGCTTATGCCACTCAATTTCAGAAAGCTTCATTGCGTGTTTGAACAGGAACCTTTAGTTCCAAATTTCGCCACGCGCGGCGTTGCGAGACAAAACGTTGTAGGTAGACCGTCTTTGACAAGTGGCCATCTTTGAACAAATTACCCTAATGTTTTTAGCATATGATTTTTTTATAAAGTAGCTCAAAAAATTTTTTAAATTTCATTTTTACCTCTATTTTGTTCAGTCACATCATGCTGATTACAACAAGGTAATAAAATTCCGCCTTCAAAATGAGAAGAAACCTTACAACAGCAGCAGGCATTTTTGCCGACCCTAAGCGTTTTAGTATTCGCGCGCTACCTTGTATTCTTTTTCGCGCGCTACCTTAGCCAGCTGTTTTAACTTGGTCATGTAAAATGTACAGAAAAATTTGGTCAAGTCTTTAATTTGCCCATTTGAGTCAAGAACAGAATCCAATTAACCCCTGCGCCAGGGACGTACGCAGGAATTTATTTCGGGAGGAGTCTAAAGCGTTTCAGTGGGTTCAAAATACAGTTTGACGCTAAATTATATAAAAATTTCTAAAATTGACCCTAAAAGTAGACTACATTTACAAAAAAGTCGTAATTTCGGGGGGGAGGGGGCTCCGGACCCCCAGGACCCCTGCGTACGCCCCTCCCTGTGGGGCTTCTAACCCGTTCCTACTACTACTGATTCGTATAGTAAAACTACACGCTTATTTTAATGAAAAAGGTGAAGCGACTTTAATTACTAGCCAGCTCGGTAAATCATTTTTTTAGTATTATTTTCAATATTACTTTAATGAAAAAAGTGTCATGAAAATTTTAAAAAATATGAAAAGTTCCTTGGGCCGAGTTTGAACCCACGCCGAAAGTGAGAAATACTACTATCTCGCTCGGCTACGAGGGCCGACAGCAGCCGCTGTTCTCTTTCTGCTATATGTATGTCATGACCCTTGATGTCTTATCTATATCAGCGAATCAGATCAGAGTATACCTGAAACATTTGGCATCCGCATATATGCCAGGAGCAAGCAAGTAGCAATGCGCCTGGTAACAGAAAGTCTAAGCTCACGTTGTAATTGGTGAACATCGACTTCTCAAAACTTAACAAGTAACCAGAAATATACATTAAATGTGATTAGCAGCTGCAACAGACTTGGGAATTGGAGCACTTAAAGCAATAATAACAACAAACGGTACTCCCACAACAAGAATTATATTAAAGTATTGAGATAATTAACTTTTGTAATTTGTACTTCCATGTATTTAGGTAAGTAATATATTATAGTTAGAGACGAATCTTTTTCGCTAATGCGATACGTGCGAAACATTAAAAAATTGCGTATATGTTTGAGGAAACCTCAAACTTTTCGTTTCAGAACCAGAAATCACTTTTATATTATCGCGAATTTTCGCGAAATTCGACATTACTTGCGATAGATGCGAATAAAAGCGAAAACGTGAAATTTCTGCTAATTATTGCTAATAATAACTAAAAAGCACATTTCCAATATTATTTAACTTAAAAATCGTTTCATTTTAGCGAAAACGTGCACTACGCTAAATTAAGTTATCCATAAAATCCGTAAGCTTGCGTGGCGTGATGTTACTCTCTGGGATTTTCAACGTCTCTTTGTGCGTCTAAAACCAGCCGGGACGCTTATGCTCACCTTATTGTCGAGAAAATGAAAAACTTGCAAAATAAATTAGAGTTAGCTCAAGCAGGAAAATTTGGGTCTGCTACTGCAGATTTGATTAAAAAGGATAGTGCTTCTCACCAGGCTAAAGTTGAAGTAAAGTCTAAAATTTGCGTGTCAAAAGCATTGACGAAGCTGCAAAATTACACACAAGCAAGTGACCACAATTATTGTGTGTAGAGAGTTTGCGAAAAAGCTCTCCGAGCTATTTGATCCAGAAATTGTTTCACTTCTTAAAGATGTAGACATTAATGAGACTGAACTGTTGTTTAAAGCGTTGACTGTGTTTTGTGGTGAAAATCTTCATGATCTGTTGGTTGCTTACGGTGAATTTAAAAATAAGGTTATTGAAGTTCTCAACAATGAGGATAAGGAAAGTATCATATTAAACAGTTTAAAATTAACCACAAGTCATTTGCAGTCGAGCTCGTTACATTCAATATAGTTGCCAGTCTCGAGTGTTAATGGCGAGAGATTCTTTTCCAAGTACAATATAATTGTTACTGACAGGACAACAAACTTAAAAGAAGAAATGATAATGCCCTCCTCTATGTTATTCTTTAACTAAGGATGAGATTAGAGGAAGTGTTTAAAATTTTGCATTAATTTCTATATTTCAATAAATACATTAGCTAGAATGTGCACTTAATCAAGGCATATTATCATTTTTGTATTATATATACCAGTGGTGTCCAATTATAATGAGCCTGAGGGCCATAACCGTCTTTGCTAGCAAGGTGGAGGGCCGCAGCTAATAATAATAATAATAATAATAATAATAATAATAATAATAATAATAATAATAATAATTATTATTATTATTATTATTATTATTATTATTATTATTATTATTATTATTAGTATTAGTATTATTAGTATTATTAGTATTAGTATTAGTATTATTAGTATTAGTATTATACAAAAGAAAAATATAAAAATGTATTTGAAATATTACATTCAATGTGATAAATGAGGGTGACTAGGAGAGTTTACAAAGGCTGGGATATCTACATCCAATCCTGTTGTTGCGAGCCGCAGAAGATGTAAAAGACCATCTCCAAGGCAGCTTCTGAAGCGATTCTTTACAATTTTCATGATTAATTGGTTTGGTTTGGTTAATTGAAGAAATCGTTCCTTTCAGCAACGATGCCTTGCCTATAGCTACATTACCGACTCCAGTGTTGCCTTGGATGTCTGGGCCTTTTTGTTGTACAGAAGCGCTAAATGGATGCCTTATTTCGAAAGAAGAGTGGAAACATTAAAAGAATGAATATAAATGAAAATATTATCAGTAATAATAATCGTATGTCGTAAGAGCTTTGTGGGCCGCAGAAAATGGTTTGGCGGGCCGCATGCGGCCCGCGGGCCGCCATTTGGACAGCTCTGATATATACCTTATTACCAAAAATATACAGTTTACAAGTACAATATTTAAAAAAAAAATCTGCTACATTAAAAAATATAAATGCGGCATAAACGCGAAAATTGTGATAATTAATGCTACAAAATATCAAAATTGTTGCGAAAAATTTTTGTGTCTAATTATAGTCCTAAACATAGAGTACACGTTATTTAAATTGGGCATATTTTTATTATATATTTATAGAGCCTATACGATTTAGGGTCATTTGTTCAAAGACGAACACTTGTTAAACACAGCCTATCTACAACGTTTTGTTTCGCAGCGCAGCGCGTGGCGAAATTTGGAACTAACGGTTCCTGTTCCAACACACAGTGAGGCTTTCTGAAATGGAGTGATATAAGCGCCGTGTTGATAAAAGAAAGCATCCAGCTGCATACTCTTTAAATACAAAGGTAAGTGATAATAATATCACTATCAAAGTAGCTGATATAACTCTCTGCTTAATGAAAAACTTGAGATAAATAAGAGAATCTGTAGTTATATAAAAGTCAGGTGTACAGGAGCGTTGGATGAGGTGTCGAGCATACAACGCTGCTTTCTGGTTTGAATGCAACAACGTACAAGCGTGTCCCTTGTTGTTTTCGTTGCATGGTAGTCATTGGAGTAAGGCGGCCCCACTAATATTGTAATACTAGTTGAATATGTAGTGAATTTAGATTAATAAATAATATTCACCTTATGTCACTCCTCCCACACATAACACATGTCATGCAGTCCTTTAACAGAACATTTTTCAAACTACTTAAGAGGCACTACAAAGTCGGTTGCAACATCTTGGTGAGGAACAATCCAAGTAATCCTATAAATAAGCTTCGATTTGGAGAAATATTTACTCAGGCGTGGAACAAAAGCGCTAGTGTAGATATGGCTGTTTCCGAGTTCTCGAGCACAGGTCTATATCCTATAAACAGATACGCAATTCCACAACATTACTTCAATATCGCTGATTGTACTGACAGACCTAGGGCTACTGCAGACGATGTCACATCCTTCTCCACAGGTGCAACCACTCCATTCACTGGTCCCAACGCCGATGGTAGCCTTGTTCAATCTCCAGTCAGATCTAGGCCTAACTCAATACCACTCATTCTAGCTTTGGAATTTACTCATTTATACAAGGCCTAACTCACCTGTTTCAACCCCTACCTATGAACCCATGCCTTCAACATATCATGAGACGACGAATGGAAGTGCAAGCATGGTGCGGTTTGCAGATTTAATTGAGGTATCACGTCTTGATACTGCTAGGCACAGGATGAAACTCAGATGTACATCTTCTGAAGAGTTGACACCCGTTGAATGCATACCGAAAGCAAGGTAGAAAAGTGAACAGTCAAGAAAGGAAGGTACTCAGACGCAAAAGAATTGTGAATATCGAGGGAGAGGAATCGCAAGGAAACGTAGTAGAAACCGTTGTTATAAGTGTGGCGGTTATTATTACAATGCAATTGATTATAAGGATAGGTTCAAGTGTAACGACTGCAAGGGTTGGTTTCATGAAGACTGGTTTGGGCGAAATAGAGTTCAGGTTAGATACGTGCTGTTTGTAGTGATTAGTGATGGATTATAGTGGGGTACATGGAATATGGAATACACATGCTGACATTTTATTTCTCACTTGTTTATTACATTTACTTTACGTTTTTTCTATACATGAGGTGCCTAGTATCAAAATCCAACGCATCCATTTCCCTTAGTTTCGAGTAATCTCACAAAACGTAAAGTGAAGCTCCATATACACGCGTACAAAGTCTCGTGTACAAAGTCCCGCGTAGCATAGTCACTAACGCTCTCGCCTTCGGTGCGAGCGGTCCGGGTTCGATTCCCGGTGAGGGCACTCGGTCGTAAAATGTAGAAAGTTTTTTCAGGCCAGCCATCCTGAATGAGGTTTTCCTGGACTTTCCTCATTCACACCAGGCAAATGCCGGGATGGTATCTAACTTATAGGTCCCAGGTCGCTTCTTTCCTTCCCCAATCCTTTCTTCCTTCCCTTTCCCCGGATAGTGTGCTCGCTGAGGGACGTCATCCCTCAAACGTGACGGGCTAAATGACCATAGATGCTGAATGGCCAGAAAATCTACAATCTTATCTGCGTACAGAGTCCCATATTTGAACTGTTTTCTTAGTATGAAATATTAAGCTTTTAAACAAAATTCTGTTTCTATAGATATTCCTTTAGATCAAACGTATAACAACCTATATATAACTCAATTTCGGTGAAAAATGAATTTGGCGGCCTATGATACTAGGCGTCTCATATATCGGATTACGATTTAAAGGATCTGTGTACAATAAACTTTTTAATGGTAGGCCAACTTTGACACATGTTTGCAAAAACGACCTACTTTCCACTACCCGCTACCTTGATATATTGTGCAGACAGGATGTCTCGTTAGTGGATAAAACCTATATTTTCCGATAACCTAAATAGCAATAGTGTTAATTATTATTTTTTTTCTTTTTTTATTCAGAGACAAAGTCCTTAGGGGTGCCGTCTTTGAACAAATGACGCTAAGGATCTAAGATCTAGATACTTTGGCAACTGTAATATTTATTTTTGAGATCGGCGTTCTTCCAGGCTCATTAATGTCAGTTGGATGTGCATATTATCTTTCTTGACTAGCACATGTTTCGTCTTCCAAATTCCCAATACCGTTCGCACTTCCGCTAGCAGAAGATGCGTTATGACTTTGACTTTGACCAGTTCCTGAAGAAATATACTATAGTAATGCACTCTGGTTACGCTCTTCATTTTTTCTGTTTTTCCGTCCGTTTCTCCTGATACTGTGCTGTGCTTTCTCGAATTCGTTAATATCTCAATTGAAGTAAAATTGTAACTAAATAATGTAAGTAAAGGTAGTTTTGAATTGATTGTAGGGTAAAAGAAAGCAGTGATGGTTTCAGTCACCCCTAAAATCATCATTAAAAGCAACTGAAGCTTACTTAGGTTATTCAGTTACACTTTAACTTTAGTTATTGCTAAATTAACGAACTTAATCACATTTAATTACACCGAATTCACATTTAACACTCAATATTTACTACATTCAACTACAATCACTTTGAAACCGGGTCGTAAGTTGACAAATGATATTTACGTGCAGGAAGTAGCAGGATGTAACACGAATTACTGACGAATCTATCACCGTTAGGTATGCGCACGAGACAAAATTTGTGGCTGTCTCGTCTCGAAAATGTGCTGTAAAAGTTATGTTTCGACTCGAAAAATGTATATTTCTCTATTGGAAGAGCCGTGTCTCGACTCGAATTTTGACAGAAAAATCCTGCCTCAACTCGTCTCGTGCGCATCCGTAATCACCGTTGACTTTCGTAAAGCCCTAAAATTGTGGACCACAGATTAAAAAAACAAGATTGGGTACAGCCGTCAATTGGAAAATTTTGCCAATAGTCAACGTTTTATTTTTTTAAAATTTGACTCCATATTTTTGCCGCCCTTTTTAAATTGGCGTCCAGGGCGACCCTCTTTCTCTCCACCCCTCTTCGCTACGCCACTGAATATACGAATTCTGTGTACATATATTCTGCTTACATTATGCACAATTGTTTGATAATGTATCACAATTCTTAATGCTGTTTCTATGTTATACACACTTTTAAGGGAAGTCATGTTAGTAAAATTAAAATATGTATATATCATCTCAAGCTTAGAGAAGAAATCTTACAAAAGAATTAGAATATTTGTACAGTTTACTAACGTGACTGCCCTCAAGAACCCCCACTGTGTATGCGTGTCGTACTTATATGCTATCTACATAAACGAGCTCTTTAAATGTTACTCTTCTTTTGTAAATTAATAATTTTACCTGCATATTTTTTTTTAACAAAGTGGCTCTCGGATTTTTAATCTGTACCGCAGTGATCTTTGATTTTATGTTCTAAATTGATATCATTTATTTAAAAAACACTCAGCTGTATGTTAAAAATTTATTCTTGTTTTCTATTCTCAGTTGTACTAGGTCTTTAAAAAACAAAATGATAAACCCAGTGGCGGCTAATGTTAGTGTTGCAGCGTTGCGCAACGACCAAAGTATTTCAAGAAAAAAAAATATTATTAGCAATAGTAGTAAAGAACAGAAAAAATGCTTTCTAATACTCCCATATATACTTTAAATAACATATTTTTTTTTACTTCTGTAACTGTCCGTTTCGTTAATCCGTTTTAAAAAGTGAAAAATAATCCGTCACAGAGTCTCTAATTTATATTGTGTTGCAGCGAGCATACAACGACCAGATTCCTTCAGCACGGGAATTGGAGCGAATGTTAAGTCTCCTTTCCCCTTGTCAGAAGTTAAAGGGACTGGTCGTTGCAGTGCTTCTGCAACACAGCACGGTTTCCATTGAATGAGAAGGTTTTTCGCGCTAAATAAGCTTTCTGAATCACTAGCAATTAACAAATGGAATTTGTTTTTATGCATTCATATTTTTAAATTACGGTACTTATACTGAAGCAAATCAATATAATGACAATTTAAAAAAAGGATGGCAGAGTTACAAAATAAAAAAGAAAATATGTAGTAAAGGAGAAATCAAATGAAAGATCCGCATTTACAAGTTAATTCTTAGCTTATATAGATAATGAAGGTTTCTTCTACAGTAATTTATGAACCAAATATTAATAAGTCAATATGCAGAATCCCCCCCCCCTCTGTGGATAGTATTTTAGTATATACATATTTCTTTTATAAAATATTTTATACTGTCGATAAAACTGTATGGTGGGGAACGCCACATTGAATTTTGGACTAGTTAGCAATGCTCAGAGGCGTAGCCACGAGGGTATCCGCAGGGTCCGGACCTCCCCAAAATTTCGAAACTTGACTAACATTTGTAGACTTCCCTAACGAACTATACTTGTTTAACAGAGAAATGATTGATGTATGCTAAATATTTTATTTTACGCCTCATCGTGTACTGGTACTCTTTCTTTTCTTATAGAAATAATTGTTCTATCATTTTTTCTAAAAATATAGGTGACAGTAATTAAGAATTACTTACCTTTTCGGGTACAGTATAAGACAGGTTCCTTATTACGTAGACGTATTGGACCTTCCTCAAATACTTTGGACCCCTCCCAGCTAACATGTTCCTATATCTGGCGGGTTTCAAGGTTGCTTTCCAGAACGTATGACATTTATAAACATTGTTTCGCCTCATGTGGAAGTATATTGTGTTCATCGTGCATTGCGTAACAACCAAGACGTATGATTTGGAATGTAGTTTTTTTCTTTTACGCACATGTGTGTGTGTGTGTGTGTGTGTGTGTGTGTTGATATATGAATATGGTTGCCAACTCTGTAAAATAAAAATAAAAAACGGCACTTCCTCAAAATTCTCTATGATATAGGTCTCAGCGTGAAGTATCTCTGTTCGGATCAATCCATGGAAAGGAAATGTACTATCCTGAACAAAAGTGCATTAACACATATATTCTGTATGTCCTTAGAACATTCACTAATAAGCTTAATAGATACATTGTGCTATAAATGAGAGACTAAAATTGATCAATCGGCATTGATCAATTTATTGTATTTACCAGTAACTACCATTTCTTTAAAATTATCGAAACAGATGAAGAAAAGTTTCATAATTATTACGTGACAATTTTGGATTTGGAAAATGAAATTCACTCTTTAAACATATAGTCCCTACTTCAACTATAGGAAATTGCTTTAAGAAGTCCTTTTCCACTCTTAATAAATGTATAAAATTCCTTGAAACGAAATTTACATTTCCACAATTTATTTTAAATTTTCCTAGATAAATTGCGAATAAAGTGTTCAATGTATCCTCGTCGCCAAAAGTGCCTTTACATCGCCGTGACGGGTATGTGACACCGCAGTACTCTAAGGAAGGGATGATTGCATAAGAAATTTTGATTAATTTTGAAGAGTTTTTATTTTGACTAGGGAAATAACGTAGGTATAGGGAGTAAGGGCATAGATTTAAAGCATCAGTGCACTGTCATCTCTGAAAAGATTTGTATTCTCAGTTTTTCAAATTATTGTCTTATATGTTAAGTTAAAAACTGCTAACAACTGCTACTAGCGCTTTTCACTCTTCAGGAATTTACCACGACATGTTCGGGCTTGAATTATTTCATTCGCCTCACTGTAATTATTTGTGAATGGAAACTGATTACGCTGAACATGAATATGTTTCGTTGTCGTAAAGCAAGGGCCGTAATAAATGTAGATCAGGTTCTTATTATTATATAAAACACATAAGTATTTATTCCGTGTATAGAATAATATAATACAGTAACTAAGCAACATCATAATCACTAACGCCCGCAGGATTTTTTCTAACGGGGGGGGAGACCGATATAGAGTTTTTCGTTTTATTCCCTATATATATTACGTTAACAGTCATAACACTGATAACGTATATCGTCTTTCGCCGCTGTAGGCTATTAGTCAGAACACTGATCTCCAGATATGTCGAAAGAAAAAATAAATTGATATGAACAGTGATATGATTAATTTTACTGCGCCCTGGATCGATCTACCTTCGATTTACTCATACTCCCCCAGGCCCCCTGCCCCAGGTATTTCAGCTGCTGCGTTATATATACGGTTCCATGTCAAAAGGGCCTGACAAAAGGGAAAAGACCGAAAGGCCAGAGTCAATATGGCCCGCAACAAAAGGACCCGAGTCAAAACGGCCCTGCTTCAAACGGACCCGGGTTGAAAGAGGCCCCGCTACAAAGGGGCCCGAGTCAAAATGGCCCATGTGAAAAGGACCCAGGTCGAAACGTCTCCGCAACAAAAGGGCCCAAGTCAAAAGGGCCCGAGTCAAAATGGACCATGTTTTAAAAAAGCCAGACCACAATGACTCCGCAACAAAAGTGCTCGAGTCAAAAGGTTTCCGAAACAAAAGGGCAGGAGTCAAAATTGCCCGAATCAAAACGACCCTCATCAAAAGGGTCCATGACAAAAGGGCCCGAGTAAAAAGGGACTTGCTTCAAACGAGCCCGGCTGAAAAAGAGCCCTGCTACAAAAGAACCCGAGTCAAACGGCCCAGGCTAAAAGGCCTCCGCAACAAAAGGGCCCGAGTCAAAAGGGGCCGAATCAAAACGGCCCTCATAAAAAGAGCCCGGGTCAAAAGAGACCCACGACAAAATAACCCGAGTCAAAAGGCCCCGGGTCAAAAAGGGGCATCGCTGCAAAATGGCCCGAGTCAAACGGCTCGGCGTCAAAAGGGCCCTGTTCAAAAGGTCTCCGCAAAAATGGGCACGAGTCAAAACGCCTTTCATTAAAAGGACCCGAGTCAAAAGGGTCCCACGACAAAAGGGCTTGAGTCCCAAGCGACCTGCGTCAAACGGGCCCGGTTCAAAAGGTCTCCGCAACCAAAGGACCCGAGTCAAAAAGGGCCGAAACGAAACGCCCCTCATGAAAATGGCCAGGATAAAAAGAGTCCCGCTACAAAAGAGCCCGAGTCAAAACTTTCCCACGTCAAATGGGCCCGGGTCAAAAGATCTCCACAAGAAAAGAGCAGAAGTCAAAAGTGGCCCCTCTACAAAGGGCACGAGTCGAAAGGGACCCGCGAAAAAAGGGCTTGGGACAAACTTCTCCTCAAGAAAAGGGTAGGAGTCAAAAGGACAAGAATCAAAAGCTCCGCGTCAAAAGGGTCCCACGACAAAAGAGCCCGAGTCAAAAGAGACCTGCCTCAAATGAACCCGTGTCAAAAGGTGCCGCGTACAAGAGGGCCCGAGTCAAAATGGCCCGAGTCAAAATTGCCCGGGTCAAAACCTCTCCGTAATAAAAGGGTTTGAGTCAAAAAGACCCGAATCAAAACGCCCTTCATTTAAAGAGCCCGTGTCAAAAGGGTCCCACGACAAAATGACCCGAGTCAGAATGCCCCGCGTCAAACGGACCCGAATCAAAACACCCCTCATCAATAGGGCCCGAGTCAAAGGTTCCCAGTACAAAGGGGCTCGAGTCGCAAGGGCTCTGCGTCGAACGGGCCCGAGTGAAAAAAAGCCATGCTACAAAAGGACCCGAGTCAAATGGCCCCTATCAAAAGGGCCTGGGTCAAAAGATCTACGCAACAAAAGGACCCGAGTCAAAAGGGGCCGAATCAAAACGTTCCTCATGAAAAGGGCCTGGGTCAAAAGAGTACCACAACAAAAGGATCCGAGTCAAAAGGGCCCTGCGTCAAACGGGTCCGAGTCAAAAGGGGGCCCGCTACAAAATGCCCGAGTCAAAACAGCCCCGCGTTGAAAGGGCCTAGGTAAAAAGGTCTCCGCGACAAAATGGCTCTGCGTTAAAAGAGCCCGGGTTAAAAAGGATCTGCAACAAAAGGAGCCGAGTTATAAGGACGCTGCGTCAAAAGGGTCCGGATACAAAGGGTTCTGCGACAAAAGGGAAAGAGTCAACAAGAAACTTCGTCAAACGGGCCCTGATCAAAAGGAGCACCATTACAATAGGGCACGGGTCAAAACGGCCAGGCGTCAACTGGGTGTGAGTCAAAAGGGCCCTGCGTCCAAAAGGCACAAGTCAGAAAGACCCCGCGTCCAAAGGGCCCGGTAAATACGGTTCCACGTGTAAAAAGCTTGAGATCAAAGCAAGAGTGGAGATCAATCATGCAAAAGAGGATTGTGTCCCCTTAGTAAATTGAAGTGTTTATGCAAATGAAGGAAATATATCTGTGGTTATTAATAACAAATAGGAAATTTGAATGATAATATTGGTTTTGTTTGCTTGTTGATTGTTTTGGAACAATCGCTATCGCTTAAGTCGTTCTTCATGAAAGGTTGCTTGCACTCCCGTCATAGGCGGACTGGGTGTATTAGGGCCTAGGCCGCGGTTACTGTGGAGGGAGCTCAGACTATAACACCAATTTCTAAAATAACGTACTATCAGTGGCGCAACGAGCTATGAACTCGGGGGCCCATGCCCTCTCCGAAGCAAACCTGATCTATCTTATACAGCAGCGTTGCAGACAAATTTTGGTGAAATTTCAAAATAGATCAAAGCATAAATGAATATTGAATTAAGTCAAAGCACTGTACGAAAGGAGAAATACCCAGTGAAAACCCCTACATTAATTTCTTAGAGTAATAAACGTTAGTAAAGAGTGCGTCATTTTATGCAAAAATAAAGATGTTCAAAATATTTATTATAGCGCAAATTTTAAAACTTGTAACCGTTAATAATAGGGAATTTGTGAATTGGAATTTTCATTTTAAGGTTTTTTAGCATGTTAATAATAAGGATAACTAAATTGCTTGTAATGAGGAGAATTCAAAATTTCAATTTTGTCCACATCAAATGGTGCAGCACGTCGTTTGCAGACTACTGTACTGGATATTCTTGGCCCCTCCCAAAATAAAATCCTGGTTGCGCCACTGCGTACAATCAACATCTGCGATGAGCCATCGCGTTGTGCAGTTGTAAATTGGTTGTTACTTGATAGTTTTTGCAAGCTATAATTTATCATTGGTCGGTGAAAATTTGATGACACAGCAAGCACAGAATTTCCAGAAACAAACTTTCAGGAGAATATTTTATAATTATTATTGCATTGCCACACGGGGTGTCTAAAAAGTCCCCTGACATGGATAACTCTGTTGTTATCAGAGTTACAACAAAATGTAAGAGAGGAAACCGCCTACAAATATAATGTTTTTAATAGACAGTAACTTCATTCATTTATGTTGTGGGTCCGGGTAAATGGTAACGTTGCATTTTCATGTAACATTGGGCGCATATAGAGTGTACAACCCAAACGGCTTGTCCGATTTGAAAAATTCTTTCACTTTAGATTGAAAACATCATATTTGGAGACCGTTTCCCCACCTATATTTTGTTGTAACTCTGATAATAAGAGAGTTACCGTATGTCACGGGACTTTTGAGACACTCTGTATAGTAGCTGAAACACTAAAAAATAATAGCGAATAACTTTTACTATGGAATGAACAGGGCAGCTTACTAAAAATTGTAACACTAAACAACTAATAATAACTTTTGACTGTGGAATGAACACGACAGTTTTACTGAAAATGATAAACACTGCTGAACCACGAAACAACTAATAATTTTAAAAAGTTAAGATTCTTTGCAGTTCAGCTTATGAATCGCGGAGTTTCTGAATAACTTCGTTCACAGACACTAAATTTAACATGTCTCTTTCCATATTCATTAGCAAAAATGTGTCCAAATGTCTTCACACAAACTAGCTCTGAGATTTGTTTACTCTAACTTTAAATTTGAGAAGCACCTTCCACATGTCACCTGTGTGCATGGTAGAGACAACGCATGTTTGTATACAATGTATAAATTATTAAAGCAACTAGACTGACGGAAATTGGTGCAAAATTTTCCCTGCACATGACAAACAATTTTTATACAAGGTGTTTGCAGCATCATTATCACTCTTACCGTGAATCCCGTCCAAAGATGTTCCATCTTCCATAGCATGCTCAGATGCATAATCATCATCATCTTCTACGGATTCAGGGGCATCATTCTCTTCAGGATCATCAAAAACGAGAACGTTTTGTGACAGGGAAATACACGACAGAGAACTGCTGGAGCTCTTTGTATATTTTCTCCTGTTTTATATTTAGTTTTTTTTTTCGGAAGAACTCTGAAAGCTCTTGCAGATACACCATTCTTCTTGATTTCTGAAAAGTCCTTAGGTTCCAGTATTTGGAATTCTTTCGGCTGCTGAAATCTATCACTGACACATGTAACAGCTGTATTCAGAATTTTCGTTGAAGTTTTTTTTTATTCTGAATAAATCATTTTCACTTATATTTAAGTTCTTTTCCGGTTCATCTGCACTCCTGGCATTTTCTTTTTCTTTAAGATTCTTCTGTGCAAAAAGTATTTTTCCATTGCTATCTCTACACCAGATTGCGCAAGCTGTTGATTTATTTTCACACAAAATATTTTTGTGTTTTCGTAAAGCATTAAACAGACATCTTTTGCCTCTATTTTCTTCTGAAGCTGCTGCTGCAAATTGTCTAGAAATCTCCAGGTAGTAAGATTGTCCAATCCGTGAGACTGCAGGTATTTTGAAACAGGCTCCGTTTCCGTAAATAAGTCCTGAAACATAGAAGTCCTCATTACAGTGTTAAATTCTGCCCATTTATTCAGCAAAGTTTAGCTTAAAATTTTCATTTCGCATTAAAACCCCTGTTCTGTACATCATCACTGAGGAACAATAAAAATGAAAGAAATCTTGATGATAGACAGTCATCCTCGTCTTGGTTTCATGTTTCGTAGCGAAACTCATTAGTGTCCACTACTGCATTCAGTGCCTTGTTTCTGCTCCATCATCGTGTTGTACCAACTTGTTGAACTTTTCGTAGTCTGTCATGTCCCTCGTGGCTTGCATCAATCATTTTCTTACAAACATCCTTTCTTTTGTAGTATTCAGACAGAACATGGCACTGGTTTCAAATAAATTTGCAGCTTCAGGTATCTACTCAGTCGAATTTGTCATAACGAAATTAAGAGCATAAGCCATGCATTGGGTGTAAATGATTTCAGGATTATCCTTCTCCAGTAATGCTTTAACTCCTTAATAGCAGCCACTGAAGTTAGCAGCTCCATCAAAAAAGCAACTTACAATATCATCACAAGCATCAAAACATTTTTGTCACAAAGTACTCTTTTGATTTCATTATAAGTTACTTGTCTTGTAGTGTCATTGTTTACCACTGGCGTCTCTGGCATATACAATTTGGGGAGGACATCAAAGAAAGTTATTTAAATGGTACTATCTAGCCCAACCTGTTTATTATCTTTAATTCCATTTGTTACATTTCTGCTTACCTTCACGGACCCCGTGAGGCATATGAAGAACTCTGTTACACAGCCTGAATATTATATGACAAATAAATATAATTATTATCATTTATATGTTATTCTGCCGTTAGTAAATAAATTAAATTAGAACAAAATATTGAATAATTTGTACTTCAAAATATTGGAGGGACGCGTCCCCATCGTCCCCCTGCCAGAGACGCCCAAGCTGTTTACGACAACTACTAACAGCCGCTCAAATACTTGACCGTTTATAACGCAGAGAATTACTATAGCCAGCTGATTAAGCCCTGAAACATCTTGGATAGAATCAACCATTATGTTGAAATGCCCGCTTTCTTGGCGTCTTCCACTGTTTTCTCCTGTTATTTTGTAAACTTTTTGATAGAAAATAAATTTTTAAAAATGCGTTGTTTTCCCATTTTTGAATTATCAAATATAGACCTACAAGGTGTATTAACATCCATAAAGAACCAACCAGCCTGTGGTTAAATATGAACCCAGCTACAAACCAGGCACCAGTCTTCAACCTTGAAAGGGATGCAACTACCCTACATTATGAAAAAAGGTTCCAGGTCCCAACAGCTCAACATGATGAAAAACATGCCTAGGACCGCAACTGCTCAATGAAATGAAAGAAGGGCCCCAACTGCCCAATATAATGAATAAAGGGCCCAGGGCTCCAACTTCTCAATGTAATGAAAGAAGGACCCAACTGTCCAATATATTGAAAGAAGGGCCCAAGGTCCCAGGTACAAACTAAATCACAGTTTCTGATAATAAAAGACCATAGTGAAAGATGGACCTAGCCACAAATCTAGTAACGAAAGGACCCTATTAAAAAAGATAACTTACTGATTGATGGAAGGGTGGAAGAGGAGTGTGTGTTGGTAGCATAATAACACTGAGCTACCAAATTATTTAGCTCTCTTTTGTTTTAGCTTTCCTTTCTCTTTCTTTCTTTATTCTTTCATTGTTTTCTTAGAGGGCCTAGGCCGCGATTGCGACCTAAGGGCCCTGGCCAGTCCGCCCCTAACTACCGTCTTTCTGAGTTTGTATTCTCGTGACATAGCTCAATCAAACTTTATCTATTGCTGACTTTTCCCTTACTTCTAGAATTCCATTTCTACTCCTGGATCAAAGTATAAAAATACATATTAGTATGAAAAATATTCTGTGGAAAACATTAGATTAATTTTGCTGTGAGAAGACATGTGGATCTGTATACAGGGTTACTGAAAAGTATTGGGACAGAACAATAATAACGACATAATTGATTTAGTGCACATCATGGCAGCCATCTTGAATTCCGAATATTGTATACCACACAATATTTTTAAATAGAAAGAGGTATGTGTTGAGTTTTGATTTAGAGTTTAACGTCCCGTTCAACAGCGATGTTATATGAAAAGAGGTATGTGTGTCACATAAATTGATGCTAGAATCTTCGTACAAACTACATTCATCGTCCGTTTCAAAAGCATCGGAGTCTACATTATTTATTATTTCCATAATTTCTCCGGACGAAAATACGCCACTATCATAAGAACCACGACTTGTCGCGGTGGTATTCATTAGGGATGGCCTTTTTAAAAAATCTGATTTTCGGAAATTTCATTTCTCGTTTTTTCGTTCGTTTTTCGAAAAAAAAAATGTCTTTCGTTTTTCGGAAATTTTTTCGTCTTTCATTTTTCGAAAAAATTTGTTTTCCGTTTTTTCGAAAGATTTTTCGTTTTTCGAAAAAAATCGTTTTTCGTTTTTTCGAAAAATTCGTTTTCCCTTTTTTGATGATTTTTCGTTTCTCGAAAAGTTTTCGGAATTCGTGGAATGATAATGTGGGAGGAAATGGGAGTACCCCGGGAAAATACACGGACACGATGTTGTCTGCCACGAACTTACTTGGTCTGGGATCAAATGCACAAGAGGTAAGCGTTCTAACACTGAGCTACCGTGCTCCTTGTGTTTGGATCTAATGAAAGGTTGAATTGATTTTGAGTTTAACGTCCCGTTCAGCAGCGAGGCTATATGAGACGTGGACCTACTGATTAACGTGGACGTTCACCTCTGGTGCTTGGGGTCCCGGGTTCGATCCCAGCCTCCGCCAAGTGAACTTTGTGGTGGACAAACACCGTGCTCGTGGGTTTTCTCGGGGTTCTCCCGTTTTCTCCCACTTTCTTCATTCCACCATTTTCATTCATCTCTCATCATCACCGTCTCCTTTAGCCTAACCGGCATAACCGTGGGACGTAAAACTCAAAGATTTCATTTCATTTCATTGATTAACGTGGAATCCGAACCACATGAGCTCCCGCCGGGAATCGAACGCGGGTCTAACACGGCAAAGGCGCGTACGCTAACCGCTAAGCCACGGAGGAGCTCGATCTAATGAAAGGATAGTGTGTAGTGCTACTATTGACGAAACTCATCCAATCACGAACAAAATTAGTATGGTTATGGACTGCAATGTATTTAGTACACATGTTAAATATTATGGTGTTTGGGACTTTGGTTCCCGAGTTATTGCTAATCAAATTTGTGTTTTAAGTTAGTGATATCAAGAAATTTCATCAAGTCGCATTTGATTAAACTCAAATGATCTTGACTAAAGTTGGTAGGATCGTAAATATTGACAAGCTTGGTATGCATGGAAGCTCATATAAAATATTATGATGTGCAGACTTTTTGTTCCTGAGTTATTAGCTATCAATGTTAGGTTTGGAATCAGTGAAATCAAGAAATTTCATTAAAGCGCGAAAGATGGAACTCATCCAATTTTTACCAAACTTGGTAAGGTGGTAGATCTTGACGAGCTTAGTAACTATAAAGGTAACCAAGAAAGATCTGTCGCTTTTTCACCCAACACCTTCAAACATCGATATTTAACCTAAGACATACCTGGAAGATCAAAAATAGTCTCCTTCTGCCAACGTTTTGGAAGGCCATGTATTCCATCGCGGTAGAACTTGGTGGGCCGTGAATCGAAAAAGGTATCAAGTGCATTTTGCACCTCTACTAGGGATTTCAACTAGTGTCCTCTAAGCTGATTGTGCAAGGAATGGAACAGGTGGTAATCGGACGGTGCAATGTCCGGGGAGTATGGCGGATGCAATAGTGTTTCCCATCCAAAGTGTAGAATGGTGTCCCGGGTTATCCTAGCCACGTGGGGCTTAGCTTTGTCCTGTAAGAGGAGGACCCCTTTGCGATTCAGAAGTGCTGGCTCCAGTCTTTTTTTTTTTTTTTTTTTTTTTTTTTTTTTTTTTTTTTTGAACACGGCTCAACTGTTGACAGTACAGAGTTGCATTGATGCTCTGACTAGCCTGTAGCAGTATTTTTTCTCAAAATACTGTTCAGAAAATTTGGACTTGAACTTAGTTAAATGAATAAATTTCATTAAAACGCGTTAATCTCATCCGATATTGATATGGTCATATGGCCAAAGTTGATATGGTCATAGACTTTAACAAGTCTAGTACGTGTGCGAGCTCAGCATGAAATATTGTGATCCACAGACCCTTGGTTCTCGGTTCTTGAGGGATATAAATTAGAAATAATAATTCACAAAGGTAAACAGTGTAAAATTTATATTTTACAGAATATTAAAAAATAATTATTTACTAGTGATTATTAATGTGTCATCGACAATATGGCATTACTGCTGAATCGCCGGATCAATTTGAAAATCGAAAAACTGGAACAAAATATACTGCATTCGGTTATATTTGGTTGGATTACATTAAGTTACGTTAGATTATGTTATTAGGTGCGTAGGTTTACTATACGGATCCATAGTATAAGTAGGAATAGCAGTAGTAGTAGGAGTAGGAGTAGGAGTAGGGGTAGTGATAGTAGTAGGAACGGATTAGAAGCCCCACAGGGGTTTGTTGGTTTCTGTTCTCGACATGAAATGGGAAAATTAAAGATTTGCTCAAATTTATCTATACATTTTACAATCTATGGATTCGTATAGTAAAACAAGTGTACCTCTCCGCGAAATAGTCCATCCGTCTCCACATACAGTGCCGCTTACAACATCAAAAACAACCAGCAAATGCAATCACTATCTGAGCTTTTGCTATTCCCCTTACCTGACTTTCAATCACTCTTCCTCATAAACTTAAATAAATTCTCCAATTGACCCGGTAAATTTCCTAAAATTAGTCCGGCGATACAGCAATTAGCCCGATATTTTATAATGTAAAAAAAAAGACTAATAAATTACCAAATAGAAGGATGCTGTATAAACTGATCGTGATAGTATCAGGCAACTCTGTAATAAATTGACTTTTAACAATTGATTTTAACAAAATATGAAACATGAAGTGATTATATGTACTGATACTAAAGACTTCTCACTAAGATCCCCCATTCATTTATCTTATTTTCTATAACTAATTAAGTCAGTATCAAAAACAATTTGATTGCTTTCAAAAATAGGCAATTTAATACTAACAAAATACTATTGAATGGTTTATTTGTTCTAAAGATGTTTTATATACGGTAAGACAAAGAACTAAGTATCTGACTATAATAATCTCATCAAACGAGAATTCAAATTTTAAATAGGTGGGTCTTCGTTTTCGTATTAGTTTTTACTGCTACTAACTTCAGTAGAAGAATACTACTAAGATGAAATATTTTTTATTTGGTTGTTTGTTGAAGTTCAGCGTCCCTTTTCAGAATCGAGCAAGACTATACAAGACTTGGACCTACATTATAAAGTGGAATCCGAACCACCATAACGCGTTCAATGTTTTCCCACTCGGGACCCTGTGCATCAAAGGAATACGCGCTAGCCACTAGACCAGTTGCAGGGCTTGAAATCTTTTCTTGGAATTATAAAATTATATATTGAAAAGAAACGTTTGTCGCTTCCTAGTACTTCTCTCGTTCTATGAGAAAGAAAGATTGTAACCAGAGATATAGTAAGTATTTATCACTTTCGGTTGCATTAAACTTAGAGATGGAAACTACCATTGTGGCATAGAATCCATATCAAAAACTGCTTCCGGTTATCGCCTTTTCTTTACTATGAAATCGGAAATGGTAGTTTCTCACTATTTCCGGTTTACATAGAGGGATAGCGATCGATATGACAATCTTCGAATCCTGGATTCATATATATAAACATATCTCATTATCTCTTATTAGTTTTGCTCTATGGTGATCACTATTGAAATTAGAAGTAGTACCGTAGTAAATTTCTACCACAGGATAAAACTTGGACATAGTCTATTGCGAAGGTACTGAATTCATGCTTCTCGCTTGCTCTATGATGATCAATACTGAAACCGGGAGTTGTGATCAGGGGCGGATCCAGGACGGACTTCTGGGGGGGGTTGTAATACTGCTACTTAGAGCTATTTTTACGAGCTCCAACTCTGGGATGGGTTTTATTTATATATAAAATAGGAGTGTTCTCTTCTGGGGGCGATCGACCCCTGGATCCCCCCTGATTGTGATACATTTTTTCCTGTTTTTGTAGAGAAACAAATGAGATTCGTTTCACAGTGTAAAACTGAGGCAGACTTGCAATCCATGCGAATTGAATATTCAAAACTTCAGTACAACAAGTAGCACAACTAAAACTCTTGGTTGGAGGTGAGGTGATTTTGAGTTTTACGTCCCGTTCAGCAGCGAGGCTATATGAGACGTGGACCTACTGATTAACGTGGAATCCGAACCACATGAGCTCCCGCCGGGAATCGAACCCGGGTCTCCCACGCGAAAGGCGCGTACGCTAACCGCTTAGCCACGAAGGAGCTCTAACTCTTGGTTGGAATAGGTTAATAAAATCAAAGATAGAATCTGTTCCTCGGATGCTGAATCCATATCAAAAAGCCATTATTAGCTATCACTTATCGTTTTTGTTCTATGGCGATAAAGATTGAGAGCAGGAATGGCTAATTTGAACCACTTCCGGCTTGAATAGAGGGTTAAGGGAGGAGACGGAATCTATTTTTAGGACGCTGAATCGATTTCAGAGAACTTCTCGATATCTTTTATAGTTATTGTTCTATGCATATAAGTATTGGAACCGAAAGTAGTAGTAAATATCAAGCATTTCCGTTTCAGAAGAGTGGTGCATGTTATGAAGATATGTTCTCTTAAAACCCTGAATTGATTCCAGAAAATTGCTTGTCGCTATCTATTACAATTTTGTTTTATCGCGACAAGTGTTAACACCGGAAATGGTTAATTTGAACACTTTCGGTTCAAATAAAGTGTTAACGAAGAAGGTGGAATCTATTCTTGGGATGCTGGATTAATTTTAAAAAATGCATCTCGATATCTCTGACCGATTTTGCTCTATGGAAATTAGTATTACCTATAAAATCAAAAATAGTAATAACCTTCAACCATTTCTGCCTTTGTGGAGTGTTGTGGATTGTAATTGTATTTCCTCTTGAGAACCTGAATCGATTGTAGATGAACCACTTGTCGCTATTTATTACCAATTTTCTTCTGTGGCGATTAATGTTGAAACTTGTAATCGTTAATTTGAACCACTTCTGGTGTGAATAGAGATCAAGGGAGAAGGTAGAGTCTATTCTTAGAACGCTTAGTCGATCGCGAAAAACCGCATCACTATTTCTTCAATCTTTTGCTTTATAAAAATCCGTATTGAATCCCTATTGAATATACTAGTAAATTCAGCCACTTTCAATTTCGATAGTATTGTGCGTTGAGATGATATATAGCTTGTATACTCTTGAGACGCTGTATAGATTCGTTAAAAAAAAAAAAACACTTGTGGCTATCTATTACCATTTTTGTTCTATATCGATCAATGTTAAACCGAAAATGATTATTTTAAACAACTTCCGATCTGAATAGAGGATTAATGGAAAAGGTACAGCTAGTTCTAGGTAGTTGAATCGATTGCCAAAATCTACATCTCGATATCTCGTAATTCAGTATTAAAACCGGAAATAATAGTAAATATAAACAATTTCTGGTTTTGATTAAATGTTGTGGATAGTTGTATGTTGTCTAAGACGCTAAATTGTTTGCAACAAATCGCTTCTCGCTATCTATTACGATTTTCGTTCTATAGCGATACAAATTGAAACCAAAAATGGTATTAGAACCACTTACGGTTTTAAATGGGGGGTTAATTTAGGAGATCGAACCTATTTTAGGGGCTCTAAATCGACCGCAAGAAACGACTTCTCAATATTTGTTACTGTTTTGCTCTGACACCTCTCGACAGACAGACGGACAAAGCCATTCTCAAGATTTTCGACACTTATGCATAGCTTAAGCTGCAAGTGTAATAAGGGCGAACATTGAATATATTCTTGGGACACTGAATTGGTTCTGGAAAATCGCGTCTTTCTATATGTTACCGTTTGTGTTCTGTGTTGATCAACAATGTAGCAGAAAGCGATAGATCTCTACCACTTCTGGATTATTAAATAAAAGTCAAATGCATTAGATGAATCTATTCGTGTTCCAAACTTACATGTATGCTTCTCGCTATTTCTTGCCGCTCTTGCTCTGATACCAGCTCTGCCGTGTCGTGACAAAACGCTGTAACTTTGGCGGAGAAGTTTTGCGAAAATGAGCCGTAAAGTTTTCATTCGAAAATGTGATCTGTATCGTGTAAAACCAGTGTAGCTAGGCAATAATGGTCAACCAATCAATTTTCACCAAATTTAGTCACACAACATGCCTTTACGTAACATTACATGTAACCACGTGTTTCCAAAGTCAAGATACACTGGTTCTACACGATACAGATCACATTTTCGAATGAAAACTTTACGGCTCATTTTCGCAAAACTTCTCCGCAAAAGTTACAGCGTTTTGTCACGACACGGCAGAGCTGACAGACGAACGGATGGATAGGCAGACAAATGAACATAGCCCTTCTATAAGACTTCCTATACGTATGCATAGTATACTATAGTTTGGAAGTACTAACAAATGAAATAAACTCAGTTTGTTTTACAAAAATTATCTGTTTTCCGTTTTTCGGTAGTTTTCGTTTTCCGGTTTTCGGAAAAATTTCGTTTTCGTTTTTTCGAAAAAAAATCGTTTTTCGTTTCTCGAAAAAAATTTCGTATTTTCGAAAAAAATTTCGTTTTTGAAAAATTCATTTTTCGAAAAAGTATTTTTCGAAAAAATGTGGCCATCCCTAGTATTCATAGCCGAAAGCTCAACTAAAAAGATGAAGTGAAAGTGCTAAGCAAGCTACAAGAAGGATGTTGAGTTAAGTTGATTTTGAGTTTAACGTCCCGTTCAGCAACGAGGCTATATGAGACGTGGACCTACTGATTAACGTGGAATCCGAACCACATGAGCTCCCGCAAGAAGGATGTTGAAACAACGCTTCCACGCTAATAGAAAAAGGAAAACAAAAGTAGCTACAGGCTTTTGCCTTTTGAGTACTCATATCTTTTTGGGAATATATACTTGATACAGCATGCCTTTTAAATGTACGCCAGACGTGATCTGTACACATGAAGGTGAAAAATATTCGTGAAAAGTAAACAGATGAGACTAGTTATATGCTTCTGTTTTCTAACAGTCAACTTCGTGTTCAACTGCAGGAACTGACCTTGATACTACCTGACTCAACACCTTGTAACAAGAGGGCAACTATAGTTACCCATAGGTCTCTTGCAGGTACACAGCGAGCTGTGTGTTCTGTGTGTGTCTCTCTCTCTGCCCCTGGCTGTGTTTGCTTTTCATGCTTTGGGGGAAGGGGTAAGACACCCATGCACACCTTCGAACATAAAATGATCGAAAGACGACCTATGTTAATGTAGAGTTCATAGTTTCAAACAGTGGCGTATACTGGTTTGAAGGCATGGGCTACCACTGACCTTGCATATTATTATTAATAAAAATGGTAATAATAATAAAAGTAATATAATAATAATAATAATAATAATAATAATAATAATAATAATAATAATAATAATAATCACAATATGCATAACAATGAACAAAAAGTGATTGATGTGTTTTGTTTAGTGATGAGCAAATGCAAGGTCTTGGTCTGAGCTCCTCCGTGGCTAAGCGGTTAGCGTACGCGCCTTTGGCGTGGGAGACCCGGGTTCGATTCCCGGCGGGAGCTCATGTGGTTCGGATTCCACGTTAATCAGTAGGTCCACGTCTCATATAGCCTCGCTGCTGAAAGGGACGCTAAACTAAAATCAACTCAACTCAACGCAAGGTCTTGGTCTTGGTCTTGCACATCGAGCCTTGGTCTTGGTCTTGCACATCGAGTCTTGGTCTTGGTCTTGCACTGGAACCCTTGGTCTTGGTCTTGGTCTTGCATGCAAGAGTCTTGCAAGTCTTGCATTTAAGAGTTGAGTTGAGTTGATTTTAGTTTAGCGTCCCTTTTAGCAGCGAGGCTATATGAGACGTGGACCTACTGATTAACGTGGAATCCGAACCACATGAGCTCCCGCCGGGAATCGAACCCGGGCCTCCCACGCCAAAGGCGCGTACGCTAACCGCTTAGCCACGGAGGAGCTCTTTGCATTTAAGAAATCTCAAACTTTTCATAGGTAAATTTTACTATGGATATAAGGGATAATAAACTCTACAAAGCACCAGTAGTAACGGAAATACAATGTATGTTTCTAAATGTAATATAATTTAACGTCGTGTAAGTATGATAGCGTACAACATAGGTTATGACCTTTATTTTTTTTAATGGGTGCCCATGCTTCACTACTTATAAGATATGCCTAAATCACAGGGTTTCGTAATCTGTTTATATATATATATTTTTTAACAGATCCAACATTCCACTGGTTCCCAAACTGAGGAGGCTACCCCTGTTTCGCATGAAAGAAAATCAGACGGCACAGATTATTGAAATACCATGAATTGCAAAATTATTTTTACACTCTAAAGGCGTCAGATTTTTCTTTCCAACCACGATTAGCTAATTCTTGTATTAAACAAACTTCCAATTAAATATTGAATTTTTGTTTTACTGATTCCAATATGTACTCCATGGGGCAGAGGGGGCCGCGGTGGCTCAGTGGTAGAGCGTTCACCTCTGGTGCTTGAGGTGCCGGGTTCGATCCCAGCCCCCGCCAAGTGAACTTTGTGGTGGACAAACACCGTGTGCGTGGGTTTTCTCGGGGTTCTCCCGTTTCCTCCCACTTTCTTCATTCCACCATTTCATTCATCACTCATTATCACCGTCTCCTTTAGCCTAACCGGCATAACCGTGGGACGTAAAACTCAAAGATTTCATTTCATTTCCATGGGGCAGAGACATTCACATTACGCAAAAGCGATGAAAAAATTGCAGACTTTCGAAACATGGGCATGGAGAAAAAAGGAGAGAATTAGCCGTGTTGAACGAAAACGAATGTGTTAGAAATATTAGCAGTAGGAGAAAAAAAGAAGAATTTTAGATATTGTTAAGAGGGGGAAAGGGAACTGTTTAATATATTGGCTGACGAGGAACTGTATTACAAGGGACGTGCTAGAGAGTATTGTGGAAGGAAAAAGAGGGAGGGAGCGAAGCAGACTAGTTGAAGGAAGGTATTGAAACAGAAAATTGCCACGTCAAGACGAAGAGACCAGCTGAGGACCACCGAACGTCAAACCTTGTCTGTTGAAGCAAATAACCTGCCAATAATAGCAGAAAGCTATTATGATGATGATATGTTTAGCAATATTGACAAAAAAAAAAAAAGAGGGAAAGAAAATTAAAATAATAATTATTATAATCAAACCTCTTAATATTTTAGAATAATTTGAGGGAAAACTGAAAAAACTCAACTGTCTATGTCTTTTGTGTAGACTCAATTTATATAAATACTGTTGACCTGTATTAGAAATACAAAATAAGGGCATCAAACTCCAAGTTATTTGAAGTCTCACTTGTGAATATGGATTACTAGCATCAAGTATCTACTTTGTTGGGTTAAACTAAAATAATAATAATAATAATGATAATAATATATATATATATATATATATATATATATACGTATATATATCGTTAGTCAATCACTTTTTTTACTATTAGTAAAGCGCTCTCTAATATCGGTCATCTTCGATTATTTTTATGTTTCCCTCTCTTCCTCCTCCCCAAGTTGCCGGGCTGAATTTGGATTTAAACGGCATCACAAGTGTCACTGTTCGTGTCAGAGACCACGAAACTATGGATTCGGCACTAATATTTGGTCATTTTTAATCATTATTATGCATCTCCCTCTTCCCCAAATTACGAGGCTGAATTTGGTCGTAAATGGTATAGGAAGTCTCAGTATTCAACTCAGCGACCTCGAAAACTATGGATTCGACACTAATATTCGCCATTTTCGATCATTTTTATATATCTCCCCTCCCCTCCGCCAAACTACGGGGCTGAATTTTGATTTAAACAGCACCGGAAGTATCATTGTTTACCTTAGCGGTCCCCAAAACTATAGATTCCATTTCAATGTCGGTCATTTTCCATCATTTTTAAATATCTTTCCTCTCCCTCTCCCCGAAACTTCAAGATCAAAGTTATTTGATAAAAACCATCTCAGGCCCGATCCTCATCTATCTTAAAATAAGATCGAGTTCGGTCAGGTGGTTCAAGAGTTATTAAGTTATATATATATATATATATATATATATATATATATATATATATATATATATATATATATATATATATATACCCTTTCGCTCTTCTCCCCCTAGGTTCTACCACCAAAGTGAACTGACATATAACATTCCAGGCTTGAACCTCCTCTATGTTAAAAATTTGATCGAGATTACTCGTTTGGTTGAAGTTGTTAAGTTTTATTTATTATTCTATAACTCCCCCTTCTCCCCTTTCCTAAGCTTACCGTCAAAGTGAAATGATGAAAACACTCCCAGGCTCAAACTCCATCTGTGTTGAAAATTTGATCGAGATCGGTTGGGTGGTTCAAGAGATTAGGAGTCACAAAAATAGTCACTTTCAATTTTATGACATAGATTTATTGTTGTAGGATAATGTTATATCGCTCAACCCTCGATGTGTCGTATACCTAAGGATGCTAAAAGTTATATTGATAAACAATTATTCAACGTATAAGCATCCGCCCATGAAATCAAACTTGCGGTTACATGTATTAAGTTCTTTCAATGTCATGAAAATGTTATTTCGATATTAATTTTATGAGCACACATTAAAAATTCCCAACGGATGCTTGAGTCTGGGAGCCAAGGCCATACCCATGTAGTCGACACCTATGGTGTACGGTATCACCAATGTTCAATACTACATTTCACTTTAGTTTTGGAAGAAAAACACCACTAATATGTTTTAAAACGAAACGAAATATCTAGTTTAACGTCCCACGATTATGCATTGGGGCTAAGGGAGACGGTATTCATGAGAAATGAATGAAATAGTGGATTGAAGAAAGTAGGAGGGAACATCAAAACACCGAGAAATAGAGACCTGCACTGGCCGAAGTTTTTGGCCCGAGCCCAATCCAGCCCGAATGTATGTAGGCGCGGCCCAGCCCGGACCCGAAACGTTTTGGAGATTTTCGGCCCGAGCCCGGCCCGGCCCGGCCCTATAAGTTTTTTAAAATTCTTGGCCCAAGCCCGGCCCGGGCCCGATAAATTTTCGAAGTTTCATTTTATAACATTTTTCACGGTCACACTTCTTCAACGTTTGCCTTTATTCTAATTATCGTTTAACGAATGTCAATAATTATTAACCCTCGAGTAGTCGCGCCGCGGTCAAAAGCACCACAGGGAAATTATTTTCGATCGTGTGTCCATTCTGTTTGTCCGACAGACTTCTCCGTCTAGCTAATCTTGCCCCTCACCTTCCCAAACATTCCTGCTCAGTCACTCCGTTATCCGTTGTTTAGTTTAAGTACTAGTGATTGTTTAGTGATTCTGCGGTGCTTTCCACCGCGCGCGACTAACCGTGTAATGTTTTTTCTCAGTGTTTCGCTCTGCACGTGAGCTTTGCTTTGGAGGTGTTTAAGCTTTATAAACATAAATATTATTTTAATGGACGGAAGAGAGGTCGACAGAGTTAACAAACTGATACCAAGTATGAGAAAAGAGAAAATTAGAACTGAACAGCTTAAAACAACGGAGGGAAATGTTAGGGATTGACTATTTGGATAAATCAGCCGACATGATCTCGTGGAAGCTTTGTCTGAGGAAGATCATAACGAATATTTACATATGAGTGAACACGAAAGGTCAAGTGAGGAGTCTGCGAGCGAATCTGAAGACCTTAAACCCAGAAATGACCAGCGATTCCCCGAATGTAGTCAGAGCAAGAGGGGACGAAATAAGCGACGACGAAGTGTAGAACAGTGTAAATTTGAAGATAACTTAAAATAATTCAATGTAGTGCTGTATAGGTGAAGTTTCAAAATAACAGGACCTCAAAATAATTCAATGTAAATTTGATTTGATTTCAATTTAGCGCCCTTTTCAGCATCAAGGCTATGTAAGACGTGGACCTACTGCTTAACGAAGGATCCGAACCACATGAGGTCCCACCGGGAATCGAGCCGGCAGTCCCACGCCAAAGGCGTGTATGCTAACCGCTAAGCTACGACTGAGCTCTAATTCAATGTAAAATGCGCTGTGAAGCTTTGTTTTATTGTTATGTTTATATAGTATATTTTTAACTAATTTACTATTGCATTTCTAATTTTAGACGAACCAAAGTTGACAAAAACAAAAGATCATCATCAGGTTTAGAATTTTCAATAAAACCAGTGCGTAGCTATCTATCTAAAGAAATATGTAACGACAAAAACATTTTATTCCAAATGAGAAATAAAAAAATAACATGTCTAGTTGTAGGTTTCTCTAATAGTTATTACTGTAAAACTTATTATAATAATAAAAATGTTATTCCCTCTTAATCAGAAAATATACAAAATTACGTTTCTAATACAAGAAAACTGTTTAAAACGATTTTTGCAACACATTATGTTCGTTCGGTCCATTTGACCGCGCGCGACTACTCGCGTTACTTTTTCAGCGCGACTTCTCGAGGGTTAAAGAATTGCAATTAATCGGCCCAAGCCCGGCCCGACTCAAAGAAATAATAGAATCGGCCCGCCCAAGCCCGGCCCGCGGGTAGGGCCGGGCTTCGGGTCTCGGGCAAGGCCCGGCCCATGCAGGTCTCTACCGAGAAAACCCACGCACACGGTGTTTGCCCACTAAAAAGTTTCCATGGCGCATGCTAGAATCCAACCAGGGACCCGTATAACCACATGTGACTGCTCTACCACCGAAACGGTACTTGTGCAAGACTCTTGCGCAAGAGTCTTGGTCTTGGTCTTGGTCTTGGTCTTGCAGGTGTTGTCTTGGTCTTGGTCTTGCACCCCTTGGTCTTGGTCTTGGTCTTGCATCGGGATTCCTGGTCTTGGTCTTGCATGCAAGACTCTTGCAAAAACTGCAAGACCAAGACTCTTGCGCTCATCACTAGTTTTGTTTGATCTTTTGTTTTGAGACCGTTAATGTTTTCCACCGTAAATGAAATTCCATCATACATTTGTGCAGTTAACTTCTTGTGGATTGCGTTCGTAAAATGTTAATTTTTACCAATGTCACTTCCCTCAAGAGTCGCCTCTGTTACTGACGTTGGTTGTCATTCCGTACCAGTATACACAAAAATTCTGCAGACATCATTATAATTGTTATGTTTATTATCGCTATCTAAATCTCAAATTTTTGCGTTGTGTTAACAAACGATTCTCAGGCCCTTTTGTTGCGGAGACATTCCGACCCGGGCCCTTTTGATGAGGGGCGTTTTGATTCGGGCCATCTGTCTCGGGCCCGTTTGTTGAGGAAATATTTCGACCGGGCCCTTTCGACGCGGGCCCGTTTGACTCCGGCTTTATTTGACCCGGGTCCATTTGACGCATGGGCCTTTTGACTCGGGTCCCTTTGTCGTGGAACACTTTTGACTTGGGTTCTTTTTATGAGGGGTGTTTTGAGTCGGCCCCTTTTGACTCCAGCCCTTTAAACCAGCACCCTTTTGACGCACGGCCGTTTGACTCGGCCACTTTAGTAGGGGGACCCCTTTGGACTCGGCTCCTTTTTATGAGGGGCATTATGATTCGGGCCCTTATGTTGTGGAGACCTTTTGAACAGGTCCCTTTTGATGTGGGGCAGATTTTACTCGGGCCCTTTTGTAGCGGGGCCCATTTCGACGCAGGCGCGTTTAATGCAGGTCCTTTTGACTCGGGTCTTTTGTCGGGAGACTCTTTTGACTATGGCCCTTTTGATGAGGGGCGTTTTGATTCGGGCCTTCTGGCTCGGGCCCTTTTGTTGAGGAGACCTTTCGACCCGGGCCCTTTAGACGCGGGGCCGTTTGACTCCGGCTTTATTTGACCCGGGTCCGTTTGACGCAGGGTCTTTTGACTCAGGTAACTTTGTCGTGGAACCCTTTTGACCCGGGCTCTTTTTGAGGTGCATTTTGATTTGGCCCCTTTTGACTAGGGACTTTTTAATCCGCGACCTTTTGACTTACGGCCGTTTGACTCGGGCCCTTTCGTAGCGGGGCCCCTTTTGACTGCTCCTTTTTATGACGGGCGTTTTGATTCGGGCCCTTTTGACTCGGGACTTATGTTGTGGAGACCTGTTGACCCGGGACCTTTTGATGTGGGGTCGTTTTCACACGGACCCTTTTGTGGCAGAGCCCCTTTTGACCCGGGCTCATTTGACGCAGGGCCTTTGACTCGGATCCTTTTCTCGTGGGCTCCTTTTGACTATGACTCTTTTTATGAGGGGCGTTTTGATTCGGCCACTTTTGACTCGGTCCCTTTTGACGCAGGGTCGTTTGACTCTGGCTCTTTTGTAGCGGAGTCCCTTTTGACTCGGGCTTTTTTATGAGGGTCGTTTTGATTCGGGGCCTTTTGACTCGGGCCCTTTTGTTGCGGAGACCTTTCGACCCGGCTCCTTTTTATGAGGGGCGTTTTGATTCGGGCCCTTTTGATCCGAGCCCGTTTGACGCAGAGTCTTTTGACTCGTGCCCTGTTGTTGCGGAGATCTTTTGACTCGGGCCCTTTTGTAGCGAGGGGGCCATCTCGACCCGGGCCCATTTGACGCAGGGCCCTTTTGACTCGGGTCTTTCTGTCTTTGCCCTTTTGTTTGGCCCTTCTAACATGGAACCATATATATAACGCAGCAGCTGAAATACCTGTGGCAGAGGGCCTGGGGGAGTATGAGTAAATCGATGATCGATCGATCCAGGGCGCAGTAAAATTAGTTACACCACTGTTCATATCTATTTCTTTCTATTCTCTCGACATCATGTCTGGAGATGAATGTTCTGACTAATAAGCTACAGTGGCGAAAGACGATATACGCTATCAATGATAAATGTTATGACTGTTAATATATATAGGGAATAAAACGAAACATTCTATATCGGACTTCCCCTCCACCCGTTGAAAAAAATCCTGCGAGCGTTAGTGATTATGATGTTGCTTAGTTACTGTATTATATTGTTCTATACACGGAATAAATACTTATGTGTTTTATATAATAATGAGAACCTTATTTACATTTATTACGGCCCTTGCTTTACGAGAAACATTTTCACGTTCAGCGTAATCAGTTTCCATTCTAAAATAATTACAGTGAGGCGAACGAAATAATTCACGCACAGATTTAGGACTTAGAATAATGTTTTGCGAACATGTAGTAAATCCCTGAAGATTAAAAAGCGCTAGTAGCAGTAATTAGCTTCCTATAGTCCCTTAGTGAATTACATAAATCTTACAGATGTTGTATCTCTTTCTTTCTCCTCTCTATACATCATGTCTGGAGATTAATGTATGGACAAATAGGCTACAGAGGCAATTTTAAAAAGTAAGATGATCTACGCTATCAGTGACAGATGTTGTGGTGTTTAACTTAACATATAAGGCAATAATACGAATCTTTTCAGAGATGACAGTGCACTGATGCTTCAAATCTGTGTCTTTACTCCCTATACCTACTTTATTTTCCTAGTCAAAATAAAAACTCTTCAAAATTAATCACAAATTCTTATGCAACCATCCCTTCTTTAATGTACTGCGCTGTCACATACCCGTCACGGCGATGTAAAGGCACTTTTGGCGACGAGGATACATTTTTTTATAAAATTAATCTCTGCTACGAACTCTCTTCAGTCTACACTGAAGAGGAATTCGGATCACTGTCAGGGACTGAGTTTGCTAGAATGAATTGTTCACAATAATCTAGAAAAAAATATTTAGTGAATCTATAAAGCTTCTGAAATTATTATTAACTGTACCTATGGCGTCAGTAAAAGAAGAAATTTTGTTTTTTCACATCAAAAAGAATTGACACTTTCGAGAAATTGAATGTCCCAAGAAAGGTTATCACCATTGGTTATGCTTTCCATCGAAAAAGACCTGACAGTAAGAATACAAGAGTTCAACCAGCATGTATTAGGCAGATTTGTTCCAATCAAAGAGAGAAGAATGAACTTACTAATTAAATAAGGTGATTAATCAGATTAAATGTTCTGCATTTTTTACTTTTAAAAACAGAATTTAATTTAATTTAACATGTCACATAGCATTTACATCTAAAGTTATGCTGATTAGTCAATGAGTCCACTTTATATCTTCTGTCTCCGATCGTTCGTACTGCAACACCCGAAACCACAATCCACCGGTCGTCACTGGATAAACCTATGGCGAAGTATTAGCAAATATATTTCTCAGAACATCCTGTGTACATAGAAAGAAACATCATTTGCCATTTTTATTAAAGCTTTCACTTAGTAAACCATCACAGCAAACAAATGACTTCCGCACCAAGACACGGAAACATTTAAAAAAAAGAAAGAAAGTAAGTAAGTAAAAGATGAAAAATCACAAACCACTCAGCACAAATGTGTGTGGCTGCGCTTGCTAGTACGGTAGTAATATTTTGTATCGCCCATGAAATGCTTTCCATGTGTGTTTTCTGTATTAGTTCATAGATGTCTCTACTATTTAATTTCTGCTGCGGCTATGTATTCAGTAGTCTTGACACATTGTGCTCATTAAAGTCAGTTTAAAGATGCGAAAGCACTAAGTTCTCCGTTACTTTCAGTTAGTTCTAGGAGGCAAATGTGTGTGTGTTTCTTTTTCTAACATTTTCTTACATGAAAGGAAGAGAGGATTTAAAAGAAAGAAAAAAATCGTTCGTTGATGAAAGATGATGCTATTAGGGAGCTTGGTAACATTCATCGTGGTAGTAAACCGTGTCACATCTTGGAAGATGTTCCGACGTCTTCTCTGAAAAGGTTTTGCTTCCAGCACAGAAGCATGTCAACAAGTTTGTGTTCGTGTTTCTTGTGATATTAGTGGTAGCTGCACTTGTATATTAGTATTATCCGTAATAATACAAGTTTAAGATTTAACTACGTGTAGTAGTAAACCTATTTATGACAGTCAAACTACGTATGTTAACGGATACACACATACACATACGCATATATATATATATATATATATATATATATATATATATATATATATATATATATATATATCCGTCACATGTTCAATTTATTATTTACTTATTATACATATTTCCGAGCATTACTGGGATCTATGGTCTTCAACCCATAAGATATGAGGAATGACGTCACTCGGTGAGCACACAATCTGGGGAGGGAAGAAGTAAGAAACTGGCTTGGGACTAAGATTAAGATAATTCGATATATCGATTGGTATTTTCAGATATCAAAAGATCAGTACCGATTTTTTGTGACCGATATTTCGATATTTTTGATACTAATATTTTCAATTTAATACAGTATATAAAAAATGGAAGTGATATTTGTGTAGGATCGAATCACGCGAAATCGGCTGAACTGTTTGAAATGAACTTTGGAATATAACTATCACTTAACTCACATAACTATCACCTGCCTAAATGAAGCTATTGGAACATTTGCTTGTAATTACTGGGAAACAAAATGAAATTAATCATTGAATAACATTCATTTCTGTCAGTAGTTTTTAGAGCTCTGTGCCCGCATTACAGACTTTGGGAAGCACAAAACCTACTGCCGAGATTGACGATTTTCATAAATTTTACAAGGAGCATGAGCATCTTCCTAGTTTGATCTGATATGTAGTCCTTGAAGAAGGGAAAGAATGCAAATAAATGCGTTTATGAAGCTAAGGGAACTTTTTGTGTCATTTTTTAAGGCTCTACAAAGTCATTTCAGAACAAGTGAATGAAAGAGACGGTTTTAGAGCTAGAAAGTTTGTAAACATGGTTTCTGGTTTTTCCATCTGAATAGAAAGAGTACATTACGTCACACAGTCTGCTTTAGACAAGAAGAGAAGGACGAGTTGGATTGAATACCAGGATACAAGAGTCAATCAGGACGTGTGTTTCTGAATATATAAGCACACGGCGTAAGAGTTTGTTAGTAATTTGAACTTAAAAACTTTTTGTAACATTTTCTATGTCGCGAACTGTACTTATGCTATTCTATTTTGTTGATGACTTACAATGCATGAATGATTTTTCTCAATACTCTAGTAATGTCTCCTGTAGAGGGCGCACCCACAAAGGGGGGTCCACCTAATCAGGATCCTCCTAATTCAACCTACTGTTGTACACTTTCTCAATAAAATTATACTTATTTAACAGGGAAATGATTGATATATCATGAAAATTTGGTCTTACACTTCATCTGTACTCTTTCTCTTAAAAAAAAAAGAAGAAAAAATCTACTTCTACATTTTTTCTGAAAATATAGGTAGAAGAATTTTACAATTATTTATCGCCTTTTCGGGTTCAGAATAATACCCGTTCAATACTACATAGACGTGTTAGACACCCCCCACCAAAGCTAGGACTCCTCTCAACAAAAAAATTCTGGATACACACCTCCTTCTCCGCATTTCCTAGGAAAATATAAGTAATGTCAGCAAGTGCGCTTTGCATAGGGTGTAAGGTAAAAAAAAAATAAAATAAATTTTTCTGCTATTCGTTATCTTATTTATCTGTATCGCTTTATGTCTATATTTAAACTATATTCCTAATCGATATTCTTTATCTCACCACTCTTACGAGTCTGCCATTTTTACCTTACAACAAAAAAAGAAAGAAATTCCAAAAGAAATAATTCGTCCGCTCGCTGTTGTCTAGGTAACAGGTTCAAAAATACGATTGAGTTAAAAATAACAAGTCAAAAGATTTACGGAGAATAACTAGATTTATTAAGCTTAATGTTTCTCTAATTTAGGTAAGGTGAGGGACTAGAAATCTGAGATTCAAAGGACGTTAATTCGCCCTTGTAAAATTAATCCTTAATATTTCGCTCGACTTCCCAAAAACTCATCATGAGAGTTCAAGGAGCACAAACTCTAATTTAAACATCACTAAAACATAAAAATAAAAAAAACTTCTCTAATAATTCTTTGGGAACTGCGGTAATATGGAAACTAGTACTCTCTCTACTCTAGGTCCATATTCCTTACTTTCAAGGACTGCTTAACTTCAATTAGTAACAGTCCGGCCTACACCTGGTTTGGACTCTCAACATTCTGAGAAATCCAGAAAAAAGGAAACTAGCTAAAATCTTAAGGATAGGTAACTTAGGGAATTAGGAGTAGCAGCCGTCACTCATGGCCCTGCTATAATTACGTCTTCCATTCAAGACTAACGTCTTCCATTCAAGACTCTAGGTTAAAAGGTGAAAACACACTCTAATACTTTCAAACACGAAAGTCGCAGTGTGAAAACAAAAACACCAGCCAGGCCTCACTATTGCATGACTGTACAGGGAAACGAAACCAAATCGCAACTTGGATTCTACTTTAAATGGGAAAAACCTCCAGCACCTGGAGAGTTTCAAAAACCTAAGTGCCCTGGGTTCGCTCTCTCCCTAGGGTCACCCCAAGAGCAAATTACTTTTCACTCCTTCTAACCTTTAACTAGAGCCAGTTAAGTCAATAATCTGACGTAGAGCTCAAAAATCCTACTTCATTCTTTAATTCCTATTCCTAACTCTGGAATTCACCTAAGTTACGGCCAGAGACCACTTTCTCTAGCGGGACTGGAAGCCACGGACTAACATATCCACTGGACAACCAGTAACTAATCTAAAGGACAAAACTCCCAGGAAAAAGCTCTCTTGCTAATTCCCTTCGGACTGAACAGCCACCAGCATAGCCCTCTACTCTACAGGCCTCCTTAGCTGAAACAGCGAAAGCTATTAAAAAAATCCGCCTTTTTATATGTTTTGCCGGGGACAGAAAAAATGAGGAAAAAAAATTAAGTATTAACGGTTCTAGAAACTTCTACAGCAGTGGAAAATTACTGGAAAGTATGAAAGAAAAGTGAAATCTTCAAAAAACTAGCCTCTCTACCAGGTCTATAATCAAGTGGGAGCGAGAGTAATACTCGATCTAACTAATTGAATCTTAATCTTAAAAGAAAATTTGGCTTATATAAATGATTTGGGATAATGCACTAATTGATATTTACATACATTTACATATATTAAACATAGTAAAATTATATATTATGCTATACTTATTAAATAGATAAAACCAAATAAATGCATTAGATAAATACGTGTCAGGCCTGACTTATTATTAATACACATAACTTAATTATGAATAGATAGATTTAATATTAAAATATATAACCTGAAATATCAAAGCAAGGTAACGAAGTGCCCCTTGCAAGGGGCAGTTACAAATTCCAAGATAAGCCTTGGAGGCCCTACTTATGTGTATTTTCCTTTCTCGTACACGCAAGAGAAAGTGAAATATCTTCTTCTTCCTCTCTGTTTCTTTCTCTTTTATTATTTCGTATTAAGAGTTCTTAAAAGATGGACATCCCCATGCCTTATGTGTCGATGGATCACCGATGGGCAACTAGCGACATCGCGCTTAAAATTGGCGGCCCCGCAGCGACGATCCGCTGTGGTCCACTTCCGTTTTGAAAATTATACCACAAGTGGCTCACCAGCGGCAGAGACGCGACGAAACGCCAATGAACAACAAAATTACACCTCCAAAATATGTTAAATTGCTTATATGCGTAATTTGTTTACATTAAGGAGAGTCTAAAAACACTAAAAAAGGTAAAAAAAAAAAAGTACCTTGGTTGTGTAAGAACCACCAACCTTTTGATTATTAAATGCGTGCTTTTCCGACTTGGCAACGGAGGCGATAAAGAAAACATCGCGTGCAAAGCGATAAATCGTTGAGTTCTTTCTAGTTTGGCTAATCTGAGTGCTCCTGTAACCGTGTATATTCGACGATAACCGTTTGGAATCAAATAAAATCCGCTCGCCATGTAAGTATATAACAAAATGACGCACGTTTATTTACTTTATTTTATGGTTTTCCTATATTCACTTTCAAATGATCGGCAACAGTTACCATCTAAATTCATACAGTTATATGCACTCATCCCAATATTTTTCACTTTATGATGTAGAGGCAGGGGGTTACTCTTGACCCCTAGAGCTCACTTTAGGAACAATACGTCAGGGGAAAGTAACATATAATAATAACCATATGCATATGACAGACGATAGTTCGTGTTGGTCCCTTCGCTATTCTCCGCGGCAAAATGAAGTCCTCGCTGTTATGCGGTGGTAACTTTAACACCCCGACTCTAGGTCTCTCTTTCGACTAGACGAAACCCTGCCACCAGTGGCACACTAGCGGCAATCCTTCGATGCGTCGCTATATCGACGATCGACATTTACAGGCAAGTAGGCCACTAGATGTTGGCGACATTTACGGCATGGGGTTGTTTTTTCACTCACCTTTTCGGTACCACAATATTTTAATGGCTTCGATATTTCGATATTTCCCAATATTTCGATATTTTTTCTATTTTCTGATATTTTTCGATATATCAATCAAGTTTCGATATTTTGTCGATATCGATTTTAGATATCGAAATGCAGTGGCAGCTTTAGCGGGTAAGCCGAATAGGTACGGGCCTACCCAAAAATTTTGAAAATATATAAACGCTAAAAGATACAATAAAGAGTAAATATATTTTTCACTATTTATATTAATGGTATATAATTATTTAACAAATAACATACCACTCCTGTAAAAGTAATTTCCTACTGTCATTAATCAATCAAATATGTATAGGTATCCATAAGCTAGGGAGCGGGCCTAGCCAAAATTAAAATCCTAAAGTCGCCTCTGTCCAAATGCGAATATCGCACAGTGCTACCTGAGACCTGTATAGGCCTATTAGATACCATCACGGCAATAGCCTGATGTGAATTACGGAAACCTAGAAATGCCTCACTCAAGATGGTTGGCCTGAAAAAGCTGTTACACATTTTCGACCTCGTCACAGTTCGAGATTTACTCTAATCAGAAGTAGTATGCATGTAAACTACAATAGACTCAAACTAGTAGATAAAAATGTACTTTTTATTCATATACATGCATACATATAGCTTATTCATAAATAATCTGTCCCATATAATAAAAACTTAATTATTATTAGCAACGAAAGACATACCTTCTAACGCCATCCAAATAATTGTTTCTGTTTTCTCGATTACTACGCATTAGAATTTATTTTGAAGCATGTCGTTTTGTATAGTCTGATCTAATCTATTCATTGACACATCTTATATCATCTTCGGAAAATATTATAGTAAACAGAAATTAGAGTTTGAGGGTTAATGATATTATTGGGCGTATATCTCTAAGTCACTTTCTATAGCTATACCTACAAACTATCATTTTCTGTTGTCATACTAAAAAGTTTTATGAGGATATACAGGGTGGCCCAAAAGTAGGTATACAGTACCGTACCGATCAGCTAATTGCATTTTATATCATTTCTTATTGTTATCCATCAGGTAGACTTAGTTTCTTTATTATTTGTTCTTAATGTGTTTTTACTTACATTTTAAGCTCGGAAGAGCCTAAGCAAATAAACCCATAAACTAGAATGTTATACTTGATCAATGTAGGGATGTATACCTACTTTTGGGCCACCCTGTATATACTGGTACTTCACTGTCGGTTTAATCTTAGCAGGTGAGGTGCTTACTGCACAGCATCAAGTTTTTTTTTTAAAAAAAAAAACTGGCTTTCTCGAAAGCTATTCATGAAGATTTACACTGACCAATACCATTTTGTTCATCAATACGATTTATCAATTGATAATTATTTCATATTTGGACATTTTCCTCCCGTCATAGCTTATAATATTGTATAGTCTAACGGTTATTACAATGATGTACAGCTCACAGATGACGAGAAGAACCCTAAAACAGGGGAAGCGGGGAAAGGTCAACGACACGGTCAAGTCCATTTTCGGTTTTTGAGGTGTGGTCTATACTTAGATGTCGTCTGCTACTCCGGGTAAAGTTATATGTGTGCTATTCCGTGGTGTCATTTGAAACCACGTGCGAAAAGTGGGCGAGCCCATACCTACGTCACACTACTTCTGCTAGGGTTCTTCTCGTCATCTGTGAGCTGTACACACATACATTAAGTAATACCTACTACACGTATTCAAAATAATTCATTTAAAAATTTACGTATAAGAATTTAAATAAATCTACAAGATATCTCACTTTGATTATTTTGTTAGCTAGGAAGCACGGTTAAAGAAATTGGAACAACTCAGTGTCTCCTTTACGTAAACCAGTAGTTTTAAATTGGCAAATCTTGTGCACTGTTTAATACTTGATAGCGCAGGTAGCGACGTCTAATAACATCAGATAGGAAGGCAATACCACAGCTAGCGATATCTATTAATGTATTTATTATTAGAATTTAGCGTGGTGCACAAACTGAGACGTTAGCCGGTTATTACTCGGATAGTTTTAAATCGGCAAATCTTCTGTATAATTTAACACCTGATAGTGCAGATAGAGACTTCAAATAGCGTGAATATTATTAGGGTTATATTGACACATAGGGTGAGATGTTTACCAATTATTATTGGGATTTTTTTCAATTAGTATCTTCAGGTTTGATGTGGTCTTAGAGAGAGTGCGACGTATAACCAGTCGGTAGCCAGCCCAAAAATTTAGTGGGGGCCCGGTAGAAGTTAGGGGGGGCCCGATCCTACCATACTACACTTCATCACCATATAATAATTCATTTGCAAACCTACCGTGAAAATTTTCGGGGGCCCGTAAAAATTTAGGGGGCCCGTAAAAATTTAGGGGGCCCGGCCCCCCTAGACCCCCCTTGCATACGGGCCTGCGTATAACTATGAGCGTGTGTAAAAGTAGGAAGTTTTAAGGAAATGTCAACGAGTCTGTTGTGTACGCATATAACAAAACGATTAAACCCGTTCTAAATTGAAGCAAGGGTATTCACTTACTATTCGTATTTATCTATACATTTATTCTTATTATCGGTCAAGTTAAAGCTGATACTTTTATCATTTCAATGTAAAAATTTTCTTCGTCTAATTTTATTAATGTTAGTATTGAAATTAATATAAGAATAGCATTTCAAGTCAGAGCAGAAGAATCATATAACCGAAGGAAAGAAAAAAAATGCTGAATCAATGTTCAGTTATAACCAGGGACGTGCGCAGAAAAGGAGGGTTCTGGGGGCTCGAACCCTCCCGAAATCCCGAATTATCCGTAAATTTAATTTAATTTTAGTGATAATTTTACAATTTTTAATGTAATTTCTCATATGGAATTTTGACCTCTCCGAAATGAATTTCTGTGTACGTCCCTGAGGATAACTAACGTCCTATGAACAACAACAATTCTAGATTTAGAAACAACGTGGAAGAAAGTGATATTATAGTAAGAATAATTCCAATAATAACAACTTTGCTAATTCTAGAAACAACAAATTAAATAGGTTTGGAATTCTTATGCTACTAATAACCGAAATAGTCCATCAGGAGTTCGAAGATATAGGCCTACTGATACGTCTTGAATTGACGATTGACCTCGTTATCTACGAATTACTCGAGAACGTGCAGTTCCATTCAGTAATCATGTCTCGATCATACCTTTTGATATTTGAGCACTGGTTGAATTAGGATATACTATATTAATAAGAGATGGCATTAGTAACTTTTGTTTCTGTGATTCCAGTTCAGTTACTTCGTAAAACCTCAATAGTTCGAAGAAATATTAAATAAAATAAACATTGGTTCATTTTTTAAACTTCTTAACCAAAATAAAAGTCAGGAACAACATTTAATAGATTGACTAACTAATACGACATTTATCCTACTTCATTAAATACGTTTTGTTTTGGTATAAGTAAAACAAGAAAAAGGCATATTGAAAAGATCTGTTTGATATCTGATTAATGTGGTTAGTGAATAATGACATTTTGTTCTCGTATTAACTACCTTTGTAAATTTATTGATGGAATAGACTATATTGCTACTTCGGTATGAATATATTAGTTTTACATCAGGAGCCGCGGTGGCTGAGTCAGTGTTGCCAGATCTACTGATTTTGCAGATCTGCTTTTTATACGTTCTACTGATCTACTGCGAAAGAAAATGAAAAGTGAACAATCTCCTGCTTTTTCCTGACTTCGAGAAGTTGAAGAAATATATTATTATTAATACTGAATTTTCCATGTTTCCTCATATAAAAAGATGAAATTTCTTTGTTATAATACACTGTTATAAGCTCTGTAGAGCATATAGTTATAGAGCTTTACTGTATATAATATGAATCCAAAGAATACAACTGTACGTCATCTTCTATATGCATTATGGGTAGCGTTTTTATGACTTTCTGTAAGATTTACAAGTAAGTGTTGTTTAAGCTCTGTAGAGCATATAGTTATAGAGCTTTACTGTATATAATATGAATCCAAAGAATACAACTGTACGTCATCTTCTATATGCATTATGGTTAGCGTTTTTATGACTTTCTGTAAGATTTACAAGTAAGTGTTGTTTAGATTGGGACTTAGGGTGGAAGAGTGGCTTAGATCATTTCTCCACGATCGTCAGAAAGAAATCGCCTTACGCCACGATCACGTGTGACTGTACCATATAGCTACGTTATCGCTACGTGCATGAAAAGACATTTTCCCATTCTACTTTGCTCTTTCACTACGTTTTAGTTCACACACGTGTGTATCAAATAATATAAATATAAATCGTGACTTTTCCCTTTCATTTGCTCAACGTAGTTCATCGGAAATGAATTCTGGACTGCTTGTTTTGACTACTACCTTCTTAATAATGGCAAATTTTATCACCCCCCTCCCCGGATTTACATTCAAACGCCACCACTGTGTGTGTCTACTGCTTTCTCCTGTTTTTTTTTTTTTATCTTCGAATCTCTTGCTTTTCCAACTGACTGGTCTGGCAACACTGGGCTCAGTGGAAGAGCGTTCACCTCTGATGCTTGGGGTCCCGGGTTCGATCCCAGCCCCCGCCAAGTGAACTTTGTGGTGGACAAACACCATGTGCGTGGGTTTCCTTGGGGTTCTCCCGTTTCCTTCCACTTTCTTCATTCCACCATTTCATTCATTACTCACCGTCTCCTTTAGCCTAACCAGCATAAATGTGGGACGTAAAAATAAAAGATTTCACTTCATTTTTTAGTTCCACTCCAAACTAACATCCTATCTGTCTGACTCCATTGCTAAAATGGTAAATCAATAATTTCTCTTTCTATGGGCTTAATTTTATGAGCTATTAATACACTTAATCATGTCCTATCATTCCAAAGAAACACCATATTTTTTCCATAACAACCATCAGTGGCGGATCTAGTGCGGGGAAGGCCCCCAGTTTTCCGAGTGAAAAAAGTAATTTAAGCTATTATTTATATATTTTTAAAAGTGTATAGTAAACTCATGATATACCTGTCATAGTCTGGGTTCTGGCTACCCCCAGTTTTTTCCTTCTAGATCCGACTACTGACAAGGATAATACACAAAGTCAGTTGAAATATTGGATCAACTCTGGCTTGTTGAGCCTCTTTCATTTGTAGGCTATGGCAGAAATTTTCTCGAAAAGAATTTCCTTAAATTTAACTTTATTAAGTTATCTGCATTCTTGAAATTTAGTCTGGATAAGATTGTTTAATAGAAAAAAATCACTAGATATGTTTCTTTTGCCTATCTACGCTTATTGTTCGAAGAGCATATGGAAGCGAAGAAACTCTGTCTGAGTACACATACGGTACCGTACTAAAGGGAGACAATCAACTTCATCTCAAATGGAATATGAAGCAGTTTGAATTCCAAGGAAAGACATTTTTGTGATTTCAACATACCTAAAAGTGTTTTCATTGAAGAAATTGAATGAGATTTTTCCTTTCTTTAATATTATTCATTTTTATGCTTCATTGTAAAAAATGAAAAATATGGAAAAATGAATGAAAGAAAAAAGTAGTTCTTATGTTAGTTGCGATTTCGTACAAAGGTCGAAATTGGTTACGACTCGAAGACATTCCACAAAATTCGAGAAGTAAAAGATATAATCTTCACTGGGAGAACATATTCCCTGTTTTTCTTCCTAGTTTGTGCTCACAGAAGAGAATAAAAGTTATTCTGTAGGTCAATAGGTCCTTTTTTTTTTTTTTTTTTCATAACACGGTCTCCCTTTTGGAGTGTACCTGCGGCACATTAACGTACGAGCAATAAATTATCACTAATTACAAGCATCTATTCTTGAATATTTCTGAAAAATAAATAGTCTTAGACATTTATGATTTTTTTCTTGTTTTTTTTATTATTATTTATATTCAAGTAGCGTCAATTAACCGCTTCACTGCATTAAAATAAGAAAATTTAGTCATATATTCCGTTACTTAGTCACTTTTAACTATTACCGAAGTGCTCTCGAACTTTAAGTAAAAAAAAAAAATCACATTATGTAATGAAGGATCAGGCCGTGTGAATAGAATGGATAGCATACCAGAGTTTGGGACTGAGACGTCCATAGGAGGTGATGATGTACTAGCAGGTGACTCAATGATATGACTGTCGCTTTAGATGGACTTTTTAGTCCTGTATACGATGGACGAGCAGGTGACCGTGAACAGTCTCGATCTCGAGAAGAGGTGTCAAATTGTTGAGAAAAAATGGAAGCCTTGCGGTTGCGAGGCCGAGTTGTTTCCTGTCTAGGTTCTCGTGGTGGTCCATGACAGTCGATGGTAACCCTTGAATTTTTCCTCAGTGAGAGACGCAAAATCCAGTTTATGAGGCATGGGTCGTCGTTAGTGACTTGAGAAAGGCAAGCCTTTCGTCTGTCGAGTCAAAGTATAGAATAGTCAAAAACCCTCCAAAAGGCGTAAAAACCCATTTTTCAAACTTCTAAAGAGAATACTTGTATCGTTCTCGGAAGTACGTATGCTATACTTCGTCACCGATTGTACAATAGCTGCTCTAAGAGAGACTAGGTTTTTGAATGATAAAGTAACGATCTTTTCTTCTTCATCTTCGAAAGAATGAATATCGTCTTTTTTTGCTAGCCAAAGGCTAGCTCCCTTACGAGGGTTACACCCAGTGGCGTCGGAAGTATCTTTCAGCTGGGGGGGCAAACTGCTGTCTTGAAAATAGACACGGGAATGTAACATAGGTAAGATAATACGAATATATGTTTGTAATGTAACAATAATTTGATTTAATTGGTTAATAATAATAATAATAATAATAATAATAATAATAATAATAATAATAATAATAATAATAATAATAATAATAATAATAATAATAATAATAATAATAATAATATAATGAAGCTGTAAATAGTTTCGTGAGAGTGAAATTTTCACCTATTAGAGGCATCTTAGTTTACATCTTTGGATTAATTAATCCCGTATCAGTTTTGTGCTGGATTTTGGTCTGGTGCAAAAATTTTCAACCACTGAAATCAGAATTAAAAACATATAAAATTGTAAAATTGGTACTGCTCATAATGACTGTTTGTAAGTACAAATTTTACATTTTATATACTAGTACATATTTTTAACTGTATTGGACGTGGTCACACGGACACTATTAAAGAATCTTAAAGCTACTAAAATCACTTGGAAATGTAGAAATTAAAATTATATTTTTAAAAATCCAGTTCTGATGTTGCAGTCCACTGTAATATTAGAAATTGCTATTTAGAACTACAAACTTTGTAGCACTCTGTAGTAGAAAGTAACTTGAACACTATAAAATAGGCTACATAATCAAGTAAAAAATAAGAATATATTTTTTCTACCTACTTGTCTTCGTACCAGAAATAAAAAAAAATGGAATTTTCACTAAAGACTTCATAAAATTTATATAGAAAATTAATTACACTAATTATCCAGAGTTATTTGTATTTTTTACTACACTTACTTCAGTATATCCAGTTTGTTATTACATTCCTCTTCCTAATCTCATTATATTCACTTCACTTCACACTAATAAAGTACGACACAATTAATAAGAAATAATTCAAGTTTATATTGAATTTTAAGTGCTATTTTGTGATTTAAATAATTGGTTATAATACGCATGATCTTTCGCAAATGCTCAAGAAGCTGGCATTCTCAAGAATGCTCAAGAATGCTCAAGAAGAGAACGAAAGTCCCTAGACGAACAACTTGGTCGAGAAGGCTGCGAACAGTTGAGATTTAAGCACTAATAATTTTTAATATTCTGATGGTCGTCAGCGACTCAGTCGTCATCAAAGTAGGTGGAAACAGCCTGAGCTGAGCTCATAATCTATCCAGGTTAAAATCCGACGAGTGAACTCCCAATTCCTGCTTCAAATATTCTTTTGAGAGAGGACCTCCAGCCCATATAGCTCCAGAAAGTATCTTCTAGAGTTTTATGAGTTGTTTGAGGCCTGGCTGATTGAAACGACGCTGCACTTCATTCAACAAATAGTCTATGATTTCGAAGTACATTTTTGGAAGATCCGATACAGGTTCTAGGGTAGGTGCTATAGAAGGATTATCAGTCTTCTCCAACCTAATTGGTGTTGTCTTTGATCTTGATGAAGTGGACAATTTTAAGTGTAGTCTGTCTGCATTTTCCTTTGTTTCCTTATAAATGTTTTCAAATGCACTGTCCGTTCGTAGGTTTCTCAGAGTGTCCTCTAGATAGAATTGCTGCTGCTCTTTTAGCTCCAGAAGCAGAAGCTTCAGAATTTTGAAGCACTTTCGTCAGTTGTCCGCAAGGTACAAAAGCACGTATACTGACTATCAGAAGAAATATCATTCCGAATTTGTTCATTCTTTTCAAATACCCTTTTAGAATTACTTTTTGATCATCATTTGGACCACTTGTAGTACTGATGATTCTTTTCCAACGTGATTTGAATTCGTTTGTAGTAGATCGAAATTTGTTTAGAGATTTTCGCCTAGCACACCAGCGAATAGGACAAACAGGCAGCAAATGTTTAGGATTACTTTCGTCGATAGTTTTACAGGGTTCAAGAACAATGTCGGCATGCGTATATTGTCTATCGTTTTGCAGAATCCAGGTTGATGTTTCAACGTCTTTCACTATGGCCCGCACGTCACACAAAGATTCGCATTTTCGTGCTATTTCCTGCAATGGAAGATCTAATGCATGATTATTGCAATGAATGTATACAGCTTTCGGATGTTGAGTCGAAGTTATCTTCTGCACACCATTCACTCGTCCTGACATGATAGCTGCACCATCATGACACTGTATATTTTCTGCATTCAGGTTAGGTTTCGTTAGAATATCTTTGATCGTGAATTCTGTTTCCGATTTTGTACCACTGGGGTGATCATTTCCATAAATATTTTGTTGGGTTTGATGAATCAGAGTCAATACAGCCCACACAGAGACAACTGTTCTTTCTTTGAAATATCAGTCGTGGAGTCGGCTATGATTGCATAAAATGGAGACTCTTTAACTTCTGCTACCAAGTCTCTCTATATTGTATGTCCCATAATCTTTAAAATTTCATTCTTTCAATCAGCACTAAGCCAGTTATCCTGTCGATTAATCCATTGGTTGAAAACAGGCACATCCATTTTTCTTTCTGCTTGACCACTGCGAGCTAAATATCTAACACTACTAGTTATTATAAGCAGTGACTGTCTTTCTTATTCTTGTTTACAAACTTGGTCTGAAAGGAGAGCTGAAATAGATGTTCTGTTTCTGCACTCGTATCTTAATCCTTTCACTACCACTGGGATATATATGTCCCAGGATACATTCTCAGAGAACCCCTGTAATTTACCACATGTTATTGCTATGAATCGATGTTCCACTGGTAAAGAGAAGCCCGCTAATGGTTCACAGAATTCTTATTACTAATATTATCCAATAGACAGTAGTGGAAGTGAACGTGAACAATGAAAGTGATAATGGAACAGATGAAAGTGAGGAAAAATGTACTAGTGATAAAGCAGTGGTTGTATGTACTGTAATTTGGAAAATGATGCCGAAATGTAAAATATTTGTAATCATAAATATGACCCAATTGTTTTTCTGATAATATACGTTTCATAATTGAAAATACAAGATGATCATTCATGTCAATACCACTGGAACATATAGGTCCAACGTAAAAATATCAGAGGGATACATATTGTCCAACCTTCCCACATCAAAAAACGAAACGGTGGAAAATGTTTTTTATATATATTCATACGTTTGAAAACAACTTAAAATAGCCATATATTAATGTTTCTCACTCCGAAAAAAATGGTAGTGAAAGGATTAAACGAACGGAACGACAATAGAGTTCGGATTTTCATATGCTCTGAATTATTAATCCTACCTTATACATTTTTCCTCCTCACTATAAAACTTACTGCACTCTGTATATTGTTTGTAAGAACATTAATTTAACTTTATGGAAAATGTGTTTAGGCCCTAAATGTCCTGTTACTCATTTAAACTGTTATATTTTTTAAACTTTAAAATCTCGCTCGACGACTCCTTTCATATTGCAGACTTGCGGTTACTTAAACAACAATTTTAAAAGAATTTACAGTGTTTTGAGAATGTACACCAATGGAAATAATGATAATTTTCAATTCTTTTTCCTGATTCTTTTTGTCTAACATGGGGGCAGAGAAAGCGTCCGGTCCCTTGTTTCAAAGAGAAAGATGAATCTGAAATAGAGAATTTTTTTCATATTACTATAAAAAGCAAAACTTAGTTCATATAATCAGTGTTGTGTGATGTTCTTACAGTCTGAAAGTGAGGGGGCAAAACTAGTATCTTGCCCCCTTTGAAAATTTCAGAAGGGGCAACTGCCCCCCTTGCCCCCCCGGTTCCGGCGCCCCTGGTTACACCCTCTACCCGGGTGGAGAGGTGAAGGTAATGGGGCAGATAGGAGATTGGAGCTGGTCTAGGAGATGTGTGGGAAAACTGGAACATCATTTAGTTTAGATAGCACTATTATATTGCAACTTTATTTCATTCTATCATAGTATCGATTTGATATTACGATCTTGTGATCATTATCATCAGGGCAGAAAGAAATGATGGTGAGGTGCACTTGAAAAGATAAACACAAACAATTTGTTAAAAACGCGCTGGTTATATTCTTGTCCAGGGGCTCCTCTGAACAGTGATGGAGATGAATATAATAGTGTAAGTATAATGGGTTTACAATGCATCATATCTGGGCGAAACGTAAAGGGAAAGATGGTTTAAAGAATAGGCAGAAACGACAAAATGGCCGGGGTGATTAAGGGGAAGAATTTTGAGATAGAGTGAAAAGCTCAGGAATAGAGAGCAAGTGACGAAGTTATAGCCGAGATCGTAGTTGCGGTCAATGTTCATTGTGCCCAGAAGTAAAGAATGCCGTTAATGAAATCGGGTGGTAATGAATTTGAGCCGAAACTTTTCTGTGTGGTGAAGTGTGGTAGGAAAAGTAATACGGTCATACAACTCCTACGTTGGACTCAAAGGCTTAATTCTGTAATCCAAAGCATGACGGTCGAGTACTTTCAATTTATCATAGAAGAAAGATTATTCGTCAACCCAGGCACGGTGTCCATACAACAAGATTTGGCCCTAAAATATCTTATAGGCATTAAGGACTGTATTAGTCTGTAATCTCCATGTGGTGCCAATAAGACGTTTTAGTAAATTTAAATGATGATAGGCCTCGCGAATGAATTATTTCAGATGTGGTCGCCAAGTGAGGTGATTGTCGATAGTGAGACCAAGGTAAGTGGCCTGCTTGTTATGGTGGATGTGTGTGCCGTGGACACTAATATTAAGAAGATTCGGACTTTTCTGGACTCGAAAGCGCTTTCGAGGTGGAATAAAACCTATAGTCTGGGTCTTAGTGGAGTTAATACGGGGTCGCCACCTAATGCACCATTGAAGGAAGGAGTCCGTCGCTATGCGGAGAGAGGAATTAATCTGTTGGATGGTCCGGGCAGTGCAAAGAAAGCAGTGTTATCGACATATTGAAAAGAGTAAACATTAAGAGGAAGTATCTGCATGTCAGCCACAAACAGAAAATATAGAAGGAGTGAAAGAGCGGAGCTCTGAGGTACACCAAAGTGAATAAAAATCGTATGAGATAATGAACTATTGATGGATACATAAGAGAGGTGGTTGGAAAGAAAATGTAAGATAAAGCAGAGATAAGATAGTGGAAGCCGGAAGCGGTGAAGTTTAAACATGAGAACTAATTGCCACATCTTATCAAAAGCTTTTTCGAGATCGAAAAGAATGAGACAAGACGGACGAGCAGTATCATAATGATTCCTAATTATATTTAAGAATGTAAAACAATACGTTATAATTTTCCTTTTCTCTTTCCCCTTTTACATTTTACCGTACCTTTCTTTGCATCCCCAATAACAAAAATATTTCTCAAATGACCTAATCAGTTTATGTTCTTTTTTCTCTATTTCTCTATTTTCTCTACACAATTATCTTCCGCTATTGCTCTTGATAGTTGATAAACTATATTTTAAGTCATTTGATATCAGGTAGGCTACATACAGGATGATTCATTCAGTATTAGATAATAGAATGCCAATCTCAAAGACTATTCCTTAGATTTTGACTGTAATTCCTGAGAAGCATGTCAGTACTAGAGGAGATGATAATGGAAATGTTGAACATTATCGTCCAGGATTCCTAACAGAGGTGAACATGGCGCTCCATGTTCGTGAAAATGGCCTGTTGTTTCAGACTTTTACTACCAATCTGTTGCAGACAACTACCAATTTTCTGTGTTTCTCTAACACAGATTTCATAATTATACGTTCGTAACTCGCCGTGTTGCCAACAATATTTTAGAAAAACATCCCTACAACTACGTTAAAATTTCCTTATTTTTTCATCAAAAAATCCCTACGAGAAATTTCATTTAAATATATTAATACTGAATAGATGGTTACATATGTCATTTTACTTAACTTTGCTAAATAAAATTATGTAATATGTACTTTTAGTAGCCACAAATTATGTAGATGCTTCCTGTCCATTATGTTTCTAAAACTGTTGAAAGGTACGCTTGTATTACACATAGACCTCTTATCCAGTACCACTGTGTTCGAATCTTGTAAATAACAAGAGAGCCTTTGTAAATACTTTTGTTGTGGAGAGATGCACTGATCTATTATGCCAAAAGTTCTATAGTCTCTTTCTTGTACCTCCTAAGAGTAATTTATAACTAAAAGTGAATTAAGAACCTCTGGCTTGATTTTGATTCTCTTCTTTGTTTTAGTGTCACTCAACATAGAGGAAATTCATTACGGCCAATTCAAATTCTACGGTATTTTTCTTGCCTCTGTTTGGAAGTTAGAACTCTGTATCGGTCGAAACAGGGCTGCTATCTCAGGTGTAACTAAAAATTTGTCATGATAAATTGAAGTACGGTGACATTAATGTTACTAGTATGACGGCCAAATGGGTCGCTCCTTACCTTGATTTATTAGATTTAAAAAAAAAAAAAAGTTTCTATATTTCCTACCAACTTCCCAAATTCGCTCCTAAACTTATATATACGTCCCTACAGTTGGTAACACTGAAATCTACTGAAACAGTTGCATTCTTCACATTAACGAAAGGATCCTTACGCGAGCAGATTTAGAAAATTACAGGTTTTCTAAGGTTATAGAAAATTATATATTTAAGAAAAGACTTCATCAAACTAACACAATTTGACAATTCACTTAAGTATAGCTATTGCTATGTTGTTAATAATGCCAATGAAGAATAAGAGTCTAGTTTTCCAAATATGATAGTTATTTACTTAACCTTAAGCCAATATTAGTTTCTATATTACCTAATCGAATGTCAAAATATGGAATATACTCCAGAGCCATCTAAGTTATGTTTGGAAACCTTTCCAAACAAAGACCCAACTCTGAGATTTAACACGTAAAAATTATACTACACAATTATGAACTAAAAACGGGAAGCTGTTTTTAAAGGAAATTTTCCGCGCGCTGTTTGCATTTTTCTTGGATCACTTGACGACTTTCTGAGAAAGGAACAACCCAAGTACAAGCAGGACGTCAGAGTACAATACCTTATAAGCAGGCCCGTATCCAAGAGGGGTCTAGGGGGGCCGACCCCCCATAATTTTTCCTGCTCTCATAAAAATTTTCACGATAGACTTGCAAGTGAACTATAATATGGTTGGATCGGGTTCCCTAACTTTTACCCCCCCCCCCTACATATTTGCTCTGGCTACCGGCCTGCCTATAGGATAATACATAGCTACAAATTAAAGTACGAAATGAACTAGAAATTAGCAAAACTGCTTTTTATAAAAACTGGAAACAGGCCTCTAGTAAAAACGAAAACCTAAAAACTGACTGAGTCATGTTCAAAACCTGTTCAGTTTTTCACCAAAACTAGTTTAGATTTTCTCCAAAAACCGGTTCGGTTTCACTCAATTACGTTTTCCGTCTTCTCTAAAAGGGTTTTGAGTCTTTTACTGAGTTCTTGAAAACTCGAACTGATTTTGAAAAAACGTTTTCTTTTAAGTTTTGTAAAAACCGATTTCGGTTTTTGAAAGAACCAAAAACCAAAAATTATGTTTTTGTAGCCATCACTAACTGAACCATCGTACCGGGATCGATGCTAATCCAACGGGACCTCATGCATCAAAGATACGCATAAGCCTACTACTGCTATAGACACAAGGGAAGTATTATTCTTCTCTTTCCCCAATTTTTGCAAATACTTTATCATTGGATTCTTATTTCATCCAGCAACCAATAAAATGCAAGCAGAACTGTTAAGTTATTCAATAATCTTTGCAAATCTTAGTATTCTTCTCACTTACTTCAATATAACCACAAAGAAACGAAAAACAATTATCTTTACAATCCGAGTTAACACAATCGCTTAGAGATAGCGGGAATATCAGTGAGAAAACGAGTACATTTTTATTTACGTACGTTGGATCGGTTGCATAAGTTCGTGATGTTCTGTAAATTAACGTAAATGTATTCCCATACGTTTACAATAGCACAATTATATAATTAAAGCAACACAGGCGCTTAAATAAGACATTGTATTGTACTCTTTGAAGCAACATAATAGAACACTCACTCTCAGGGGTGCGAGGGGCGTCATTTGGGGAGAGAAGGGAGCAACTGCCGCCCCCCTGGGTTTGAGAAATACACGCTTTTTAATAAATGGTATAATAATGTATGTTTTTTAAATGTAAAACCCTTAAGTCGGTGGAGAATCTTACAGCCTTCGTCAAATCAGAAATGATGTAACTGAAGAGTGCCTATAGATGGATTTTGGGGTGTAGGTTGGGCCAATGATACTATTTTGGGGAGCACTATTTTTCATTCAAAATGGTAGAATCAAACTGGAGAATGGTAAATTTAGGGGGAGAAAGTGCATATGGGGGCAGAGTAGTAAATTTGGTGGTAGAAACGTGCATTTGGGGGCAGAAGGGTAAATTTGGGGGAGAAACGTGGATTTGGTGACAGAATGGTAAATTTGGAAGGAGAAACGTGCATTTGAGGGCAGAATGGTAAATTTAGGGGAGAAACGTACTTTTGGGGGCAGGATGTTAAAATTAGGGGGGGAAAGGTGCACTTGGGGAAAGAATTGTAAATTTGAGACCTTGGAACCAAGGCCTTCTAGAATGGGGACATCTGTTCACTCCCTCAATCAAGAACGTACCCATGAAGAATCAATTTCATTTAGGCAATTTTCGGCAAAGTCTGACAAAGTCATCCCAACGTTGAATCTCAGATAAATCAAGCAGGTTTCCTCGGAAACGAGAAAATCATTTCCTTGCCGTACACTTTCCTAGGTTAAACTCGAAGAGCAGGATGTGACAGAAATGTTGAACTACGTCGACTTGATTCTCTAACTTACTCTGAAACTGCAATATATATGCAAAACAATGTAAGAATTTGAATATAACGTGTTTTCACAAATACAATACAAAAGAAAACTAAGCAATAATAATGGATTAACGCACAAAGAATTCTTGGCAATCTCATAAACAGAAAGCTATGAACCTATAATAGGACCAGTTATGTGGTAAATAAACAAATAGGGCCAAATTCCTGTAACCTTGCTGGTGTACAAATATTACACGTACGGCCTCTTGCACAAAGGCAAAAATAATGTTAATGGTTTCCGATATGCTGACCACACATCAAACACATAAAAGTCCTTTTTCCCGTACAGATCTTCGTGGGGCTTCACTGTCATTAATTTCAGTATAATAGGAGTAGCCGTTGAGGCTATTTCTCCCACTATGGGCTTGTAAAAGTAACACTACGAAGAGAACTTCTTTACTGAAAGATTTTTATTGATGACACTATACATTAAAAAAAACGAAGAAATTAGGAAGTATTATGACCTCCTAGGTAAGCAAGCAACTGTGCATTTCATACGTCTAATGGAATAGGTTAGCCACAATATTTTCATCCTGTAGTTTGTAAGGGATTGTCACTCTGATTCGAGAATCATCTTTCATTGCTTCTTTAGTTGCGGTACAAGCATAGTCGTTTCCGGACCAGCATCTGTAAGAATTTTTAAAATAATACTTGAATTATAAACTTGACACTAGTTACATGTAAAAGTTACAAGATATAGTGCAACTATAAAAATATTAATTGAAAAATATTTAAAATTATAATTTAAAAGTGAATGCTAATTTAAGGTTAGTATATCTCATTAGTTGAAATGCCCGTTCTTCATACGATAAGAATAAGTTTATTAAATATATTTGAACCCTTTCCTGGGGCTCAGTGGTAGAGCGTTCACCTTTGGTGCATGGGGGTCCCGTGTTCATACCCTGCTCCCGCAGTAGACAAACACTGTGTGCGTGCATTTCCTCGGGGTTCTCCCTTTTCCTCCCACTTTCTTCAGTCCACTATTTCATTCATTCGTCATCATCACCGTCTGCTTTAGCCTAGCCGGCATAACTGTGAGATGTAAAACTCAAAAATTTCATTTTTTGAAGCCTTTGCTCCCGTAGGATACGCATTTCAATGATAGTTTTACTCCTGTTATGTAGGCAACCAAATGTGATTTACGTTACGAAGTGTTGCCTAATCAGTTAGGGGCTATTGCAAATAGTAATACCCATCTCGCCTCTAATAGTGCTAGAAGTGTCTTACCCTCACTGTTTTTTTTTTTCTAGATTGTATGTCCCATATGTGGTTGAAATTGTTCCAGGCATTTCAGTGTTATGCTGAAACATATATCCGTTTTTACAGTATAAAAGATTAACCATAGTGTGTATTGCGTTCTCTCTAGTGTCATAGTCAGGAGTTAAATTCTAATGTGACCGGTAGAGGAGACCCTGATCGAATGTTACTTTGAGTAGAGAGGATACCTTAAAGACCATGTACATCCATCTCAGTAATGACCCTTAATGAATTAAAGATTTAATAAATATTTTATACTTACAAGCAACTGAATATACGAGAGAACTAACAGAAGTAAGTAACCAATATTAAAAGGATGATTAAAGTCTCATAAGTGTATGGTGTTGTAAAAAACATTACCACAAAATACGTATCCTTATGTACAAATGTGTGGGACAGATTGCGCTTAGTTTTACCTAATCAATTTCATGGGAGACAGCTACACGTGTAAAACTGATGTGAGAACTCAACCCTTTAATATCCGCTGAATTTAATTTCTGGCTATAATGTAAGGTCATTTCTGGAGTATTTTTAATATGTTTTCCTTTAATATATTATGTATTATTTTGGTCTACGAATGAGATTTTTCTCGGCATTACAAAAATTGTATTTTTGGCGATTTCCTTGAAAATTATGAATGATTACGTACTATTATCACAGTTATAATACAGTTCAGCGTAACGAAGCCTATCGAGTGATAAATGTCTTTGGACATTTTTACTATGTTAAAACTATTATAGAAGTAATTATTACCACTAATTGAAAAAATAAAGCACCACGTACTAATAGTTCAACTAAAATACTACGGCTAAGTAGTAGCAGTACACAACGTAAAGAAGTTTGGTTTGTATGGTGTGATATTTTCTTAATATTGAAACCGGAAGTTGTAGTAGGTTTCTACCACTTCCAGTTTGAGTAGATAGATTAAAATGGAGATGGAATATGTTCTTGTTAAGCTTAATTGATTGCAGAAAACCGATTCTCGTTACCTATTATCATTTTTACTCCACAGCAATCATTACAGATCGGAAATGGTTGATTTCTGATTCTTCCTATTTGAATAGAGGGTTAAGAGAGAAGATGGTATATGTTTTTTAGAATCAATTGAAAACAATGCTTTCCACTATCTCTCAACAAACGAAATAACTGTATAAAAGTGGTGAGGATCTCACAGACAGATAGACGTATAGCTGACGTATGTAACGTAGCATATAAAAAAACATACAGCTGTATAATATCCCGCTTAGATATTACGTATACGGAAGACTGTTAGATGTCAGATATCCTGCAACGGCATGATGTAACATTTAAGCGGGAAAAGTATGTGGCATATGGATAACGTATGCTCCGTACAGATTTTCGTAGTTAATATAAAGATTCTGTATATTTGTACAATATCTCGCTGTCCGAAGAACGGATTTTTCTCAGTACAGATCAATATTGAAATCTGAAGTGCATTGAATTTCTATTACTTCAGGTAGAAAGTTAAGGACAGAAATGAAATGTATTCTTGAGGCGTTTAATTGATTAACTGCTTCCTACCTTTCTATCTATTACCGTTTCGGCTTTATAGTAATCAACGTTAGAACTGAAAACCGTTCATTTCTACCACTTCCGGTTTAAATACCTCCAAAAAGAACTCAATTCCGAACATTTTATTCTTTTTTTCCTGGTCAAAATTGATTGTGATCCGTCAAAGTTGTTCTTGAAAGTTTGTCTCTTGGACAGTTGCCTGCTGTACGGACGGACAGACACATATTTCTTGTACCCTGTACGGACGGACGAATTGTCAGGGTAAATATATAAAGGAGTTTTGGTAAAATTGAACATTGAGCTGAAAATTGAATACTAATAGTGTATTTGAATGTAGTGCGGTATCAATTATAAGATTGTACACAATTTGTACACTTTTCAATTTTTAATCCAGCTCGTAATTACTTTTGCATGTTGGAAAAGTATCGTTCTTGCAATGGAATTTTCTTTTGGGTGCTCCATAAAGGCAAATATTTAGTATGTGTGTGATTTCGTTTGTATGTTCCCAGATCCAATTTTCTCCAGTCTATTTACGAAAAAAAAAAAAAAAAGTCAACCTAGAACAAATTGCAACAGAAATGGTTTTGTTGTATCGAGCACTATGAAGTGTCCTGACAAACATAGCAAAAGTCTATAGAAATCCAACCAGGCAAAATTCGCCATTTTCGGCCGCCATCTTGGATATTGCCGGAAACAATTATGATACACTTTTCTCTTAATACCCTCCTAAGGAATCGAGCTAGAAACTTCGTTTCTTTTATGCCAAATCAAAGCTAATGAACAGTATAATCAAGAAAACATAGAAAACCATTTAAATATTGTAGTCTTATTTAAATACGGGGGCTGAAGTTCTGAAAATGCTGTTGCACATATTTATATTTTGTACAGAACTCTTGTAAATTTGACCGTTTTCAACATGTTTATATTGGCAAGTACACATAAAATGGAAAGGAAAGTTAACAGTGAAGATTTGAAATGTTTAACAAAATATAATTACAAAATTCGTGGAATTATTCAGTTTGATTATGGTAATGAAAAAAAAAACATTGTTAAAAAGTTCTAACATATTAAAAACTCTATTATTACAACATGATTTTCCCCTGACTTAAGCAAATACAAGAGCAGTAATTTTACATAAAGCGTTATACAATACACATGCAAAAATGTATTATATAAGCAACAGCACAACATAGAAAAATTATTAACCATATTAAGAAAAAGAAATAAACAGTAATCAGTACAAAGCAAGACATTCACTACCTTCATTACCGATACAGGTCATGTTTTTTGGCACATCTTTCTCATTCTAGTCAGCATGTTCAGCGACATAATAAGCAAATAATTGTAGTGTTCGATGGATATTCTGGAAAACCATCAACGAAAGACGTGGTTCATATGAGAGGAGGTAAAGGACATGGATCACCTGATATTTATCTTGAGTCAGAAACTAAACTCCAACTGAAGAAAGAAACCATTTTAGCAAACCAAAGCAACAAACAAAGGTTTTTGCATTTACTTGCTAATAAACTTGAAGGAGCAGGTTACAACGTCCTCCACTCCAGAGGAGATGCCGATATTCTAATTGTGAAATCCGCTGTAGAAGCAGCTACACAATACTGATATTACATTTTCAGTGAACATTTTGTACATGATATGCCTTGGAATTATTTGCGTGGCATTCGACTCCATGTTTACGATATGAACATCGTGTTGATGAACAGCCAGTTCTACAACTACAGCAAATAACAGGGAGGATGGCGTCTGGTGCTGATTGCATGTCCGTGAGAACCGGAAGATATTGACCACTTTATATTCGCCAGTCCCAGTCTTTCGGTGCCAAAACTGAGCTTCCGAACCATTTTTATACTTGGAAATAGACCCTAAGACTGCGTAAAACTTCGCTGAAGCAGATGTTGGTGGTACTATACGGAAAACATACTTTTTTGCAATTTTAGTGTAAAATCGCTTATATCGCAGTTTATCTAATGAATCTGAGATAGTGCCACCATAAACAGCTACCAGACTTTTCTCTCCAGCTGAAATTATACTTTCCACATTAGATGTGGTGCTGTTGAAAATTTTAGCGTAACATACTAGCTCAGAATACTGTTTCAACAACTTTATTGCATTGCCTTTCCCGACGTTGAACAGTTGCGACGTTGTGTCACAACCTTAGAAAGCATGCATAAATGAGAGACTCGAACATAAATCTTCTCCAAGGGTTATTTTTACTGTTTTGATGTCCCATACTCAAACGCGTTTTGAACTTTGGATCTGGCCGTTGACCCAATGACAAAACCGCGAATGTGCAACATTTGACTTTGAGTTATAAGCATTTTAATATTCAAGTTACCCCGAAAAATCAGTACATAGACTTAGGTACATGTTTTAGGAATTGACGATAACTTCTAATATACACTTATTTCACAAATGGGACTTTGGTATTGGAATCTGTGTGCCCCAAATAACATGAAACTGCACTTAGGTGAAAATAGCAAAATTTACACATTCGCGGTTTTGGCATTGGTCCGACGTATTGTCATTGACATGGTAACAAAGAAGCACCAAAATGGGTCATTTGCAACAACAGTAACACAGTATTATGTAGCTGCTTCTACAGCGGATTTCACAATTAGAATATCGGCATCTCCTCTGGAGTGGAGGACGTTGTAACCTGCTCCTTCAAGTTTATTAGCAAGTAAATGCAAAAACCTTTGTTTGTTGCTTTGGTTTGCTAAAATGGTTTCTTTCTTCAGTTGGAGTTTAGTTTCTGACTCAAGATAAATATCAGGTGATCCATGTCCTTTACCTCCTCTCATATGAGCCACGTCTTTCGTTGATGGTTTTCCAGAATATCCATCGAACACTACAATTATTTGCTTATTATGTCGCTGAACATGCTGAACGTAAGAATTGCAAATGTCAGAAAAGGTATCCCTCGACAACATGGAATACGATGTAGAAGAGAACCTCCATCAGGAATGTATAATGTATATGATTCATGTACTTCCATTTCTTTGTGTCCAGGAATTATATGATCAAATGCTCCTTTATTAGCGACTCTAGGGAGGCGTGAATCAACAAACAAGGAAGCTAGGTAGCTGCGAAGTCCATATTTGAATAGATTTTCAGAGATGATCCCCTGTGATGAAGCTAGAATGGTCAAGTGTTGAAATAGAATATGAGGGTCGAAGTAAATTACATCTTGTTGTATAGATATACTTGTTTTCACTCCCATTGTGAAGATTGTTATTTTCATTTAAATGAATATTCCCAGGCGTTTTCCTCTTGCGTTAACATTATTATCGAACCTCCAATTTCTGCAGATTTATCCATGTTCACGAGATTTAGTGCAGCCATACCTGATGTTAAGCTTCTTAGTGACTCATCCATCTCAAACAGGTTCATATTCTGGAAGAAATGATAAGGGTTTTCAAAATCTGACGTATTGTATTTGTCTTGCATTCGAAGCCATCTTATGTTGGCCACTTGTGTGATACTTCACTCCTGTAAAGTCCTTCATTCTGCTGTTCACTTCACTACATGGCACCATGGATTTTATCTACAGTTGTTGCTGAGCTTCTGTCATTCCTCTTCCTCTTGTGAGATCTCCTGTTCCTTTAATGCTTCTCATTAGCACCTGCTCAATAACCAAATCAGTGGACAATCCAGCCCAGAATTGATTCGTTCTACGTACAACATGAAACCCTTCCATAAATTTCGTGTGAACATCTGGATGAGTGTCCTTAAGATTCTGCGTATTTTGAAGAAATAGGTAAACACTTTTCGCATACCAATTATGGCCAGATGCAGCAGAGAACGGAAGCATTTCTTTTAGGCTAATGTGATGTAGAAGCCAATCTCCAGTTCTGTCAGAAGTTATGAATGTTTTGAAGATACCGATCATGTGCATGTACTGAATCCATAATCTGCTACTTTTACTAGATTCTGCCTGGTTCCTTTTCAGATCTTGCAGTTTCTGCAGATCTGTTCTTTTGCAGATCTTGCAGTTCTAGACATTCAATAATGTATGGCCCTGTATACCTTTGTTAATGACATTAACAGTGGCATAATTATTCAATTCTTTTACATCGGCAATCAATTTATGGGATTCCTTTCCGCCTGTACTTTCACCAGATGTATGTGTTTCAAGTTCGTTACTCGTTTCAATATCTTGCTCATGGTTCTGTTGGGTGTACTTTCCACCAAATGGTTGGTGATTAGTATGCTGTTCTGTACTGTCGATCATGGAAATAACAGAAGTTCCGAACAATTCTCCTAACAGCAGACCATTAAGTACGGCGCCAACCAGAATATGTCCTTTATGAGCTCTGGCAAGTGCTTTACCAGTAAGCATATGCAGTGCAGCATTATTGGCAACAATTACCTCGAGCGTCTCCTGAATTCCAGAATTTGGCATTAAATGCCAGGTTGCTGCAGAAATACTGTAGTTTTGATAAATGTTATCCATTTAAGTGGTTATATGAATCTTATTATGATTATTTTATTTTTTTTAAAAAAAAGCGTTTGTAAAAGGTGTATATATTTTTATCTGCATTCCATTTTCGTTATTTTGATACTTCATTTGTGGAAATTGACCTTGTGGAAGCTGAGTTATAATAAGTTTTGTATTCAAACACAGTTTCTTGCCAATATGCAATATGCAATATGGCGGATTTTGCCTGGTCAGATTTTGGTAGACTTTTGATATGTTATTCAGAGTACTCGACAGAAACTGACACAGCAAAAATCATTTCTGTTGCAATATGTTCTGTCATTCGGTATTTTGACTGGACTATACATATATGTACCTCGAATATCATATTAAATTCCTATACTTCATACAGCAGTGGTGCTGAGAGGAAGAGTTAGATTCTAAAACAATGAAATTCCACTTTCAGATGAAAAGTTTTATTAAAAATATGAAGAAAAGACTTCGAAAAGAGAAATGCGAAATTCAAAATAGGAAAAGAAAGTATGTATAACAGCTAGGGTTATCTACGAGAAAATACTTGAGGGTATCTCGAAAAAGGTGTCGTGTGATGTGTCGGCTTGAAAAGTGCATTTGTTTCTATTAGAAGAATTATTTTGTTTCGTGACGAAAATTCTGTCTCATCTCGTGAACAACACTAAAGACCGTTCAGTTAGATTGGCCATTTCTGGTACAAGAGATCAAAAATTCGTTTTCAAACCATACATGCTTGTAGCATCTCGTCTCCTGGGCAACGACCGCTCAATGTTAGATTGGCCATTTCTGGTACAAGAGATCAAAAATTCGTTTTCAAACCATACATGCTTGTAGCATCTCGTCTCCTGGACAACGACCGCTCAATGTTATATTGGCCATTTCTGGTACAAGAGATCAAAAATTCGTTTTCAAACCATACATGCTTGTAGCATCTCGTCTCCTGGGCAACGACCGCTCAATGTTAGATTGGCCATTTCTGGTACAAGAGATCAAAAATTCGTTTTCAAACCATACATGCTTGTAGCATCTCATCTTGTGGGGAACGACCGCTCAATGTTAGATTGGCCATTTCTGGTACAAGAGATCAAAAATTCGTTTTCAAACCATACATGCTTGTAGCATCTCGTCTCCTGGGCAACGACCGCTCAATGTTAGATTGGCCATTTCTGGTACAAGAGATCAAAAATTTGTTTTCAAACCATACATGCTTGTAGCATCTCGTCTCCTGGGCAACGACCGCTCAATGTTAGATTGGCCATTTCTGGTACAAGAGATCAAAAATTCGTTTTCAAACCATACATGCTTGTAGCATCTCGTCTCCTGGGCAACGACCGCTCAATGTCAGATTGGCCATTTCTGGTACAAGAGATCAAAAATTCGTTTTCAAACCATACATGCTTGTAGCATCTCGTCTCCTGGGCAACGACCGCTCAATGTTAGATTGGCCATTTCTGGTACAAGAGATCAAAAATTCGTTTTCAAACCATACATGCTTGTAGCATCTCGTCTCCTGGGCAACGACCGCTCAATGTTAGATTGGCCATTTCTGGTACAAGAGATCAAAAATTCGTTTTCAAACCATACATGCTTGTAGCATCTCGTCTCCTGGGCAACGACCGCTCAATGTTAGATTGGCCATTTCTGGTACAAGAGATCAAAAATTCGTTTTCAAACCATACATGCTTGTAGCATCTCGTCTCCTGGGCAACGACCGCTCAATGTCAGATTGGCCATTTCTGGTACAAGAGATCAAAAATTCGTTTTCAAACCATACATGCTTGTAGCATCTCGTCTCCTGGGCAACGACCGCTCAATGTTAGATTGGCCATTTCTGGTACAAGAGATCAAAAATTCGTTTTCAAACCATACATGCTTGTAGCATCTCGTCTCCTGGGCAACGACCGCTCAATGTTAGATTGGCCATTTCTGGTACAAGAGATCAAAAATTCGTTTTCAAACCATACATGCTTGTAGCATCTCATCTTGTGGGGAACGACCGCTCAATGTTAGATTGGCCATTTCTGGTACAAGAGATCAAAAATTCGTTTTCAAACCATACATGCTTGTAGCATCTCATCTTGTGGGGAACGACCGCTCAATGTTAGATTGGCCATTTCTGGTACAAGAGATCAAAAATTCGTTTTCAAACCATACATGCTTGTAGCATCTCATCTTGTGGGGAACGACCGCTCAATGTTAGATTGGCCATTTCTGGTACAAGAGATCAAAAATTCGTTTTCAAACCATACATGCTTGTAGCATCTCGTCTCCTGGGCAACGACCGCTCAATGTTATATTGGCCATTTCTGGTACAAGAGATCAAAAATTCGTTTTCAAACCATACATGCTTGTAGCATCTCGTCTCCTGGGCAACGACCGCTCAATGTCAGATTGGCCATTTCTGGTACAAGAGATCAAAAATTCGTTTTCAAACCATACATGCTTGTAGCATCTCGTCTCCTGGGCAACGACCGCTCAATGTTAGATTGGCCATTTCTGGTACAAGAGATCAAAAATTCGTTTTCAAACCATACATGCTTGTAGCATCTCGTCTCCTGGGCAACGACCGCTCAATGTTAGATTGGCCATTTCTGGTACAAGAGATCAAAAATTCGTTTTCAAACCATACATGCTTGTAGCATCTCGTCTCCTGGGCAACGACCGCTCAATGTTAGATTGGCCATTTCTGGTACAAGAGATCAAAAATTCGTTTTCAAACCATACATGCTTGTAGCATCTCGTCTCCTGGGCAACGACCGCTCAATGTTATATTGGCCATTTCTGGTACAAGAGATCAAAAATTCGTTTTCAAACCATACATGCTTGTAGCATCTCGTCTCCTGGGCAACGACCGCTCAATGTTAGATTGGCCATTTCTGGTACAAGAGATCAAAAATTCGTTTTCAAACCATACATGCTTGTAGCATCTCATCTTGTGGGGAACGACCGCTCAATGTTAGATTGGCCATTTCTGGTACAAGAGATCAAAAATTCGTTTTCAAACCATACATGCTTGTAGCATCTCGTCTCCTGGGCAACGACCGCTCAATGTTAGATTGGCCATTTCTGGTACAAGAGATCAAAAATTTGTTTTCAAACCATACATGCTTGTAGCATCTCGTCTCCTGGGCAACGACCGCTCAATGTTAGATTGGCCATTTCTGGTACAAGAGATCAAAAATTCGTTTTCAAACCATACATGCTTGTAGCATCTCGTCTCCTGGGCAACGACCGCTCAATGTCAGATTGGCCATTTCTGGTACAAGAGATCAAAAATTCGTTTTCAAACCATACATGCTTGTAGCATCTCGTCTCCTGGGCAACGACCGCTCAATGTTAGATTGGCCATTTCTGGTACAAGAGATCAAAAATTCGTTTTCAAACCATACATGCTTGTAGCATCTCGTCTCCTGGGCAACGACCGCTCAATGTTAGATTGGCCATTTCTGGTACAAGAGATCAAAAATTCGTTTTCAAACCATACATGCTTGTAGCATCTCGTCTCCTGGGCAACGACCGCTCAATGTTAGATTGGCCATTTCTGGTACAAGAGATCAAAAATTCGTTTTCAAACCATACATGCTTGTAGCATCTCGTCTCCTGGGCAACGACCGCTCAATGTTAGATTGGCCATTTCTGGTACAAGAGATCAAAAATTCGTTTTCAAACCATACATGCTTGTAGCATCTCGTCTCCTGGGCAACGACCGCTCAATGTCAGATTGGCCATTTCTGGTACAAGAGATCAAAAATTCGTTTTCAAACCATACATGCTTGTAGCATCTCGTCTCCTGGGCAACGACCGCTCAATGTTAGATTGGCCATTTCTGGTACAAGAGATCAAAAATTCGTTTTCAAACCATACATGCTTGTAGCATCTCGTCTCCTGGGCAACGACCGCTCAATGTTAGATTGGCCATTTCTGGTACAAGAGATCAAAAATTCGTTTTCAAACCATACATGCTTGTAGCATCTCATCTTGTGGGGAACGACCGCTCAATGTTAGATTGGCCATTTCTGGTACAAGAGATCAAAAATTCGTTTTCAAACCATACATGCTTGTAGCATCTCATCTTGTGGGGAACGACCGCTCAATGTTAGATTGGCCATTTCTGGTACAAGAGATCAAAAATTCGTTTTCAAACCATACATGCTTGTAGCATCTCATCTTGTGGGGAACGACCGCTCAATGTTAGATTGGCCATTTCTGGTACAAGAGATCAAAAATTCGTTTTCAAACCATACATGCTTGTAGCATCTCGTCTCCTGGGCAACGACCGCTCAATGTTATATTGGCCATTTCTGGTACAAGAGATCAAAAATTCGTTTTCAAACCATACATGCTTGTAGCATCTCGTCTCCTGGGCAACGACCGCTCAATGTCAGATTGGCCATTTCTGGTACAAGAGATCAAAAATTCGTTTTCAAACCATACATGCTTGTAGCATCTCGTCTCCTGGGCAACGACCGCTCAATGTTATATTGGCCATTTCTGGTACAAGAGATCAAAAATTCGTTTTCAAACCATACATGCTTGTAGCATCTCATCTTGTGGGGAACGACCGCTCAATGTTAGGTTGGCCATTTCTGGTACAAGAGATCAAAAATTCGTTTTCAAACCATACATGCTTGTAGCATCTCATCTTGTGGGGAACGACCGCTCAATGTTAGATTGGCCATTTCTGGTACAAGAGATGAAAAATTCGGTTGCAGGACACGCAGGATTGTAGACGAAAACATCATGGCGGTGGATATTCTCGTGCCTCTATTATATTCTCTCACTATCTTTATTTCACCAATCTTTTTCTTGCTTCCATACTTCATCAAACTAAAGACTTATTTTTCTGTTTTTAAGTGTCGGATTGTCATCGATTGTATTGACAAGGAAATTGGTCTGTATACGAGATAAGAAATACATGTTCAAATTTAAGATGAGATGAGAAATTTTACAAGCGTCCTGGGCAACGTTTGTTCACACTGTTTCAGTGTTACATGATTCATAGTAAAGAATATAGACTAAATAGATAAAATAATTGTAAGAGCTCAATGAAGATTATTTATCAACATTTAAAGGAAAGAAAGTCATTACAATATACTCCAATAATAAATATGATTTAAATCTTTCTTATATCACACCTTTCGCGGACCTCTCGTGACGAGAAAAAATATTGATAGCTTCTAGATTAGATTAAGGAAAAATGTGGGTATAAATTGTGTAAGTTTAGAGAGCATTACTAGATACTTTCGAAACGAGACGAGACGAGAAAGAATTCGTCGTGAATCGAAACGAGACGATATTTCTAAAAATTTTACGAGATAATATTTGAAAATCTTACGTATTTTTGTCGAATGGGCAATATTTGTTGTCGAATACTCGTTCAAGAAAAGTACGACGCCAAAAAGCCGAGGAAAATATATTGTATATCAGGGCATTTTAAACATACTAAAGGAGAGATATTTTTTAAAAAAAACTCGGCAGCAGGTCTCGTGGGATTGATCGAGTGTTTTGATTGGCAAAAATAATTTAAGCTATTATTTATATATTTTTTAAAGTATATAGTAAACTGATGATATACCTATCATACTTTGGGTTCTGGCTGTCCCCCTTCCTCCAGTTTTTACCTACTATAAAGGTATCCAGAAATATTCTGTATCTTTTTCACCCACCACTTCGAACATCGATATGTCACCCAAGACCTCCCTGGAAGATCAAAAATAGTCCTAATCAACATCGACGACCTTCTGCCAACGTTCTGGAAGGCCATGGATTCCATCGCGAAAGAACTTGGTGGGCCGTGAAGCGAAGAAAGTATAAAGTGCATTTTGCACCTCTACTAGGGATTTGAACTGGCGTCCTCTAAGGTGATTGTCCAAGAAATGGAACAGGTATAATCGGACGGTGCAATGTTCGGGGAGTATGACGGATGCAATAGTGTTTTCCATTCAAGGCGTAGAATGGTGTCCCAGGTCATTCTAGCCACGTGGGGCTTAGCGTTGTCCTGTAACAGGAGGACCCCTTTCAGATTCAGAATTGCTGACTCCACAGCTCAACTGCTGACAGTACACATTGCATTGATGCTCTGACCAGCTAGTAGCAGTTCTCGATGCACGATGCTGCGAGCAGTACACCAAACACACACGAGGACCTTCTTCTGGTGCAGTGTTGGTTTCGGCTGTTTCAGAAACGGTTCATGGGATGCTCACCAATGATGACGGCGCCGCGGAGCTTCGTACATGACCCACTTCTCATCACATGTCAACACCCTGTCCAGAAATGACTCCCGCCTCAGAGGAGACAGCAAAGAAACACAGGTATCTGCTCGCGTTACCTTCTGGTCCATAGCAAATCATGCGAGAATTATCGATCCAACTCGTAGTGCTTCCCAAATTGATGGAGGTGATGCCGAATGGTTTCTCCACTCACACTGAATTGTAGTTCCAGTTCCTCATATGTCTGGCCACTGTTCGCCTCAATTGCTGCCTGAAGATCTTCATTTTGTACATCTGTTGGTCTTCCGACACGTGGTGCGTCTTCGAGTGGTTCGTCACCATCCTTAAAATTGTTAAATCACCGCTGCGCTGTCCGCGTAGTCACGACACCCTCACGAAAGGCTTGGCATATCTTCCGCTCCTCTGCGGTGGCGTTTGACCCCAGTTTGAACTCGTACAACATACACGCCTTTATGACACGCTCTGTGGAGGTCCCATGTTCACTCTGTCCTTACAAAAGTTCACGGTGTAACTGAACTACTACAACCAGGTAGTATGTTGGATATACCCACACCAACAACTGACCTTCGCCTTATCTCAATTTGCATTCAACTCAGGGTGTGAGAGCCAATGGAACACAGATCTCCACAAAAAGCGACAGAACTTTCTTGGTTACCTTTATAGATCCGCCACTGCATGTGACCAAGGAATAGCGAGCCTGAGGTGTTAAAGAATGCGAGACCATTAAGGTTGATGAGTGTATAATTGTGTTAGTGCGAGCCTTATTTTGAATAGTGAATCTTAGCTAGTGTGAGTTTTATTAAGATTTGCGGATAATGAGCCTAAAGCTGTAGGGATGCGCACGAGACGAGTCGAGACAGGATTTTCCTGACAAAATTCGAGTCGAGACACGGCTCTTCCAATAGAAAAATATATATCGTGAGACATTACTTTTACAGCACATTTTCGAGTCGAGACAGCCATAAATCTTGTCTCGTGCGCATCCCTATAAATCTGCGTGAGTCCGAAAGAGCTACGATTACAAAATGATTACCTTTGCAAAATACAATAAATCTCTTTTGCAGATACCGTATATTCTCTTTGATTGTGTTTGAATCATGTGTTTCTTATTTTGCACAAGTTGCGACGGCACAAGTTCTTACCATTCTCTCTCGCACTCTCTCTCTTCCTATACATTAAAAATCGGACGTCTTGAATTAATGAAAAATGTTTAGAAACTCCAAAAGATGGCTGTAATGAACTCTTTAAAGGTCTTAGTTTTTACAAGTTACTGCCATTGGTCATAAATAAGAAAAATATCGGAGAATGAAGACCTCAAAATCGTAAAGATCATTCACTTATTCGCATGTTCACATTTTTGATCAATTAATGTGTTTCACAAGCTGTTTCCTTAAAATTCACCATACTTCTATGTGAGATTGTACGTTAATTTACATATTATTTATCTCAATGTAGGTATTGTGATTAATACTCTATGTTTAGAAACTTGATTGATCAATATACTTCAAAAACTTGGTTCGCTTTCTTTCACGTCTTAAAAGATAATTATGTTATAACGTCATTGCTGCCTTTGTCTCATTTTAGTGACAATCAGACCAAGTTCTCTCTTCCCTACCTTCGCTCCCTGTGGTCAATATCAACTTAAAAGTTTGGTGATCTCCATTTCTTTGCATGCTAAAACAGATATAGTACGTTTGCATCGGATTTGAGCGACAACCATATGGATCTTCACTTATAAGTTCTATGTCAGTAGGAGGCCGCGGTGGCTCAGTGGTAGAGCGTTCACCTCGGGTGCATGTAGTCTTTTGTTCGATCCCAGCTCGCGCCAAGTGAACCTTGTGGGGGACAAACACCCTGTGCGTGTGTTTCCTCAGGGTTCTCTCGTTTCCTCCCACTTTCTTCATTCCACCATTTCATTCATTTCTCATCACCGTCTTGTTTAGCCTAGCTAGCATAAACGTGGGACGTAAAACTTAAAGGCTTAATATTCTATATTAGTAGGTTAAATTCGCCAATGGCCGGTCAAAATTAAGGCTGAATTTTATTTTGTAATATATTACATATTACAAAATACATTACATATTACAAAATACATTACATATTACATATTATTATATTACATATTACAAACCAGGGCCTAGAGTTGAACGGCATTCACCAGGTTATGGCATATGCTGATGATGTAAATTTAATAGGGGATGATAGGAGAACAGTAGAAATAAATGCAGAGATATTATTAAACGCTTGCAGGGACATGGGTTTAGAAGTAAATGCAGAGAAAACTAAATACATGGAAGTGCGTCGGGACCGTAATACGGCAAATTGTGGAGGCGTTAAAATATTAAATATGTAGTGTGCCACACGCGCCATCTCAATTGGCGCCAAAATTTTTGCCACACTCCACAATTACTCAAACAATTATCGACAATTATTTTTCTAATTGCGTAGACAAGTTTATTTTTTCTTAAATCTTAAAACAAGGAAAAGCGAGAGAACAGGGAAATGTTAGTCATTCACTTCGCGCTCATTCGGCTCTTTCCAGCTGTCTTTATTTTTTTTTCTTGAATGAAATATTCTGTCTGCTTCATCCCTCCCAGCCAGCTGACTGCCTGCTCAAGAATCAGTTAAACTATAACCTTTCTCGTCTGGAGAAGATAATATTTCCGCCTACAGGAAAGTAATAGATTCCTACTTTTGGTTATCACAACTCTTAAATAAATAGATACGACAGCATTAATCCGATTTTCATTTAGTTAACTTAAAGGTTAAAAAGGTTATTTTGCTAGCCAGTAATATATTCAATAACTCTGACACAGAGTCTCATCTTCCCGCAATACAACCACAAGTGTTCGATTATAAATTTGATTATTCACTCTGTTTTTGGACGTTTTAGTAATATAAATTGTCACAGACCTAAGTTATTATTTTTAAGCACACTTGCAAAGTTTGAACTTTTGAACTCTCGAAATTTTATTAGAAATATAATGTGTTTGGAGAGTCATGGTGTAATTAAAGTTGTCTTAGTAAATTGTACTATCTGTAACTAAAAGTGACTCTTTGTACACATGAGGTCAAAAGTTAACCTTCTCAGGTTATCAGGGTTTTTGGTATCAAGAAATTTTCTCATGTAAAGGAAGCTTTTAGGATACGCCCTCCGCCTGCTTACGCAGTCGCAGAAACTTAAATTCGTTTCATAAATAATTAGAAATCCAATCAGGTAAAACCCTGACTTACCCCTGTATTCACACGTCCCTATTCTAGTACCGTGTGAACATGATAAGGGCTAAACAAAAAGTGAGTACATCTCTCTTTTGTGGGTCATTAGGCAGTTAATTGGGGGATTATTCGATAGCTTTTCGAAGAGGCGCGGGCCTCCGCCCGTTGCCCCCTTCGGGGGAATTCCGATAACCTTTCGAAGAGGCACAAGCTCCCGCTTGATGCCCCCCTTCAGTTAAAGTTCCATCAAACTCCACGACATGGACTTATCGTCCACAGTCTAACTTGGAACTACGCCGGAACGTTGACACTCTTGTTATAGCCCGTTCTTCGGTCGGGAGAAACTTTGTTACATCCCTCACCGACTTGTGCTATTGTGTCGGCAGTGACTGTTAACTTCCATCATACGGCGTAAGGACGGTATTCCTTCCACCACGGACATTTCGTAAAGATTCATCATTGGAGACGAGCAGTGTGTGTTATCACTAATTCAACCTTAAGTGCTCCACTGGACAGTACCTCTGTTCTCACTGTGAGTATACAATCAACCTACAAACTTAGTTACTACTACTCAGATTCTGCTTCCCTAATCTGAGCACTGGCTCTACACGGATCTCTTCCAAGATCTCTCATTAACTCAACTTTTGTGTACCTAAATGCTTCCTAAAACAATACTCGTTAGTCTGTGCTAACGCTGAGTTACGTATCTATCGAAGACCTCATGTAGGAAAGTCACCCTGTAATGTATCAAGTCCACGGACTTATTCGAGCCAGCTAATAAAATTCTTCCTAACTCGAACTTGCATTGTTTACGTCATTCCAAAAACAATCTCAATACTTCCTTTTGGTGAACGTTTCATAATCTTTCTCAATATCTATATTAACGCCTCGTATCGACGTGCCCAATGTTGTAGTCTACTGGAGATAGCAGATGACCTTTGGAATGAAATCCTGTTGGACGTAGTTCGAATCTGGGAACTGCATTCACCATTCGTCTCACCTCTATTCCATCATCCATCCAGGAGAAGACCAGCCTGTGCGAAGTCCCAAATTTCCGAAGACTTCTAATCCCGTACGAAGCTCAGTGACGACATCGTCTTACATGAAGTCCTGATCGTCGTCCGTCTATCCTGCTCTTGTATTTCAGCCGCTCGAAGTACAAGTAAGTTTTATCGTAATAGTGTTTTTAGTGCTGTTAAGTGATTGTGCTACCTGGTGCGTACGAAACGGCTACAGCAACGTCGAAGATAACCCCGGAGTCTTCCCATCTCGACTTGGAGTGCCTGGAGGTAGGACCACGGACCTCAGGTGGGTTATCACTGTTTATTTAATATTTTCATGTAACTGTCATTTGCATTATCTTTTCATCAAGTCGCTTAACTGTAAAGGGGATCACCTCCTAAGTAGTTTCAAAATTACTTTGAAACCTTTTGTTGCTTAAATATCGTTTGTGTGAATTGCTAATTACTTTTGATTTCCTAGATCTCTTTTAATTCGAGCAGTAATCTCGTGTTTAATTATAACGATATAATATGTTCTGATATGCTAATTTGCTAAGTATTCTGAACTGGCTGATAGCAGTGGTATTCCAACTCGCCGACGCCTTCTCGCTAATATCTTAATACTCGTAATCATTGTTTTCTTGCGTACTGACCACACTCGTCCTCATTCCGACGAAAACCGCCTTGCTTTTGTTATTTGTCTTGTTACGGGACCCTAAAGCTGTCTCCCTTGACGAGTGGTCATTCGATAGCCTATGTGCTTGAGATGGACATCTGCGCCTTTGCGCCCTCACTTGGTTGTTATTGAAATTGTATGTCATTTAACCATCTATCATCTGAGCTGCATAGCTTCTCTTTGACACGGACTAATTTAAAGTCCCTATATAAACAGCCTTTTTCAAGGCTACCTCTTGCTATTATTCATTATTATTGTGCTAATAACAACCTCCTCCACCAAGGCATACTTTGGCGACATTAAATGGTGGAATGTGCACGCGCGACATAATTGTTGTCGGCCTGTGACATGCGACACCCCGCGTCACGCACATAATTTGATAACTGAATCGGAAGGATATGTCACCGCTGACATAAAATGGTGGCAAGCGGTAAGGATCTGTAACCATAAAATGGTGGCTACATTGAGATTCGAACCCTGGTCCACATAAATGGTGGCCCCGATGTGAATTAACCTTGTTGTGATATAATTATCCCCTGGCGGTATATAAATACTTGTTGTTCTTGGCTATCGTTCTCTATATCGGTGTCTTCACACCCTGTCAGTACGCCCATAAATTAGTTAAGCGCTCGTGTATATAAAACCTATATTTTGACTTCTACCAGAGCTTACTTGGGAGCGTGAACAAACTATTCGTTGTTCTTTAAATGCAAATGATAGAATCGGTGTTTTACAACTTTCTAACACTGAGAATCCTACCAGTCCACCACGAAGGTCTAGTGTTCCCCTTGAGACCGTTCGTGGCCGCGACATTAAATGGTGGCAAGCGGAAGGGATATGTCACCGCTGACCATTAAATGGTGGCAGCGCGTGACATGCGAACCCGCTTCACAAGAGTAAATTCTGTTAATTTTGGCAAATTTTGGTAACAGCTTGTGATAGCGAAAAATTTAATCTATCTTGTAAATTGTTATACTGTGTTGATTTAATCTTGTAATTTTAGTTAAAATTTAAGGAAAGTGTGTTTCAAAGTAAATCAAGTTAAGTTGTGTGTTTTTGAATAGTTTGCACACCTCATTCAAAATATTTTGTTCATTTTTAAATCACAAGATAGTTGTATGGTAGAGACACAACAAATCTCTCATTTTGCTTTGTTGACGTAAACGTAATCTTACATCTTTTTACAAATTTAAAAAGAGAGTTAGGTATAGTTTCATTGCAGAACTTATTGTTCCAATCTTTTCAAGTTAAGATAACACTCACAGAAACATCTTGTTCGTTTATTCTCCAAACCCCCCCCCCCCCCGTGGTAGTTGTAAATAAAGAAAAACAAGATCAAAGAAGGTTCACACCTAGAAAGAAAATAGGAAGGAAAACATTGACCGCGACAGGAAGTTTTCAATCTTTTGGACAGAAAGCCTTTCCTTTTGCGTTCGCCGTCAACCCACGGCTGTAAAAAAAAAAAATACAGCGGAACGAAATACTTGTTTCCCTCCGCAACCTTTCGAAGAACGATCTGTTTTCTTTCAAATGGTGAAGTTTCTTTCTTCTTCCTAGTAACATTAATAAGAAGGTATAATAGAGGTTAAAGAAAAACGGAGGCGTGAGAATTCTTAACTCATCAAGTCAGTGTAGTTATTTGATTCATGTAAAACTTAATTACTTAAGTCATTGATCACTGAGAGAAAGTCAATTTGTTTTATGTATGTGACGATATCCACTCGTTCTTTCACTTATTCGTCACTCGTTCGTATTTCAGTAGAGAGAGAGAGAAAGGAAAAATTAGTTGTCAAAATGTTTGGACATCATAAATTGTATTATCCTGTCTATAAAGAAGACGAAGTTCTCATGCAAGATTCTTCATTTAAGTACCTACTTGCGCAACGTTCAGTTTTGCCTAAATTTGAATTGTTTAATCCCACCTACGGATTAACAGAACAAGAGGAAATTGTTCAAAATCTACGCGGCTTACGATTCCGAAAATGGTATGAATTGCATTTCCAGACTAGCCTAGCGAATAGTTCAGAAATTATATTTCACGGCATCAAAACCATGTCTTTGCATTATCTCTCCAATTTAATTGAGTATCATGAAGAGTTACGACCTTCAGTTCTTTTCGCATTCTCTGGTCCGAATCCGAGAATACAAATTGTTGCTTTATTACCGCTAGTCGCCAAAAATCTTGTTGTCAAACAACTAGAATCAACTCTTATTGATTTGCGTTTAGTTAAATGTGTCAAAACGGATGACCCTTTGAAATCCTTGAAGTTGTACAACGATTTAGCGTTTCTAATCGTTTCTAGTAACAGAAGTTATTTAAATCTCACGGCAAATGTAGAACTTTTCAATGAAAATGTATCCATTTATGAGTATTATTAGACATGAATTGAGAAATTGCGTGCATTCATGTATGTTTGTTCAGGAATATTGAAACCTATTAATTAATGAAAATGTGGTATACCGTTCTAGTTAAATCTCTTTGTATTGCAATGGCCGTATAGTATTAAAGTAATGTGGAAAGTATCAATTTGAAAATCTCATTGCAACTGTGTCGGACGTAAAAATGTCGTCAGCCCATGTGACGTAATCATCAAACTCAGGTGTTTCCGCTCAATTTATAATCTCGCTAATTTTCAATTGTAGTGTTTTGGGTTAAGTAGTAATCCCCTCGCATCTTGAAGAAATTCATATAAATTGCGTTTGATGTGTAGAATACATATCTCTCTGTTGTGCTAGATTGCTATTGACGGTACCTTAGAACTGTCCTCGAAATAGCGATTGCGAATTGCTGCCTACTCGCGTAAAACAGCTGTCGTCATCTTTTCGGAGTGACCACACCTCTTTGCGTCAGTCTAGGTCCAGCCATGCTTATGTTGATTCAATAGGTCCGTAAATTTACCGACCTGGGCGCATTTTCTTGCAGCCCCTCTGTCTTCTCCCAGAAGGCAAAAATGCGATTAAAAGGCGAATAAAAGCAAGGGAAAAGGAGGCCAAGTGTCTTGTTTCCTTTGCAGAAATATGTAAATGTGGTAAAAGTGCTAATAAGCGGCCCCTTCTGAACAGGCCTGCTATACTGAGTAAGTTTTCTGTTGAATGAAAGTAATTCCGAGCGCCATCCGCTCCAAGGTTAGTGTCAAGCGAGAAAATCTTTCAGGTATATTGAAGTTAGTATTATGTGTTATTTCATTACGTACTAGTTATCTTAGGAGCACCAATGACCAGTTCCATTCATTCTCCCTTGAGTAAAAGGTTGTCCGCACCAGAAAGCCTAGTAAAGTTGCCCACGGCCGAGTTAATTGTGTATTTGTGTAAATGTTCTACTAAATTAAGCCATTATTATCTTTTTCTGCGTTAAAATCAGACGCCTCAAAATTGCTAATGAAATTCATGCAATTATTACTAAACGTAACAAGTCATCCAATCTCATTCAAAAAGCCAAGCCGCCCCTCTCAAAAAGGAAAATCTTAATGTAAAACTCTCTCATTCGAAGTTTAATTATCGTTAATTTGTTATTTGAAGATCAATTGTTTGATCTACAGCAGTGACTTAAGGATTCTCGAGATCTCGCCATATGTAATTGAAAATCATTTAATCTAGAGGTTAATTGTAAAGCGAATTTTAGTAAGAAATTCAAGTGTAGTGATATAATTGTGCCCTTAAACAAGGATGAAAAATGTATGAATTCAGTAAGATTAAGTACCCATATCTGATGCCGATTAATTGAAAACCTCATATTGATTCAAATAATCGTCTATGCTTGTTAACAATGTAGTTATAATGTGTTGAAAAAGCTTTTAAGGTAATCTGTATACTTATTTATAGGCAATACATATAGAAATATTATGATAGTTTAAAGGTCTTCTAACCGCTCATCTAGTCCAGTAGCGTGGACGAGCTCTCATTAATTAGCTATTCGTGAATTAAAAACATTAGTATTTTATCGCTAATTGTAAATGTTCAATTATAACTCAAATATTACTATTTCAAGCGAGAAGTGTCTATGAATTGCCTAATCATGAAACTTTCGTGGATTTATTTCTGTTGAGTCATTAGTACGAAAGGCATAATCATCCCTTTCTAAAATACTCTATTGAAACAAAAATTGTGCAACTTGCGTCCCACGCGCAAAGAATATAATTTATCTCAGCCATACTAGAAGTCAGTATGTTAATTAATTTTAGAACTATCTATTGTTTGTTGTTCAGAAATCTCCTTTAATTACTCGTAAGTTAATATCATTAAAGTAACAATTAACTTACTTAACTTATTTATGCATTATTTAACGGATTCATAAGATCATAACGCATAAATAGCTTATATTATTTTTATATCTGTAATTTCTTGCTCTATATCTTCATATCATTGTGGCATTGTGGTTTTATATTTCCCATATAAATGTACAAAAAGTCTTTCACCTGTACTCTAAAACTCTTTGAGTGAGAGAATTAATTTTCATGTTATTTCGTAAGCTTTGCCATTTTGTAAATCAATTATGAAGGGTTCATTATATTTTTTTATAACAATTGATACAAACTGATAATATTAATGCTTGTAGCTATAAATTCGAAATAATTAAAGTAACAATATGCATATGAAATAATAGCCGTCATAACATTGTTGCTAGTAATAATAGTATTAATATTGATGTTGTCAACAACATCCATACTAATAATAATCGTGTTGAAAACGATAACGTTTCAAATTAGGAGGTCTATAATACATCGTACGTTATATTAATTGTATAAGAATAAAAGTGTGATAATAGTATTCTGTCTAATTCAAGGAAATTATAATTTGCATCATTAATTTGTTAAACGTACATCTAAAAGGTAGCTGTAATTTACGATTACAATATATTAGCCATATTTGTAAAAGGTACAATCTCGAAACATCTGTTTCCGTAGAATGGTTCCGTTAACGTAAGGACAAGAAACAGTTTAAAAAAAAAAAAATCTCAAAGGTTAGTTGTGTAGCTGAAGAATATATATATATACGTCTATATACAGATTCTTGAATTCTTTCATCTTCTGTGGTTTCACCCCTCTGTAGAAAATATTATATTTCAGCTCGAGGCCAAGCTGAATGTGTTAATGGTTTAGGGTAGTTCTTTTTTTTTTTAAAAAAAAAAAGAAAAAGAAAAAGTTAAAAAGAAAAATGTACCGTTAGAGTCTAAAAAGTAGGTCAAGTTCATCTCTTATCCCTTAATGGTTTGTTTGGGTTCAGTAAGGTCAACTATGTGTCTACTTCCTTATTATGGTTCTGTAGATAAACAAGAATTTGGTAATTCTGTTTCCTTTTGTTTTTGTATCTTTGCGAATACAATTCGATATTGCTATCGCATACAAATTATTTGGTCTCATATTATTTTTATTCTATAAGCACATTTGTCAGAAAATCTTAATAATTTTGGAAATTATTATTAAAAGGAAAATCATTTAAATTTACATGTAAAATATTAAGGTACATATGTAGAAATACTATAAAGGTTTAAAGAATTAATGCCTTTAGTATAAGCTCATATACATACTTTGTAATTGTCTATTTGGTATAGCGTATTGATTAGTATCCTTGATTTTATGATTCAATCCTGTAGTTTAAGGCTCACTAATCGTGTCATTTCTTAGTTTTATGTACTTATTATAAAATTGTCACTATATACTTATATGAGTTCTCTTATATTGAGTTAGGGTATGTTCTATTTCAATTTTAATTAACTTTAGTATGTAGTATTGCTCGAACATACAACAGTGTTGCAACCTACCATAGGTTAAGTCAATGTTGCCAACCCAACGTAAAACTCATTTAACATGAAAGTGTTGCCAACTCTGAAATTTAATTTGCCATTAGCCCTAAGTTAAAAAAAAAAATGTTTAGATTTGTCGGAGCAAACTAAAATTTTTTTTTCCTTAAGGGGCGTCGACTGTAGTGTGCCACACGCGCCATCTCAATTGGCGCCAAAATTTTTGCCACACTCCACAATTACTCAAACAATTATCGACAATTATTTTTCTAATTGCGTAGACAAGTTTATTTTTTCTTAAATCTTAAAACAAGGAAAAGCGAGAGAACAGGGAAATGTTAGTCATTCACTTCGCGCTCATTCGGCTCTTTCCAGCTGTCTTTATTTTTTTTTCTTGAATGAAATATTCTGTCTGCTTCATCCCTCCCAGCCAGCTGACTGCCTGCTCAAGAATCAGTTAAACTATAACCTTTCTCGTCTGGAGAAGATAATATTTCCGCCTACAGGAAAGTAATAGATTCCTACTTTTGGTTATCACAACTCTTAAATAAATAGATACGACAGCATTAATCCGATTTTCATTTAGTTAACTTAAAGGTTAAAAAGGTTATTTTGCTAGCCAGTAATATATTCAATAACTCTGACACAGAGTCTCATCTTCCCGCAATACAACCACAAGTGTTCGATTATAAATTTGATTATTCACTCTGTTTTTGGACGTTTTAGTAATATAAATTGTCACAGACCTAAGTTATTATTTTTAAGCACACTTGCAAAGTTTGAACTTTTGAACTCTCGAAATTTTATTAGAAATATAATGTGTTTGGAGAGTCATGGTGTAATTAAAGTTGTCTTAGTAAATTGTACTATCTGTAACTAAAAGTGACTCTTTGTACACATGAGGTCAAAAGTTAACCTTCTCAGGTTATCAGGGTTTTTGGTATCAAGAAATTTTCTCATGTAAAGGAAGCTTTTAGGATACGCCCTCCGCCTGCTTACGCAGTCGCAGAAACTTAAATTCGTTTCATAAATAATTAGAAATCCAATCAGGTAAAACCCTGACTTACCCCTGTATTCACACGTCCCTATTCTAGTACCGTGTGAACATGATAAGGGCTAAACAAAAAGTGAGTACATCTCTCTTTTGTGGGTCATTAGGCAGTTAATTGGGGGATTATTCGATAGCTTTTCGAAGAGGCGCGGGCCTCCGCCCGTTGCCCCCTTCGGGGGAATTCCGATAACCTTTCGAAGAGGCACAAGCTCCCGCTTGATGCCCCCCTTCAGTTAAAGTTCCATCAAACTCCACGACATGGACTTATCGTCCACAGTCTAACTTGGAACTACGCCGGAACGTTGACACTCTTGTTATAGCCCGTTCTTCGGTCGGGAGAAACTTTGTTACATCCCTCACCGACTTGTGCTATTGTGTCGGCAGTGACTGTTAACTTCCATCATACGGCGTAAGGACGGTATTCCTTCCACCACGGACATTTCGTAAAGATTCATCATTGGAGACGAGCAGTGTGTGTTATCACTAATTCAACCTTAAGTGCTCCACTGGACAGTACCTCTGTTCTCACTGTGAGTATACAATCAACCTACAAACTTAGTTACTACTACTCAGATTCTGCTTCCCTAATCTGAGCACTGGCTCTACACGGATCTCTTCCAAGATCTCTCATTAACTCAACTTTTGTGTACCTAAATGCTTCCTAAAACAATACTCGTTAGTCTGTGCTAACGCTGAGTTACGTATCTATCGAAGACCTCATGTAGGAAAGTCACCCTGTAATGTATCAAGTCCACGGACTTATTCGAGCCAGCTAATAAAATTCTTCCTAACTCGAACTTGCATTGTTTACGTCATTCCAAAAACAATCTCAATACTTCCTTTTGGTGAACGTTTCATAATCTTTCTCAATATCTATATTAACGCCTCGTATCGACGTGCCCAATGTTGTAGTCTACTGGAGATAGCAGATGACCTTTGGAATGAAATCCTGTTGGACGTAGTTCGAATCTGGGAACTGCATTCACCATTCGTCTCACCTCTATTCCATCATCCATCCAGGAGAAGACCAGCCTGTGCGAAGTCCCAAATTTCCGAAGACTTCTAATCCCGTACGAAGCTCAGTGACGACATCGTCTTACATGAAGTCCTGATCGTCGTCCGTCTATCCTGCTCTTGTATTTCAGCCGCTCGAAGTACAAGTAAGTTTTATCGTAATAGTGTTTTTAGTGCTGTTAAGTGATTGTGCTACCTGGTGCGTACGAAACGGCTACAGCAACGTCGAAGATAACCCCGGAGTCTTCCCATCTCGACTTGGAGTGCCTGGAGGTAGGACCACGGACCTCAGGTGGGTTATCACTGTTTATTTAATATTTTCATGTAACTGTCATTTGCATTATCTTTTCATCAAGTCGCTTAACTGTAAAGGGGATCACCTCCTAAGTAGTTTCAAAATTACTTTGAAACCTTTTGTTGCTTAAATATCGTTTGTGTGAATTGCTAATTACTTTTGATTTCCTAGATCTCTTTTAATTCGAGCAGTAATCTCGTGTTTAATTATAACGATATAATATGTTCTGATATGCTAATTTGCTAAGTATTCTGAACTGGCTGATAGCAGTGGTATTCCAACTCGCCGACGCCTTCTCGCTAATATCTTAATACTCGTAATCATTGTTTTCTTGCGTACTGACCACACTCGTCCTCATTCCGACGAAAACCGCCTTGCTTTTGTTATTTGTCTTGTTACGGGACCCTAAAGCTGTCTCCCTTGACGAGTGGTCATTCGATAGCCTATTTGCTTGAGATGGACATCTGCGCCTTTGCGCCCTCACTTGGTTGTTATTGAAATTGTATGTCATTTAACCATCTATCATCTGAGCTGCATAGCTTCTCTTTGACACGGACTAATTTAAAGTCCCTATATAAACAGCCTTTTTCAAGGCTACCTCTTGCTATTATTCATTATTATTGTGCTAATAACAACCTCCTCCACCAAGGCATACTTTGGCGACATTAAATGGTGGAATGTGCACGCGCGACATAATTGTTGTCGGCCTGTGACATGCGACACCCCGCGTCACGCACATAATTTGATAACTGAATCGGAAGGATATGTCACCGCTGACATAAAATGGTGGCAAGCGGTAAGGATCTGTAACCATAAAATGGTGGCTACATTGAGATTCGAACCCTGGTCCACATAAATGGTGGCCCCGATGTGAATTAACCTTGTTGTGATATAATTATCCTCTGGCGGTATATAAATACTTGTTGTTCTTGGCTATCGTTCTCTATATCGGTGTCTTCACACCCTGTCAGTACGCCCATAAATTAGTTAAGCGCTCGTGTATATAAAACCTATATTTTGACTTCTACCAGAGCTTACTTGGGAGCGTGAACAAACTATTCGTTGTTCTTTAAATGCAAATGATAGAATCGGTGTTTTACAACTTTCTAACACTGAGAATCCTACCAGTCCACCACGAAGGTCTAGTGTTCCCCTTGAGACCGTTCGTGGCCGCGACAAATAATACTTTTGATAAAGTGGATACTTTCAAATATTTAGGATCAATATTAACAGACGAAAATCATATTCACGAAGAAATTAAATGTCGACTAAAAGCAGGGAATTCGTGTTACTATTCGGTTCAAAATCTCTTGTCGTCGCGAATTCTGTCGAGGAATTTGAAGCTTAAAATATATAAAACGATAATCATGCCTGTTGTTCTGTATGGTTGCGAAACATGGTCGCTTACTCTGAGGGAAGAACATAGACTGAAAGTATTTGAGAACAGGATCCTGAGAAGAATATTCGGGCCCAAGAGGAACGAGAATGGGGAATGGCGGAAGCTTCATAACGAGGAACTACATAGTTTATACGGTTTACCCAACATTGTTAGGGTCGTCAAGTCTAGGAGGCTTAGGTGGGCAGGTCATGTAGCTAGAATGGAAGAAAGTAGAAACGCTTTCAAAGTCTTGACTGGTAGACCCATAGGAAAACGACCATTAGGAAGACCTAGGCGCAGATGGGAGGATAATATTAAGATGGATCTCGCAGAGATAGGAATACAAAGTAGAAACTGGATCCAATTAGCTAAGGATAGAAGTCAGTGGAGAGCTTTTGTGAACGCGGCACTGAACCTCCGGGTTCCATAGGCCATAGAGTTAGTTAGTTAGTTAGTTAATATATTACATATACAATTCCTAATTATAATGGCTTCATAGTACTTAATTAGAATAAATGAAGATTGGGGGCTACATGTGACATTTGTAGCTGCAAGATCGATTTTTAACTCACTTATGAAGGATTTTTTATCATATAGAAATTAAATCGTTGGTCCCGATTGGCGTCAGAGCAAAAACTATAAGAGATGTCAAGAACAGTCTTTTCTTTTAATCGTTTCAGCATGCCAAGGTAAACCTCCATTCAAAACGGAAGTTCAATTAGATTGGATTTTAGTTTAATGTATCGTTCAAGCAGCGAGGCTATACAAGACTTGGACCTACTGCGTAACGGGGGATCCAAGAAACATGAGCCCCCGCCGGAAACAAACCAGAATTATAGAAAGTTAATCATTCCCGATTTCAGCAACTTTGATCGCCTTAGAACAAAAAGTGTAATAAGTAGCAACATGCGGTCTTTTAATCTATTCAGTGTCCTATCATCATTTTCATTGTCGTCTTTGTACTAAAATCGGAAGTGGTATAGATTTAATACTACTTCCGGTCTGAATATTGATCTCCATTGATCAAGCACGGTAAGAGATAGCGACAAGCAGTTTTACGGAATCGATTCAGCATTCCTTGAATAGAGTCCACTCCTTTGGTTAACCCTATATTCAAACCGGAAGTGATAGAAATTAATCAAGTCTAATTTCAACGTTGATCGTCATAGAGAAAAGAGTGGTAATAGACAGGGAGAAGCAGTCCTTTGGAATCGATTCAATGTTGCAAGAACGGGTTTAATCTGTTCTTTAACCTATTCTTCAGACTGGAATTGGTAGGAATCAATCGTTTCTGTTTCAGCGTTGATTGCCATATAACAAAGACGATAAGAGATTCAGAAGCACTTTCTTTGAAACAATTCTACGTCCCAAGAGTTCATTTCTATTTTTAGACTTATCGTTCTACTAAACCCGGAAATTCAGTGCTAGAAATTCAGTAATACCTTCGGTTACAATATTCACCTCCGCTGAGCAAAAATTGGTAACAAAAAGCGAGAATGTGGCCCCCCGCGTAGCGTAGTCGCTAACGATACGGTGCGAGCGGTCCCGGGTTCGATTCTCGGTGGGTGTATTCGGTCGAAAAAATTTAAACGCTTTTTCAGACCAGCCATCCTGAATGAGGTTTTCCTGGGTTTTCCTCATTCACATCAGGCAAATGCCAGGATGGTACCTAACTTATAGGTCCCAGGCCGCTTCCTTCCTTCCCTTTCCCCGGATAGTATGAGCACCGAGGGACGTCATCCCTCAAACATGACGGGCTAAATAGCCATAGATGCTGAAAGCCCAGAAGTCTCAATCCTAAATCCTAAAAAGGGAGAAACGGCTTTTTGACGTGGATTTTTGCTCATCTCGAATGAGTTTTGTCTCTATTTTTTCTCTCTTTACAATCGAAAAATGGTGGAAATCTAGAATTTTCAGCTTCAACACTAATCGCTGTATTGAGAAAGCGGTAATAGAACCGAAAGTGATAGGCATCTACTACTTTTTCCGGTTAAATTTAATCTCCATAGAGTGAAACCAGTAAAAGGTTACGAGTAAAGGCTTTTCAACGAACTGAAAAAGCTCATTACTGAATTCTCTATATATGTCTGTGTGTGTGTGTGTCTATTATTTGCGAATTTTTTCAATTTTGAGCCGTCCATTTGATATAGCATCAAAAACTGAGTAAGTGATGGAATTTTTTTCGTCACTCTTACCGTTCCTTAGATATTGGCACAAAAAAGTTTCGATTTCGGAAGATTTAAGGAGCCATATCTCGGGACCCGTAAGTCATAGAGAGATGATATTTTGTGAAATTTTCAATTTTGAGCCCTCCATTTTGAGCATGTGTCTTCGTAAAACAACGTATGGAAGAACGTTTCAACAGAACTCTTAAATAAAATGTGTGGGAAAAAAGGTATTACTCAAGGAAATTATGAATGGATAGATAGGGGGCGCGGTGGCTTACTGGTAGAACTTTCACTTCCGGTGCTTGGGGTCCTTGGTTCGATCCCAGCTCGCGCCGTGTGGACTTTGTGGTGGACAAATACCGTGCTTATGGGTTTTCTCGGGGTTCTCCCGTTTCCTCCCACTCTCTTCATTCCACCATTTCCTTCATTTCGCATTATCACCGTCTCCTTTAGCCTATTCGGCATAACAGTGGGACGTAAAACATAAAGATTTTATTTTATTTCATTTTGCAAATGGATAGATACCGGTATATTACAAGAATTGAATTTAATAACAAAGTATTCCCATGCACAAAAAAATTGCGCGTATATTGTAACTCGCGATTTTTCGCAATTATTTCATTTTCCTTATGTTTATGGGTAAAATTCAGTTATTAGTATGTGGAGATAATAGAAAGCAATCCATCTAAGGAGATATTTCCAAAAAATATAATAAAATAATAAAAATATAAGCAAAAAACAAAATTATGTTCGGTTTTGTGTATACTGGCAATAATGTTTTCGAGGGAATTTTTGGAGCAGCACAGCACGATTGTAGAGGGAATTACAGAATTGGTAACAGAACAGTTGAATCAAGGAACAGGAAAGTGGAGTAAAATATTGCATTTATTGGCTTAAATCTAGGGTGTAAATTGTCTGCCAAATATAAATTAGCTTCTGTAACCAAGATGTTGTACGGAAATATGTAAACAAAGAGAAAAACTGTTGTCTTGAGTTTGGAAGTGACATGCTCTATAGTCATGAGCATTTATTTCTTAAAAAAAAGATAGACAATAAAAGAAAGTGGGTAGAGTGACGGATTAGTAATTCTTATACTGTTTTGACCCCAGATCGAATCTCATCCGATCCTGTTCAACTTTTTTTCTTTACAAAACCCTGTAGAAAGTGTATAATTTTTATGTTAATAAGAACCGAAACAATACAATAAAGAAATAACTTTTTGTTTCCTCTGATGACGTATTTATTTAGAATTAGCTTACGATTTATTACTAATAGCGATTGTTTTTAGTTTATGGTATGGTATGCTTAATCATTCCCTCTCCGTTTTTTTTAACACAGCAGAAGTAACTTCAAACTTCAACTCACTGCGAGTGTGTCTGTAAAAAACAAAACAAGCGCGACCTGCAGCTTTGCACACAGCGTGACGAACACAATCACAGCCATAGCTCGTTGCCTGTTCTAGTGTTTCTGTGTGTGTGTGTTCCTTTTTAGAGTATTGACTCTCTCTCTCTCTCTCTCTCTCTCTCTCTCTCTCCTTTTGTTTCATATCAACAAGTGCAACAAATGCAAGTCTGTGTAAAAAAAATCAAGAATGCTTTCTTTAAACAAAACTAAATTTTACAGTTCTCTTTGTGAATAACACGAATGCTTCCGACGAATTATACAGTAGCGTGAAAAACTGATAATAAAATGATCTAACATGCATAAGCTTCTTTTTCTAGCGTGACAACACATTAAACATAACAAATTAAATTTTTGGGATTACAAATTATCACATTACGTGTCGGTGTAGGCCTATTCGTTTTCACATTCGAGCGACGAAAGAAGAAAGTGTGGTTATAGTTATAAAAACCGAATATCAGATTTCAATGAATTCAAGTTACATGGCTCTTACATATCGAAAAAATGATTTTTCGATGTCTGTCCATCTATTCGTCTCTCGGTTCGTCACGCTTTTACACGCACTCAAATAGAGGCCATACTGTTCAACGTATCTGGACCGAATTCTAGACATAACGTTTTAATAACATACTATCTTTCGAATTTTATGTCCTTCGACATCTAAAAGTAAGGGTAATTTACTGAAGAATTAAAATTTAAAACAATTCAATTTTCTCAAGTAAAAAAAGCTGTGACGATTTTATTTACTTTTTATAAATATATATTTTATTAACGAATCTCCACCGCATATGAATAATTTTTCTGAAAAAATATATATGGTGTAATTTACTGTATGGTATGCGTTCTTTTTGCAGAATTTTCTCAACCACATTTCATAAATAAACGTATCATTAATAACCTAACAAACAACTCGTTCGAAGGAGTAGCTTAATCTTAGGGTGAGCTTTACCCCGATAGTTTTCCCATTAACGCCTCAGGCAATTTTGTTCATATTTCGTAAAGAAATGTTTCATTAATAAACTAACATACAGCATAAATCGTTTATTCCGATAACATACAGAAGAAGTGGTTTTCTCAAGGGTTGAATATTTTTGGACAATTTTCTCAGTAATAACTGAGACAAATTTGTTCTAATTTCAATAAAATATTTTCTGTAATAATCTTACAATATGGTATAACTCGCTTGTTCCGAAAAGAAAAATCCAAAAGAGATACTTTGACAGTGAATTTTTTCCCGACGATTTGCTTAAAAATTACTCGATATACTGTCAAAATTACAGATAGAAGAGTTTACCTTTGGGGGTAAGCTTTTCCCGATGACCTTCCTAAAAAACACTCAGGAAATGTTTGTTGTTCATATTTTATAAATACATGTGACATAAATAACCTAGCTATATGGTATAATTCCCTCATCCGGAAAAACTAGAAATGGTATATTACTTTCGACAGTAAGTTTTACCCTGCGATTTTCTCAAGAACGACTCAGGCGACTGTGTTCGTATTTCATAAATAAATGTTTTACGAAAACACTAACAATATAGCATAGCTCGTTTGTCCTGAAAAGATCCACCAGGAATAATTTATTCTTGGGGGTGACTTTTTTCATGATTTTCTCAGAAATTATTCAGACGCTTTTGCTTATAGTTCACATACAATTATATCCTTAATAATTCTAATATATGGATCAAGTTATTTCTAACGAAAATATGACTAATGGGTACTTTACTTTTGGGCCTGAAGTTTCTTCTAGCAAAGTTTTCCAAAACATTATTTTATTCGCAATTTCCCAAATAAATGTTTCAATAATAGTTACACCCTAACATAAGTCAGTGTAAAAAATTCGAGCGAGAAAGTACAGTGCGTTTGCTCCGTATCCTTTCTTAAATATATATATTTTAATGTTACACCTAATTACAATTTTCCGAACAAAATCGAAACTTCTTTTTAAATGTGCCTTGTTGTGGTCAAATGGTTCAAGTGCATTGGTTCTGGATTTGATTTCCAGTGAGAGCTAGTGTATTTTCATCCAAGAGATGTGACACGTCGGTCCAAAGAAAAAAGTGTTTAAATAAGCCTAACCAAGCTAATCAACAAAAGAAATAATACAATGTTACGAAATTATCGTAGAAATGTTGTTAATATTAGGTAGGTGCGACTGAAATGTCCAAACGATTATTGTCAATTCCAAATGCCTTTGTTTTCGTCCGGCGGGAGCTCACGTGGTTCGGATTCTACGTTAATCAGTAGGACCACGTCTCATATAGCCTCGCTGCTGAAAGGGACGTTAAACTCAAAATCACATCACACATCTTTGTTTTCGCCTTTGTTTTAAATGTCTCTGTTCATGAGATCCTTAGTGGCTAAGCGGTTAGCGTATGCGCCTTTGGCGTGGAAGACCCGGCTTCGATTCCCGGCGAGAGCTCACGTGCTTCGGAGTCCACGTTAATCAGTAGGCCGACATCTCATATAGCTTCGTTGCTGAGCGAGACGTTAAACTCAAACTCAATGTCTTTGTTCATAAATGTCTTTGTGTATGGTTTTGCATATACGTGGCATGGACATTAAATTTTGATTTCTACGCCATATGTATCTAATTACATACACAGCTATAGAACGAACACAACAAACTTGGAATATCTACATTGTTTGCGTATGGAAAATAATCACGCTCTACTGCACAGGAGAGCCGAGTGTATGGAATCCCATACACATGGCAATCAACGTAATAAGAAATGTATAATAATAAGAATAAATAATAATAATAATAATAATAATAATAATAATAATAATAATAATAATAATAATAATAATAATAATAAACAGAAAACGATACGATCACTTACATAATTTATAAATATAAGTTAACATTTAATAAGCATATAACTGCAATGGAATTAAGTTGTTTCTCTCTCTCCCTGAACGCAACAGCCCTTATTGTGCTAAGGCGTAGAAGGGAACTTGTGGCACTCACAATTTGGGGCGGTGTGTGGTCACAACTTCGGATCCCTTTGTTGTTAGTCCTAGCTTTCTAGACGGATGCAGTTATTCCCGGTAGAATTTACAAGCAAATAGATTTTGTATTACTATTAAAGTAAATAATTATACTCATTCCCTCAATGTGATACTTGTGGTTGCTTAACCGTATACAGACAGCTGATCCATGGAAGAATCGTTAATAATAATAATAATAATAATAATAATAATAATAATAATAATAATAATAATAATAATAATAATAATAATAATAAATAACAGAAGCTCGACAAATATTCTTGCAAATAATAGGAAAAAGTTTGCGTCACACAGTTCACTTTGCTGGACACACCAGTGTGACGCGTTATACCGATTGTGGCACACTGGAATATAGGGTATGTTTTTTTTTTTAATTTTTTTCCAACTATTCCAACTGCTTCAATTGAAATGGATCTATAATAATAAGAGAGTGAGTTTAGTCTTCTTACCCTTCGATTTAGAAATAAGGTTCGCGAGAATTTCATAAAAGAATAATATACTCAGAATTGTATATAGTAGTTTGTTTTATTCGAAATTACATACTTCCTGCAACTGTTTTTTGATTGAAATGATTTGAAATGAAATCTTTAAGTTTTACGTCCCACGATTATGCCGGATAGGCTAAAGGAGACAGTGATGATAAGAAATGAATGAAATGATCGAGTGAAGAAAGTGGGATAAAACGGGAGAACCTCGAGAAAACCCACGCACAGTGTTTGTCCAGCACAAGGTTCACTTGGCGCGAGCATAGATCGAACCAAGGACTCCATGCACCAGAGGTGAACGCTCTACCACTTAAACACCGTGGGCTCTGAAATTACTTAAAGGAGAAAGGGAGTACTTTATGAATACATTTGTTAAAAAATACCAGCTTTTCGTGAAATATTGCTTATAGACAGGGGCGGATTAAGGCTTTTGGGGACCTAGAACCGACTGTTTTAAGGGGGCCCTATGTTAAGAATAGTTCCAGTGCATAAATTTTCTTTTCTGCCTTCCACAGCCTCATAGGCTTATGGAACTACTGAGAACTATGCTGTAATATTTGAATGTGCTCCAAGTTTAGAATAATTAGTTTAGTTAAATTCATTATTAACAATTAAATAATTGCATTCATTATTAACAGGTAAATGCTGCTGATAGAAAGACTTAAATCTAGCGATACCGCGAGCGTAACGAGCGGGAAAAAAATAGCATCGGTCTGAAGCCTATAATATAATAAGTTGATTACTATATTTTAGTATTAAACAGAGGGATTTTAAAGAGCCCCCTGAGCTTGAGGCCCCGAAGCCTGGGCTCCATTGGCTCCGCCCTTAATCCGCTAATGCCTATAGATTATAAATTAAAGGGGACGGGCCGGGTCCGTTCTAAAAATTCTGGCCCGTGCAGACCTCTAACCCCTGTGTATATGCTATCTTTGAAAATACAGTAGAGTTTCGCTTATCCGACATGAAACAGGCAGGCAGAACGGCGGATAATATGGATGTATTAAGGAAAGACCTATTAAAAGTCAAACTATTATATAATTTTACATATTACGCATCTAATTATCATGTTTTGCAAGAAACAAATACAATGCATTGACTCAGTGACGTATCCAGCGTGAGGTTCTGGAAGCTGTCCCTTACCAAACCTCAAGCACTTTTTAATAAACCTACTTTTACCCTTTTGAGGTTCTTTTGTGTTAGATTACTTTGAGTCAGTGTCCAAACTGTGGACAATGCGTTGTTGTTATAATTCTAACAAGTAACACTTCCCAAGTGTAACACTCCGATTTTGATAAAATTTGGCAGGTAGATACTACATATAAAATAAACAAATAAGTGCTTCTTTATTTTTTGCTGAAAAACGGTTTTAGGGGGCAAAAGTCCTCACCCAAAATTTTGAAAGTTGACGCCCGAAAGGCAAAAACAAGTGGACCAAAGTGAACGAAATTGTGAACAGATATTGCGGATATAAAATTAGGAAATACGTGTTTTGTATTTTCCTGAAAAAACCGGCTAGGTGGGGCACAGACCCCTCCAAACCTTTGATCATGAAATATCAAAAGTGCTAATAACAGTATGCCAGAAGTGCCTAAATTTACACGAAGAATTGGAACAAAACTTTGTGTTAGTACAATAAGTAAAAAATAAACAAATACGGCTTTTTTATTTCCTGCGAAAAAACGGTTTTAGGGGGCAAAAGGTCCCACCCAGAATTTTGAAATTGGACGCAAGAAAGGCAAGAAGAAATGGACCGAACTGAATGAAATTGTTCACAAATGTTGTATAGGTAAGATGAGGGAATACGTGCTTCGTATTTTCCTGAAAAGAAAAAAAAAACTGTTGAGTGGACCGAGGCGTTGAGTGTCGGACGGAGAGGACCGAAGCGAATGAAATTGTCTGTGGATATTGGATATGAAAAATAAAGCCTCTCGTGTTTCACAAGCGTCTCCATCAGATTTCTTCAAATTTGGCAGATCTACAACAAGCACAAACAGTTAGCGTATTTTGTAGTATATCACGAGGCAACTTTAACCCTTATAATGTTTTTCCGCATAAACAAAAACACGTGCCGATTAATTTCCTGTTTGTTGTTGATGTGCCAAAATTGATAGGGACATCTTAAAAACACGAAAGTCCCTATTTTATATACAGTCTATACAATATCTACACACAATTTCATTTGCTTCGGTCCATTCCTTCCTGCACTTTTACGGTAATATTTACTTTTTTTTTTTGGAGGGGCTCTAGGCCCCAACACTGTTTTGTCGTACAAATTAAAACGCATTTCATTTATTGTTTTGCAAATTGTTCCTATACGAAGTTTCGTTGCAATTCTCCATACTCTTTAGGAACTTCTGACGTATACTTATTTGCACTTTTAATATTTCGTAATCAACAGCTTAGAAGGTCCGTTCCCCACTCAACCGCTTTTTTTTTTCAGGAAAATACGAAACACAATTACCTCAATTTACGTCTAAAATATCTATGCACGATTTCAAAATTTTGGGTGGGGAATTCTGCCCCCTAAAACCATTTTTTCGCAGAAAATAAACCCGTATTCGTTTCTTTTTGCGTATTGTCCCTACACAATGTGTCGTTCAAATTCTTCATGTCCTTTAAGCACTTCTGACATACTATTATTAGCACTTTTGATATTTCACGATCAAAGTTTTGGAGGGGTCTGTGTCCCACCTAAACGTTTTTCTTTTTTTTTTTCAGGAAAATACGAAACCCGTATACCCTCATTTTTCGTCTGCAATATTTTTGCACAATTTCATTCATTTCGGTTCACTTTTTCTTGCCTTTCGGGCGTCAACTTTCAAAATTTTGGATGGGGGCTTTTGTCCCTTAAAACCATTTTTCCGCAGAAAATAAAAAATCAGGTATTCGTTTAGTTTTTGCGTATTGTCCATACACAAAGTGTATTTGGAATTCTTCGTCCTTTACACACATCAGACATATTGTTACTAGCACTTTTGATATTTCATGATCAAAGGTTTGGAGGGGTCCGTTCCCCACCTAACCGTTTTTCCAGGAAAATACAAAACACGTATTCCTTCATTTTACGTCTGCCATATCTGTGCACAATTTCGTTCACTTTGGTCCACTTTTTTTTTTTTTTTTTTTGTCTTTCGGGCGTTAACTTTCAAAATTTTGGGTGAGGGCTTTTGCCCCCTAAAACCGTTTTTCCGCAGAAAATAAAAAAAAACATGTATTCGTTTATTTTACGTGTAGTATCTGCCTGTCAAATTTTATCAAAATCGGAGTGTTACACTTGGGAAGTGTTACTTGTAAGAATATACCGTAATGCCATTGATACCAGGTGGAATTAAAGAACACTTTTAAATGGGATTACAATTTCGTTTCTGTTCTGTTTATAACATTACTGTATTAGAACGATACACTCATTGCCATTTGCTATTTTTGTTATGTGATATACGTAGCAGACAGTTTTCCTTACATGTCTCTAGAAAATATTTTTTGATTTCGTTTGTGTTAGAATGCAGTTTGACCGGTTCATAAATGTAGAGATGCAAAAAAGCCGGCTTTTTTGAATCGATGGTTTTTTTCACATAAAAAGCCGGCTTTTTTGGGAAAAAAACGAGAATTTTGGAAATTTTGGCTTTTTTCAACTTCATGATTTTTCTATCTAAATAGCTTTCTTATAGTATATTCTATAGTTAGATAAGAATTCCATGACCTGAATGTGATATTTCGCTCTGAAATTCACCATCAAGATGGATGGAGCACATGTTTTACGAATTAAAGCTAACATGAAAAATGTAGTATTTGAGGGTAATTTTAGAGGCTATTTAACTTTATTTTAACTTTTGAGTTATCGACATCTTTTTTCTTCTCTAGTTTGTCATCCGTGTTTCATTTCTAAGAGCTTTTAGTACTCTAGCTTTTAGCGCAAAAGTTAAACTTGCCCGTTTTTCTATTTATCCGTCAAAGCGTACGTTTTTCAATATATCCGTCAAACCGTACTTCCACATTTCTGTTATACTGTAGCTGTGAAGTGATTTAGCATTAATTTTCCGGACACAACCTTGAATACCAATTTATACAAATAATCAGTAGCGGATTTAGAAAAGTACTTTAGGAGGGTTTTTTCTGATTGTTTCGTTTCCTAAAAAGTCCTAATTTTATTTGGGAAGTGCTTGAAGTTTATGAGTACAGGCATAACTAATATTTCGCTTCGTTTATATGTTTAGCATTAATCTTCCGGATACAACTTTAAAAATCATTTTATACTGAAAATCAGTGGCGGATTTAGAAAAGTATTTTGGGAAGGGTTTCCTACTAATGTTTAGTTTTTTTAAACATTCGTAATTTTTATTTGACGGGAGCTTAAAGTTTATGAGTAAAGGCATAAATAATAGATATTTCGTTTGTTGCAGACATTCCGTAACTTTGGGGAACGGGCTTCAGTCCGAAAGACCGCCCCCCTAACCTTCGCAAAACCGTCACTGCTGGTAATTAGTAATAATAACGATTTAAAAACAATAAAATAGGAAGTCGCCCAACTCACAGTACACGCACTATTTCTACATTCACAGATGGAATGAAGAAAAGCTTTGTCAGAATGGTCGAATGCTGATTGAATCCCGGACTTCCCGATAGAAGTTCAAAAGCTAATCACTCAGTCATGTTTGTTGTGCAGTTGTATTTAGCTTAACTTAAATATATTCCGTAGTCTTTTTTAGGGGGGGGGGAGTTCCGTAATGATATGTTGAATCCCTCTTGTTAAAAATTTAGAAAACTTGAGGATTGGGTAAACTGTGATGGTGGTTCTATAAAACTTAACTGTAGAATTTCAAGAATATACAGAACCAAAAGCTCTAGATGTTCAGCCTTTAAGTGTATCATATAAATCTAAGTTTTTCTCTTATGTTTTATTTTAATTTTATTTTGTTTCAAAAAGAGGGTATGGAATATTTTGAAGTAAAAATACTACATACTATTTTGCTAGTTATTTGCGTATTCTTTAAAAAGAAGTGGTTACTTTTAGGGTTGGCTGGTTAACACCAATTTCTTTTTTTAATAACTGGTTTAAACCACAAAAATAAAAAGAATGAAAAATGCAAATCGTGTGAACTTCATGGTGACGTTTCCAGATATCAAACCACCTGCAATAGTTTTATTTCCCTTTCACCTTTTAATCAAGGTGTCCCATGTTCAATTCTCGGCCGAACCACAACCCTTCTTTCATGCGTAACCCAAGTAGCGGTTCGGATGTCAGTTTAAGCGAAAGTCTTCTCCTTGATAACCTCGGTATTTCGTAAGGATGTTAAGCCTAAATATACAAAACAAACCAAATTGTATATTTCTGCATGCCTAAATGTGTGTTGTTTTATAAAGAAGCCAATATTGCTTAAATATATTGATAGAAATTGGCAAAATTTATCGATTGCCTACGTAGCTTCCAACATTAGCTTGGATTGAACTTTCAATGATATCTACGTACCGGTACTAAATTTGTAATTTAATACCTCAGTTTTAGCGTACTGATTATGGTACGTTGACCTTTAAATTTTACATGCAAAGCAATAACAGGATTTTCCCGTTATTGTCTTACATTTCAAGTAATGACGGGATTTTCCCAATGGCTAGGGCGGGAGATTCTCAACTTAAGAAATTTACTGACCGCACTTCTTTAAGCTTATGGGAGTTCTTCCGGCATAACCCCGCTGTTGCATAATAACATCAAGGCGAAACAAACTTAGGCTATTTCTGTGAATATGTAATATAAATACATAAAGCAAAAAATCTAAGTCAAAAAAGCCTGGTTTAAACCAAAAAAGCCTGGTTTAAAACATCCCCCAAAAAACGGGTTTTCGGCATTTTCAAAAACAACCACGGTTCTTGCCAACTCTGCTTACTTTTGTATATAGGAGGTTAAAAAATTCTTATTATATACATTGGTTAATCCTGTGGAATTCATAATGTAAATATGTTGAAGAAAAATTGTTTGAAATATTTTTTCGAAATTCATAGTTTATTTTCGATGTTTTATATTATTATCAGCATCAACCACTAATTAAATGATTTTTTGTGTTATAGAGAAGCGATACAAAGTCTGTTTTATCAATTTAAAGCAGTATTTTGAAAAAAGCCCAAAATTTCCCAATCAAAAAAGCAAAGCAGAAAAAACCGAGTTTTTTTCCAAAAAAGCCGGTTTTTTTCCGAGCCCTTGCATCTCTACATAAATGAAAAGTAAGAAACGTTTAAGACAAATACAGAACTGTTGGATTGTAATTATTATTATTATTATTATTATTATTATTATTATTATTATTATTATTATTATTATTATTATTATTATTATTAATTTTTTGAAACATTAGAATTACGTGCTTACGAGCTTTCGTGTCGGGCCCCCTCCGAAAAGTAAAGCTGGATATGTGCCTGCACTGAATGATAGACGTATGAGTCAAGGTATAGACGGGCGTGCTAGGCGATCGAATCCGGATCATCAAAAACAGACTAAGACCACAACTTGCAGTTTTTCTTGCCAATTGATGCTGCTTTTTACATGCTATGATATGTCGGATAATAATGTGAAATAAACGAAGGTCAAGACCATGGCGTATTGGTGTTTCATGCACCTAGACTTGTAAAATATTTGTGCCGAAAACATCTTTCACCCACTAGCTAAATTTGTGGGTATGATCGCACATCTTGCCTTATAAAGTATAGTCTTATAAAGAATATATATAGCATGCTAAAAACCTAAAGACCAAATTCAATGATTTTCTATAGTTTTTAATAACGGGAAACTTGTTTATTTCATCACGATAAATCATACTAAGATGTATGTTTCTGTCTATATATATTTTTCATACTCTATTGGAGACAAATTTGTTTTTTTGTTTTTTTTTTTTTTTTCAAGAAAAGAGGATGATAAAAGAAACTATATAACAGCATAAACTGAAAGCAATGGCTATTACTAATAGTACACTAATTCTAAATAAATACGTCATCAGAGGAAACAAAAAGTTATTTCTTTATTGTATTGTTTCAGTTTTTATTAACATACAAATTATACACTTCTATAATATTTCGTAAAAAAAAATTGAACAGGATCGGATGAGATTCGATCTGGGGTCAAAACAGTATAAGAATTACTAGTCCGTCACTCTACCCACCTCACCACACAGACTTTATTTTGTTCCTTACCTTTTTCTTAAGAAATAAATGCTCATGGCTATAGAGCATGTCACTTCCAAACTTAAGACAACAGTTTTTCTCTTTGTTTATATATTTCCGTACAACATCTTGGTTACAGAAGCTAATTTATATTTGGCAGACAATTTACACCCTAGATTTAAGCCAATAAATGCAATATTTTACTCCACTTTCCTGTTCCTTGATTCAACTGTTCTGTTACCAATTCTGTAATTCCCTCTACAATCGTGCTGTGCTGCTCCAAAAATTTCCTCGAAAACATTATTGCCAGTATACACAAAACCGAACATAATTTTGTTTTTTGCTTATATTTTTATTATTTTATTATATTTTTTTTGGAAATATCTCCTTAGATGGATTGCTTTCTATTATCTCCACATACTAATAACTGAATTTTACCCATAAACATAAGGAAAATGAAATAATTGAGAAAAATCGTGAGTTACAGTATACGCGCAATTTTTTTTGCGCATGGGAGTACATAGAAAAATTGGTATAAAACCTGTAGAAGTCAATAAGAAAAATTAATTCTTTTCAAATTCGTTCTGGTTTGATAAGAATCGGCGTACAAGGAATAGACTCTACACTAGGAATATATTTGCCTTTATCCACGGGCGTCGTGAGCGGGGGTCGGGGGGTCGCGTCCCCCCAGATTTTAGTCAAATATATTTAAAGAAACTATACTACTTTGTATATAAAACTTTTGTTGGAAAGAGGATTTTGATTTTGATTTATCTTCCCCCCCCCAGATTTGAAAAGCTAACGACGCCAGTGCCTTATCCCTCTATTGCTACCGTAAGTTGTAGACATTCAGTATTGAATTCACGTAGTTTGGAAGTCTACCGTAGCTTCACACTGTGAAACGAAACTCACTTTTTTCTTTCATGTTTTATTTTCATAAAATACGCAATACACACACACACACACATGCATGGTTTGTCCCATTTGCGAGAATTCATTCTTTTTCCGCCAGATGGCACATCAGAGTAGAAAATCAGAGCCTCACTATAAGAACTTTGCTTTAGCTCTTTACGTAGATTTAGTACATACACTAAATGTTAAATAAGCAGCCTGGGCCGATCCCAAAGTAAGTGAGCTTTGTTCCAGTTACAAAGATGGCAAAATACACAAACTATAACAAAAAAAAAAAAAAAGAAAAGAAAAAGAAAAAAGAAAATATAACAGTTAACTGAGTTGGCAACCGCACTACCGAAAGGATAACAATTTCTGATCATGTCTAAATTTATAGTATGCAACGAAATATCGATGACTGTATTACAACACCTCTTAAAGAAACAGTACTACAAACTTAGTTGGCAATTCTGTTTCTGCAATCTCAATGGCGGCCTTCATTTTGGGAGCATTCTTTCGCATTCACTGCTGTTCAATGCTAAAGCAGGGGCGTAAATAAGGGCCCCGCAGATTCCGCATTGCGGGGAAGCCTCAAGCCATCAGAGGGGGCCCAAATCGTGAAGTGGGACGTAGAGAAGGGGCCCCGCTCCACGCTGTCTGCGGGAGGGCCCTCAAGCCTTTAGTTACGCCAGTGTACTAAAGGCTTGAACTCGTGTGAGAATCAAATGAGCCTGAAATAAATCCGAATTACAGAAACTTAATAATTAACACAAAATTGTATTTTTATTTACAACACTCAGCGGTTTAATTTTGCAATTGTGCTTTAAAAGTTCTCCAGAAAGAGCGGTCCAGGAAGAACGGTGATGTATCATTGTACAGTATATTTACAAAGTTAGGCCCGAAAAGGCCCGAAAATATAGTTGTATATTTAAAAATTTACGGTCCGAGTAAGTGATATATAGGCTACTTTGTAGGCTCGAGTCCGGCCCGTGCAGACCTCTAACCTGAGGCACGCAGACCATGTAATCAATTGTAAGAAAGAAGGAATGATTTTATTAACTGCAAACGTAATTAGAAAAATACCATTAAGAAGATTTAAGCCCAGATAGGAGACAATATTAGGATGAAATTTGCAGAAATAGGAATATAAAATAGACACTTGATCCAGTTTGCTACGAAGACAAGTCAACGAAGAGGTTTGTGAAAGAGGAATTGAAAATTTGGTTTCCATAGGCCATTGAATTATCAGTGGCGGATCTAGCCCGGAACCGGGGGATCTACGCCCTCCCCCCCCTGTTTTATGCGTGATGAGGATAATTGAAGATATTATTTGTATATTTTTGACAGCTTATAGGAAACTCATGATATACCTATCTGAGTTATCTGAGCCATCATCTGAGTTATGACTGCCCCCCCCCCAGTAATTACCTTCTAGATCCGCCACTGTGAATTATATTTGACTTTTGTTACTTAAGAATAACGAAAAATACAGAAAATTTTAGTTTCAATAAGTAATTTCACGTCATGAGTTTCTATAATAAAACTTCTATAACAAACGTGCTGCTATAACTGGATTGAAACTATTTACCTGAAATCAACATGAGAGAAAACATTGAATAATATACCTTCTTGCCAATCCGTTGCTTACATCCCATGAAAGCATAACTTCAGCAGCACTTGATGCTTCGGTTGTGCCATCTAAGAGTAAACCAAAGCCACCATTAATCACTTCTCCCCTGTAAAGAAAGAGACACACGATGTAGTAAACTCACGAAAACCAAAATTAACATCACTTACTGAGTGTAAAAGCATAACAGTCGCTTTCAAAATTAAGATAACGCAAGTTCATACATAAATATACATAGAGTTTTGACATCAGCTTAAAATAACCACAAAAAAATATAAAAAGGATGATTTTGCAGTTAATACATACTTTTTTTTATACGCTGAAACGACTTCACTATCAGCTTGAGACAGACATAAATTCTTTTAAAATTGTTTTCGAGAACATTGAATGTAAAAATACCTACTTTGTCTTAACCGCATATTTTTCCCGAAGTTGTAAATTATTTGAGACGACAGGTTATTTTTTTTTTTTTTTTTTTTATTGCGTCTAGTTGTGATATATATATTTGCGCTAGCAAAATTGTTTAGTAGCTTTTAAAATATACTCTTGATATCTAGGTATATAAATAAAGGAAAGAACAAAATTGCAAATTCTTGGAGGCTTCCGAAATTGGCTTGGGCTTGAAATTATTAACTATCGCTACTAATTTGAAAGTCTGAGGGTAAATATGTTTGAACACTAACTGTAGAAAATAATTTTCGATACTAACTGTACAGGAAAAGGAAAACTTGGTTTTGATTAAATGCGTATATTCTCTTTGAGTTTTCCCAATCATTGCGTAGCTTTAGGTTACAATTGGTCATGGTCATGAAAATAAAAGAGGATAAACTCACTACAACTGTGAAATTTGTGCATAAAAATAATGTGATAATCAGGCCCGGCTCTACCACATATGCAACATGTGTATTTGCACGGGAGGGAAAGTTTCGAGGGGCGGAAAAATCTATATCATAACTATGCTATTTAAAATAAATATTTCTTATTGGAAACAGACTTCATGATGATGGTAGTTAAATTTACTAAGCTGACCTATTTCAATACTACATTTATAAAATCATGTTTAGGTCGCATCCGTTTGAGGTCCCATGGACAGTGCTAAAGCAAATGGTCAAACAACATTAATTATTTGGTTGTTGTCGAATACAAGAACTCAGTGGCCCCGCGTAGCGTAGTCGCTAACACTCTCGCCTTTGGTGAGAGCGGTCCTGGGTTTGATTCCCGGTGGGGTCACTCGGTCGAAAAAGTGTAACACCCTTTTCAGGCCAGCCACCCTGAATGAGGTTTTCCTGGGTTTTCCTCATTCACACCAGGCAAATGCCTAACATGTAGGTCCCAGGCTGCTTCCTTCCTTCCCTTTCCCCTTGATAGTGTGCTCGCCGAGGAACGTCATCCCTCAAAACGTGACGGTCTAACATGGCCATAGATGCTAAAAGCCCAGAAATCTAATTCCTAAATCCTAAATACAAGAACTCAATTCTGGAACAGTAACGAACACCTGTTGCGTTTAGTTAGTTTTCACAGTTTTGAAAACAAGTTATTTTCTTTTTTTTTTTTAATTTTAGAAGGAAAATCAAGAAATAAAGATAAAAGAGCTAGTGGTACTGGAATTGCAAACTGATATACTGAGATTGAAACTCGATATTGAATTCTATAAAACGGATTACCATCCATCTTCTACAGGTGTGTTTGCTTTATCTTTCACTAACATAATAGATTATTATTTAAAGAAAAAAACCAACAGACACAACGAGGTTGTATTTGGAGTTTTCAGGCCTTTCTGAGTGCCAGTGTCCTTTCCCTTCCTTTCGTTGTTCATGATGGGGTAGCATACTTAAAATCGTCCCTTTTAAGTTTTGTTCTTTCTGGAGAAAGGGGAGTAGCAAATAACGGGACGGCAAATTGCCTAGTATCGGCCCTAACTGTTGACTACGTATTATATTAATCATATCATACAGGGCCTAAAGGGGGATTCCAAAGACGACGTGCCCTTTCCCACTTGTCAACTAATGAACTATTTTGAACGAATAAAAGAGTCCATACATGAAAAATAAAATTAGTCCTACTTCAGTGTTGCTATATTCAACAGAAGTGTATAATAAACGAAAATAATGGATCCGAGTTTCTTTGTCTTTCTTACTTTTCTGAACGTTTGGCTGACTTCACTATACACTAAATTGTTCGTTCTTTTTTTTCTTGCGGTATTTTCGCCAGAGCTACACCGATAAATAGCGCACTAAAAATTAACAAACTCCATTCTTTTAGATCATTCATCGTCTATTTAGGTTACTACATAAAGTGCAGGTATGTTTTTAAAAATAGGCCTGAGTACGGCACTGCCTTCCCTCAAAAAAATTCTGAATAGGGCCCTGATATCGTGCTATCGTCCAAGGGCGCCAAAGCTCATGTGGGCCCCCTATTGTATTTATGAATATACAATATTTGGCATAGTTTGAATGCAATTTGTCTTAAAATCCTCATATAGCCCTATATATACCTTCTGAATCTGAATGAGCCCCCGCCCCTTCCAAATTTACTGAGAAATCGGCGCCCCTGGCTTTTATCATAATTATAAGTTTGATATGGATGTTCTTAGTAGGTAGTGTGACTATCATACAGTCGTATCGTACCAACCTGTAGGTTTACAATTCTTCTTCTTATTATTATTATTATTTTAGATAGCTAGGCATGAACATCTGAGTTATTGTTTGTTAAAGCCACATTATTTTCATCTCGCTTTCTTGTGACTCTGCTATATATGAGGGATCCAGTTTAATTGGCGGGGGGAGGGGGGACAAGACGTCTATGCAGCATTGAACTTGGGTTATTCTGCACCCGAAAATATGATAACTAATTGTTAATTACTGCCACATGTAGGCCTATTATTCAGAAAAAAATACAGAACTGGATTAGTTTTTATTAAGAAAAGAAAGAGTACAGATGAGGTGTAAAATTAAAACTTCAGGCTGCATCAATAATTTCTCTACTCAGCAAGTATAGTTGTGTTAATAAAATGTACAAATTTTAGTCGTTACGAAGTTTTTTTTTTTTTTTTTTTTGGTGTATCCAGACCCGGTGAACCCGTCGCGTGGGTGAGCATTTGATTTAAACTCATCAATATCATTTAAAAAAAAAATTAATTAGATATATCGATTTGGGTTAAAAGGGAATTATCGTGGCCACTGCCAGATTTACATATAAGCTAAATAAGCTATAGGTTAGGGCCCTACTCCCTTGCCCCCCCCCCCCCAAATTCAAGAAGAGTGGGTGGTAATGTAATTTCAAAATAATAATAAAAAAAAGCAAATACGATAAAATGCACATACAACAACTGTATTTTGTATAATATAATAGTTTGTTATGAATGGGGCCCCTTTTATTCAGCTTGGCTTGTAATTGGAGCCTGTTTCTTAGCGCCGCTTGTGATGGAATGGGGCCCCGTTATACCAGCCCCGCTTGTAATAGGGGCCCCTGTTACCCATAACAGAGGACCCTGTTTCAAAGTCCCGTAGTAAGAGAGTCTCTGTTACCCAGCTCCACTTATAATGAGACTCTCGTTTTCCAGCCCTGTTTGTAATGTGGCCCCTGTTTCAGAGCCCCGCTTCGCTTGTAATGGGAGCCCTGTTTCCCATCCATTACATTCAGCTACTTCAATAAGGGTTCACAGTATGTTAGACGGTACCTTGGACTTGTATGCCGATAGCACTCTAGTGGTACCCTTTCTCAATTCGAGAAGAAATTGAGACTGGTAACGGTGGGCGCATAAAGAAGACACGAAACTACAAAGTGTAGTATGAATTATATAGTATGAAAGATCAGTACTCATAGAACAAGGACAAAACATAATAAATGAAGGAATTACAGCCTTAACCGGCGATACTTTTAATTTTTACATCACGAAATTATAGATATTTTGTTGAAAGTAAGTATTAGAAGCATATCTTACAAGAAATCTTGGCTGAACAATTGACTGCAAACTAGTGGAACATATAAATATAATGAGGGGGCGCGGTGACTCAGTAGTAGAGCGTTCACCTCCGGTGCTTGGGGTCCCTGGTTCGATCCCAGTTCGCGCCGTGTGGACTTTGTGGTAGACAAACACCGTGCTCGTGGGTTTTCTCGGGGTTCTCCCGTTTCCTCCCACTTTCTTCATTCCACCATTTCACTCATCTCTCATCATCACCGTCTCCTTTAGCCTAACCGGCATACCCGTGGGACGTAAAACTTAAAGATTTAAGGATTTCATAAATATAATGAACGACATCGCTGGAAACAAGTTCTTGAGCGTGTTGTGACAGTTATAATTATTCAGATTGAGCTTGGTTTAGCTTTCAGAGGAGATGAGTAAGTATTTGGTTCTCCCCACAGTGGCAATTATCTCGGATTACTTGAACTTATTGCAAAATTTGATCCTTTTCTAGCAAACCACATAAACAAATTTGGTATTAAAGCATCAGCTGTGACATCTTATCTTTCTAAAACAACATGTGATAAATTTATTCAAATGATGGCATTGAAAATAAGAAAATCAATTTTTTAGTGATTTAAAAAGTCCAGGATACTTCAGTTCATCTGTAGCTTCCACTCCTGACCTGTCCCATGTTGATCAGCTTGCTGTTATTGTAAGGTATGTCTCCCCAGATGATGGAGTCCCTATTGAACGTTTTCTAATTTTTATAGAGGTTTGTAGCCACATAGGGGAAAATATGGCTTAGATGGTGCATGGTTATCTTACAAATGAATGTAAAATTGATTACAGTAAGTGTCGAGGCCAGTTATTTGATAATGCTGTTAATATATCAGGTAAATACAAGGGTATGCAAGAAATAATGTTGAAGATTAATAAGTATGCTATGTTATATTCCATGTGCAGGCCACTCCTTAAATCTTGTTGGTAGAGCAGCAGTTAACTGTTGCTTAGATTCAGTGAACTTTTTTGGAGTTATTCAAGAAATATATTATTTCTTTTCATCATCTACACATAGATAAGCAGTGCTGTTGTCATTCTTCAAAGATGATTCAAAAGTTCCAAAGTCTTTGTCAAAGTCTAGATGGGAAGCTGATTCAAAGGCCACAAGTGCAATACGTGACGGTTACAGTTGGGCTGTAATGTCAGAAGTCATGCTAATAGTTTGTGCATTATCGAGCTGCAACAAGTGCCCCTGAGTTGAGAAACGTCACAAATCATTGACTTACGGCATTATTGACATCTTTAACAAAATCTGGAAGTGAAGCATACAATTTACTACATACATCGAGGCTAATTTTGGGATTTTGCAGTGTTTGACTACCTTTGTGAAATTCCTCCAGCAAATAACTCCAAACAATATAACGTTATCATAAATTCAAGCTCCTCCAATTTATTCAAAAGGTTTCTGGTTTGATTTCTTGTTTCATTCTTTTCTGTTGTAATAATATAAAGTTGATTCAAATCAGCGATTCAAATAAATAAGAATTGCAAAACTTACGAATATTTGAAAAGTTCCAACTTCCGCCATTTTAAAATTTATAATACGATCTTGCTGGGTAAGTAACATGTGTGCTAGTGAATGACGAACAGAAAAATTACATAGAATTTTTCATTAAATTTTTGATATAAGGGTTTCTACAGTAAGTAGTGTTGTAAAGAAAAGTCGATTTATGTTGTTAGACGCCATGTTTAAGAAATGGTGGTAACATAGGCAAGATATTTTTCACAGAAGTTCTTTTCTGATGTATTCCCTAAAAAATGAACCGAAAATGTAACTTTTCTAACGAACGGTAGAGGTTTTATCCACTTTTAAATGTACTCAGGCGAAATTCACAGGCGACCATTTTGATGACGTCATATGTTGATATTCCCGAGAAGGATTTTGGTGGATTTTGGTTATGTTGAAGTACAAACATAAACCTTTCAAACAAGCCATAAATCGTTTCTGTACCAATTTTTTTCTGGATTCACCCTTTTTTTCTACTGTACTACTAGCCTTACCGACATAACCGTGGGACGTAAAAAAATCATATTAATAATAATCTCATACAATTATTAGTATTTTGCGTAATATCGTTTATTTCTTGTTATATCAAGCTTCCAGAGCCTGGATTATGCGCCTGTATGTTGTGTTTCTAAAGAATTGTGTAATGTTTTGTATAAGTTGTAAGATTATAAAATGTTATAGTAAGTTAATAAAATACGCATTATATGTGTAAAAGTATTTAGATATCTATTAGGCCCATAAATTGCCATATAACATATATTTGAAATTCAAAACACGGCGACACTGTTGATGGAAAAGAAAGATAGACACGTAAAGGGCCCCATTATCTTCAATAGCTTAGGGCCCCTATCAAACCTAAATCCAACACTGACCATGGCCCCGTATTTTTCAACTTTTGTTGTCTAAAATGTAGATTTCGATAAGCTGGGTTCAATGGCCCACCTTTGATTTCTGAAAAAGACGCTTCAAAGTCAAATTAGGGGCCAAAATAAAAAGTGGGACCATTTGGTAGGGTTGCCATAAATTTTTGATCCAAAATACGGATCCAAAATACCATTTGGGCAATGGGGACCAGTGACCGACTGGGACGAAATGGGTGTCATCTGATTGATATTCACACGTGCATGAATAACTGATATTCTACTTTCCTGAAAATTCTATTTTGACTCCGAAAATTAACGAAAATTTGGATCTTGGATTTAAAAATCTTTAAGTTTTACGTCCCATGGTTATGCCGGTTAGGCTAAAGGAGACAGTGATGATGAGAAATGAATGAAATGAAGAAAGAGGGAAAAAACGGGAGAACCCAGAGAAAACCCACGAGCACGATGTTTGTCCACCACAAAGTCCACACGGCGCGAGCTGGGATCGAATCAGGAACCCCAAGCACCGGAGGTGAACACTCTGCCACTGAGCCACCGCGCCCCCTGATCTTGGATTTAAGTTAATTTTCGGAATCAAAACTGAATTTTCAGGAAAATGGCGTATCAATTATTCATGTACGTGTGAATACGAATCGAAATAACACTCATTTTGTCCCAATTGGTAACTGGTCTGCATTGCTCAAATGGTCCCACTTTTTATTTTTGACCCCTAATTTGACCTTGAAGCGGTCGGTTCTAGAAATCAAAAGTGGTGCCATTGGAGACAGCTCACAGAAATCTACATTTTAAACCCAAAAAAGCTTTTAAAAAAATAGGGGCTATGGTAACTCTCCTTTAACTACGGATTGGTACCTGTATATGTTTCATCTGTATTCAAAGACTAAAACGAACAAAAACAGAAAAGGACAAATGAAAATGATAAAAATGCATGATCAGATAAATAACTTCTTGTATTATCATTTATGTAATAACTTAAATAACTTTTTTTTTACCGGCTAGCCAAAGTGGCTAGCAACCTTTAAGAGGGTTACGCCCTCTGTGAGGTGAGTGAGAGAAAGGACTTTAGGTGCAGAGGACAATGGGTGGTCTATGTGCTTTATTGAACTTATTAATATCAAATGTTACCATAAATAACAAAACAACAAAATGAAAATAACTAAATGGGATGTAAGGAACTTTGATCCTTACCATTATACATACATACATACATACAAAAGCAATTTCATTCCCATCCGTAGATGGGCGGGCCACAGAAGGTTACGCCTTCTCTCTGGCCAGAGGTCTGAGTGATTGTAGAGTGAAGAAAAGAGAGATGGTAATCAGGGCAAGTACAAGTTTGGAGGAGAAGATTCAGCCTTAATGGGCTGTATGATTGTTAGTTATTCTGGCATAGCAAAAGACGACAAAATGCAGTGGACAAGTGAGCTGCCAGAAGAATGAGGTTTAAGTAGGGTATATGTGCGGATGGTCTATATATATGCGTCGAGTTGGATTATAGTCCGCCGTTTGAGCCTCTCTTTCATAGATCGCCAGCAGATGATCGACCGGTGGGTAGATGCGACGAGGAAAGGTAGGTGTCTGATCTAAAAGGTCTGCAATGATCGGATGAGCATTTGTAATGTGGTGGATGATATATCGGGTTCGGAGACGATAAATGTGAGTAAGGAGAAACGGCATTGTCGTTTGTTTATAGACTAGGGCGGTTGGTGTTCGGGGTGGCAGTGAAAAGGCTATTCGGATGGCTCGGCGTTCTAAGATCTGGAGGCGGTCATAGTAATATTGATTGGCAGAGAGCCAGGCGAGATGGCCGTACGTGATTGCGGGGCGAACAAATACTTTATATGTATAAAGTAGAAGGGTGGAATTTAGGCCCCATGTGGTACCCTTTAAACGGCTCAGCAAGTACAGTCGCTTACGGATGTTTTGCTCCACAAGTCGTAATTGATGTCGCCAGGTTATGTGGCTATCAAAATGCACGCCGAGGTATTTAATACTATTGCTAAGAGGTATAGGTGAGCCCATGACGGTGATATGTAAACGGTCCGGATTCCTAGAGTGACAGTATTTATGTTTTTTAGGCCCGAAGAGCGTCATTTGCGTTTTAGCTGGATTTATCTTGAGTTTCCATTTGAGGCACCAGGCGAGCAGATTGTCTATTGCAAGTTGTAGCTGTGTTGTTATGCGATCCACGGACGATCCCAGGGCAAGATAGGCCGTGTCATCAGCATATTGAAAGGCATGTATCGGTGAAGGTGGGAGAGGCATGTCAGAAACATATAGGATATATAAGAGGGGGGATAAAACGGACCCCTGTGGTACTCCAGCCTGTAAAGTAAAGGCAGTAGATTGTGCGTTATTGATCTGGATGAAGGCTCGCCTATGAGATAAAAAATTGGAAATTAGGCGCACATAGGGAAGAGGTAAAAGTTTTTGAAGTTTATAAATCAATCCTGAAAGGAATGAAACATATATTCATATATAGTAAGTGTTAACTATAACAAATTAATGTAAAAGGTGAGATTCAATAACAATATACAAGAAAAGAAAATGAAAATTAATGGAAATTTGATAAGCGTATGAGGATGAAGAATGAGGCGAGGTGCGAAGCACAGGACAACACATGGGTTTTGTTAATCAGACAAATGAAATTATCTTCTGCCTAGGGGCATCTCTAGGCGATGATGAAGAACAGGGGAAGCCCAAGTGAGTAGACAAAGGTAATTACTGTGCAGGATATGATGGATGAATGAGTGGAAGGTGGTCGTGAATAATGTAGTCAGAGATGATGAAAAACGAAGGATCTCTCGGGGGTAAAATGAATTGATACAGCGTAAACAGGAGAGATAAAGGTGGATGATAATAACGATGTAGTGTGGGATGCAACTCCAGGTATCGCATAGTGTCATAAAGTAAAGGGTGTTGGTTTTGGAAACGTTTGTTGATATAGGTGAGACGTAGTTTTTCGATGTAATACTGTAATGTAGGGAAAGTGATGCGTTGGTATAGTTCCTGGGTGGGGCTAGGTAATCGGACACGGAAGGCTATGCGGAACGCGTGTCGTTCTAGGATCAGAAGCTTTTGATAGAATTTAGGTGAAGCGGCTATCCACGCCGTGAATCCGTATGTTAAGATTGGCCGTAAGAAAACTTTGTACGTATTTAGAATTACTTGTGCCTTAAGTCCCCATGTCGTACCAGTTAAGCGTTTCAACAAATTGAGTCTATTGTAGGCTTTTGCAGTGATAGTTGCTAAGTGTTTGTTCCATGTTAGGTGACGGTCATAAGTAATCCCAAGATAGGTGACTGTGTTACTGAGTCGTATAGGTTCGTCATCTACATGGAGTGCGATATTGCGAGGATTTCGACGGACTCTTGATCTTCGGCGGGGTGGTAGAAAGACAATAGCTTGAGTTTTAGCCGCATTTATGGTGAGTTTCCAACGAGTACACCATGAGGTGAAGCGATTGATTGCAATCTGTAGAACTGAGTTTATTTGTTGTATGGTGTTACACAAGGCAAGGAACGCTGTATCGTCGGCATATTGAAATAAGTGGATTCCCTCTGGAAGCCGAGGCATGTCAGCAACATAGAGCAAATAAAGTAACGGAGACAAGGCCGAACCTTGTGGTACGCCTGATAGTAGAAAAATAGGATGTGACAGACTGGAGTTAACAGAGATGTACGCGAGGCGGTTGGAAATGAAGCTGTAAATGAAACGGATGTATACTATCGGAAGCTGTAGGGTAAGAAGTTTGTAGATGAGACCATTATGCCATACTTTGTCGAAGGCTTTCTCCAGATCGAATAGTACCAGACAGGATGGTTGTGCGGAATTAAAGTGCTGAGTGATAAGTGAGGTAAGTCGAAGAAGCTGATCATTTATAGAGAATAATGGTCGGAAACCGGCTTGTGTGATAGGAAGAAGATGACGATCGGCCAAATAAACGTGCAGTCGTTTAACCAATATACGTTCCAGGATTTTGCTGAATGTGGTAGTGAGTTGTATGGGTCGATATGAAGCAACATCCTGTGGTGGTTTATGAGGTTTAAGGAACATGAGCGTCTTAGAAGTTTTCCAAGAGGTTGGAAAGAATCCAGTACGGAAGATGAACGTGTAGATATTAGCAAGTAAGATTAACAGAATGCCAGGACATTCCTTAATATGACGATAGGTAATATTGTCTAAGCCAGGTGCTGTATTACGTTTGTTGCGAACAACTGCAGTGATATCCTGGAGTGTAATTGGTGTCGATAAAGGTGTATTGGCGTGGAGCATATGGTTATCGCTGGGCTGGAGTTGTACTGATGAAGTGTTAAGCCTATCGACCACATGTGGGGTAGTGCCCATCATGGGAGGTGTGAATATCGTCTGTAAATGATCAGCAAAGGCGTTTGCTTTGTCCGTGTTAGTATCTGCTGGTATGTCGCCGAGTAAGAGAGGGTATTTTGGTTTGGAGAACTTGCCACAAAGTGCATTGAAACGTTTCCAATATTTGCTGGGATGGGTAGTGTCTGAGAGATTATTACAAGCTTTAATCCAGCAACGAAGTTTATAGGCCTTAATATAGTTATGGACCATACGCTGTAGTTGTCGGTGATGGCGTAATGCCTCTGGATTGCGAGTATGTACAAATTCTCTGTATGACTGACGTGAGCGTTTGATCAGTGTGAGGTATTGTGGAGGAAGGTGAGGTGTGTATGAAGTAGATTTAGAGGTTGGGATGTATAAGTTACCTGCTTCTTGTATGGCAATGGTGATTTTGTCGACTGTGGTATGTAACTCTTCTTCGGTGCTGGGCTCCGTGAGATTTATGGTGCGAGTGGAAATGTGAGTGCGGTATCGTTCTCAATTAGCCTTATCAAATCGTAAACTAGTGCGTATTGGTAGTGCTGAACGAATAGAAGTTATTGCACGTGATTGGTATGTCAATTTAATAGGTGCGTGGTCACTACCGAGGAGATCGAGAACTTCGACGGTGCAGTGAGGTATGAGATTACCAGAAGCTATAACAATGTCAGGGGTAGTGTCTGAAATTGGGCGAGTAGCTTTCGGAAGATGGACAATAATGCCCGTAGTGTTAGTTGTGATGAAGTTCTGAAGAGTTGTTTTCTCGTGATTTGAGCGGCTGTGCATATTAAAGTCCGCCATGATAAGATACGAACGGTAGGTATTCGAAACATATTGCACAAACTGATATGGAATTGGATGGCCGGGTCTAATATATATAGTAACGAGGGTAAGAACAATAGTTTTAAAGTAGACTGTGGTAAGGAGGTATTCTGGCAGAGGCGTCGTAGTATAGTGGTGCTGTCGATATGGTAAGGAAGGAGAGAAGCCAATTGCGACTCCCCCATTGGCTCTGAGTGCCGGAACGGGGTTTTCAGCATGAAGCATTGTATAGTGTGGTAAACGGCAGGAGCGAGATGAAGTAAGAAAAGTTTCGTTAAGTAAAAATGCGGTGACGTGGTGTTCAAGGAGGAGATGCTCAAATAATAGTTTGTTTTTTGGCAGGGATCGGATGTTAAGAAAAATAAAGACTAGAGCCATAATAAGGAAGAATTTAATCTATGGATGAAGATTGAGATTTATGAAAGTGGACGGTATTGCCAGAATAGGTGGCAGTGAAAGTAACGTGAAAGGTAGTTTTTGCCGCTAATATAATTTGCTGAAGGATATGAGGTCTGATAAATGGGTTGATGTTTTGTAGTGCCAGTGTTAAGAAAGTAAGGAGCTGATCTAGATTAATAGGAGAATCGAGCGGATGCGGTGTGTTATCCGGTTGGACCGGAGGCCTTAATGGAACGATAAACTCAGGACGTTCGGGAGCAGGTTCGGGTTTCGCTTTACACCTGTAGCTGTACGTTGGGTGTTGCTCATTGCACGTAGCACATTTTGGAGGTTGTGCAAGATTATTACAGGCGCGCGTATTGTGAGGTCCGGCACAGTAACCACATTTACTGGTATTCTTGCAATCTGTCGTGTGGTGTGAGTTATATATCTGGCAACGTTCACATCGTACTGGCATAGGAGCAGTAGATCGTGAAGGCTCTACACGGTGCGTGTGGTTATAAATGGAGGCTCCGGATTCTAACAGCGTATCAATCGTGTCTTGATGTGAAGTGAGCACACGGACCATATAAGTAGGTCCCCGGTCATTTCGAATTCTAATGACTTTGGTAATCGTGTGCCCTTCGAGAGTCCGTTCTTCTTGTATCTCTTCATCGGTGTAAGATGGATCAACTCCACGTATGACCACTGAAAATAGTACTGGTCTTCTCGGAGGCGGAGGTTGTTTCTGTCGAGGCGTGTTTAGGATTTCCAATTTTGCATGCTTGCCAAAAATGTCTATCGGCACCTTGTTCTTGATCGTGCTGTACAGTGCGGGGTCCGTTGTCTTCAGAATAATGCCATTCCTGGTGTGAATGATGTGAGCAATGGATGCCCGTGGTAGGTACTTCCGAAGTTGAACTGCGACCATCTTTGGAATGCTGAATTTCGAGTCGAAGTTTGTAAGAAGCATGGAATGAGTAGTAGCTGATTGTTGGTTGTCGGTGCGGGATGCTGAGTCTCCGATATCCATTCTTCCAGAATCTGATTCTCTAGATGAATCTAGGTCCCACCCAACACAAGTACATACTGATCATGTGTAAAGAATGTTCCTCGAGGTACATTGGAATGTACATGATAGGTACGTGAATAGAGCAATCATGTGAAATACACATGTAAGGAATAAGGTTACTTCCGCCCAAAAGTACGTGCATGACACATACCGAGGAATGTATCTATTATGTGTATATCACGTACCGTGTATGTACTTGACACATTTACTTGGCATTGGCATGTGCCAGGAATGTACTAGGCATGTCAGTAATGTTCCTTAGGGCAGTGCTACGCAACTGGGGGTGCGAGTACTTAAATACTAAAACCTTAACGCTTCATTTTTACGTTCGAATTTAGAAGCTTGTACTTTTAAAAAAAGCCAAGCAACTAACTCTGAAAATATATGCCCTCCTCCGGCATCTGTGTGGCAATTTAACTATCTATTAAAATACTACAGTAACATTTACGAGCTCAGCTCAGCTCAGCTCAGCTTGAAAGTGTGGTTTTGTGTCGAGTATCGGACAAAAGTCCCTGACTCGATGACAGCTATAGAAAAGAAAATGATTAGACCTGTGGGGGGTGAGTTAGAATATGAGATACGACAACGTCATGTGACCTTCAGCTGCAACTGTCGCAGTGAGGGGGAAAGTGTGGGTAAAGAGTTATGCTACAACCGTGGCGTCCTGTAAGTTCGTCGGTGTGTATGCGCTGTGCCAATGGCTGCTATAGCGGGGTTGACGTGGCGGGGGAGGTTGGCCCAAAAACGAGTATGGTGTTGATGTAACACGTCCCGGATAGGATATATGTTTAAGTCCTCTAAAAGTTGACGATTGCGCGTATATCGGTCATGGCCTGTTATGATACGAGCTGCTCTGGTTTGCACACTCTCGACCGTGCGCAAGTGACTGAGTGCCGCATGTTGCCATGCTGGACATGCGTAGGTGATTGTGGACAAAATTACCATTTTAAAGACGTGGAGTCTTGTTTCATGACTTAAGGCACTGCAACGCAGAATAGTATAGAGGGCAGACAATTTTCGAAGGGCTCGGTGTTTAATGTCCCTGATATGAAGACCAAAAGTAAGGCCTCGATCTAATATAACTCCCAAGTATTTAGCATGCAGACGGTGCGGAAATTCAATGTTGTCATAGTATAAACGATGGATGGCTCTGCTGCGTCTTTTGCTATAGCAGACTGCAACGCTCTTATCCGCGTTGATTTTTAGGCGCCAGATGGTAGCCCAACGTTGAAAGACATTGAGTTGGCGCTGCATGTAGTGGTAGGAAAGACGAAGATTGCTGCTGTTAGTAAAGAAAGCAGTGTCATCGGCGTATGTTGCAGGGAAACAGTGTGGCACAATGGGTAAGTCTGCGGTGTATAAGGTGTAAAGCAGAGGCGAAAGAACCGCGCCTTGAGGCACACCAGCTTGAATTGCTTTGGGAGCAGACTTGGTCTGTCCCACAGAGACATGGAAAAAGCGATGAAAGAGGTATGAAGTGAGGAGTTTGAGATAAGGTAAAGAGAAGCCTTGTAAGCGAAGTTTATAAATGAGGCCTGGTAACCACACTTTATCAAACGCCTTCGAGATATCAAGGTATACACCCACAACATATTGTCGTCGATTAAAAGAGGTAGTCAGGTGGTCGACTACCCTCACTAATTGGCTTGTTGTGCTGTGGTTAGCACGAAAACCAAATTGATGGTGGGGGAGTATATCTAGAGTGGTGACGTGCTCGTGAAGTCGGGCGAGAAGCACTCGTTCGAAGAGTTTGCTCACATGAGATAATAGGCTAATTGGTCTATAGTTTTCTGGGAGAGTCGGATTCTTACCTGGTTTAGGGAGAAGAATGACTTTCGCTTCTTTCCAAGCACGGGGAAAATAGCAAACCTGAAGGATGCCTGTAAATAAAGCGGCAAGATAGAGGAGTAGCTTCCGTGTCCCATGTTTCAGTAGTTCTGGGCGGATTTGATCAACTCCAGGCGCTTTTTTGTTGGGCAAGTGACAAATTTGACGCTCAACTTCCCTTGGTGTTACGACCTCAGGCAGGGGAATTATTGGTTGAAAATAGAGCATGCGCATAGTGGCCCGAACGTCCTGCTGAATGTGGGGAACGACAGGAGTCGCATTAGGTGTAAACTGGCGCTCTAGAGATGCAGCAAATAGGTCTGCTTGCCCTTGGTCGTCATGTATGACCCCATGCGGACCTTGCAGTATTTGAGTTTGACGAGAAGTCTCTCGGCGCTGGAAAAGGCGGGAATACTGCCAGATTTTAGTGTCATTAAGTGTGACCCCACGAAAAAGTGTCTCCCAGTACTGCTCGGTTTGTCGTCTAGTGATGATCTTGATTTTGCGGCTTAAGGTGTTCCATAGTGTTTTGTAGAGTGGATGTCTGGTGCGCTGCCAAGTACTTCGAGCCCAGCGTTTGAGATGGATATAAAGACGAAGTAATGGAGAGTCACATTGTGGATCGGACTGCGAGTCAGGAATTATTGATGTGCTGAGGGAGTCAGCCGTACGTAGAGCAAGTGTGAGATGGGCGACCGCCTGATCAATTTCCGCAGGAGAATTTGGACGAGCGGCTATGTCGAGCAAAGAGTTTAATTCCTGCTTATAGACATCCCAGTTCGTAGTTCGGGTGATATGAGCGGGTGCAGGACGGGAGATATGACGATGCGAAATTTTGAAAAGGACCGGATCATGATCTGAGTCCAGTGCTGAGATCACGTAAGGACGTGTAGCTAAGATGGTATCTTTGCTTAGAACTATGTCCAACACATCCGGTTCTCCGCCTGCTTTAGGATGGTGAGTTGGATCAGGTGGCCCATAGGCAATGAATGGAGATGTGTGCAGATACCGGTGTAATATTCGTCCGTTTTCGTTGGAACGTCTGGAGTGCCATTCCCCATGTTTTGCATTGAAGTCCCCTGCCAATATGATTTTGGGGCCCAAAGTCGAGATGGCGTCGAAATCATTGGGATCTAAGTCACGTGCTGGAGAACGGTAGCCCGTGACCAAGATGAGAGGAATCCCGGGGAGGAAGACTTCTATAGCAAGAGCTTCTAGTGTGTGTAACGGGGGTAAAAGGAGTTGTCTAGCCTTGAAACTTCGTTTCAGGGCAATCAGTAATCCTCCTTTCCGTCCTTGAATTCGATCGAGACGAAATAATTGGTAGTTGGGCAGTCTCCAGTGTGTAACCTGGGCAGTGAAGTGAGTTTCCTGTATGAGTATGATATCGACCTGATGTTCTGCCAAAAAACGAATTAGGAGACGCTTCTGGTCGCTAAGACCATCTGCATTCCAGGTGACAACAGTTATGGTGTGATGAATGAGTGGTTGGTTACAAGCAGCCATCAGCAATCATGTCAGCGAATGTCTCTATGACGACAGCAGCCTTAGACGCAGGATCCGTGGCTTCCCGAAGTCTAGTAAATCCCTTCTTGAGATGAGAGATAATGCGGCCAAAGTTGAAGGTTTTGATGTAAGTGAGGAGTGAGTGGAGATTAAAGTCATTAACGGATGGTGTAGACGCACTATCTGGTGTGCTGGACGTAGAGGGAGCATCCTGATTTGGTGGTGGAGGACGGTCGCTGCGAGGTGCCTTATCATCCAGTGAAGTTGATGCAGTAGGACCGGAGCTGCGGCTAGAAGGAGTTGATTTCTTGAGAGCATCTGAGTAGGAGCGAAAGACGGGACAACCGCGATAATTGGCTGGATGGTCCCCTCCGCAGTTTGCACAGGTTGCTGGCGTGGATGCATCTGGTTTGGCACAGGCTTTTGTAAAATGACTTTGCCCACACTTGACACATTTAGGTTGAGCTTTGCAAGTGTCCTGTGAATGACCAAGGCGTTGGCACCGGTAACACTGCAGAACACTCGGCGGTCGATACGGCTCAAATGTAACTTTATAATGAAGCAAAGCTGATACGTTATAGATCTCTTGTATATTTGGAGTTTTCTCGAGGGAGATGAGAAAAAGGGGTATGAGAACCCTATCTCCACCAGTGGGGCCCCGACGAGACATTTGATGAATCGTGAGTGGCTTAAAGCCTAAGGTGAATAGTTCAGACTGAAGGTCGGCGACGTCTGTATCAATGGGCAATTTGCGAACGACAACCTTTAGGGGTCGGTCACTTTTGGCGATGCCAGTAGCGTATTCAGTTTTCGTCTGTTCGCAGTAGTTTTTTATAGTTGTGAAGTCGTCCCTAGAAGATACCTGAATCACGATGCGTTCTTTGTTATGCCGAACCTGAGGCGATTCTCTGAGGGTCTTGGAAAGGCTTTTGGTGAAGTTGTATGTGTTTTTGATGCCGTAAATGTAAATAGGTGGTGGTTTAATCTCTTTGGTGCTTTTGGGCCGTGGCTCTATCACAGGAGACTCGTCAGCTGTGAGAGTAGAGAGAGGCTCAAATCGGTTGCTCATCGGTAAAACAGGGAAGTCTGATGAATATTGTTGGCTCAATGTGGACTCCAAGGACGAGCGACGTCGCTTGGGTGTAGTAACCAGGGTAAAGTCCATGGCATTGTCGTCCTGCGGTGGAGCAAGGGATGGAACGTCAGTCGTTGACCGGTTAGTCGAGGATGATCGTGACTTGGCAGTAGCGCCGGACGTGGTGGGCCGCCCCAGCGGGATAAGGAAGTCCTCAGGCCGGTATTGAGATCGGCTGACTATCTTCGTTGGGATTTTGGTCTTCTTTTTCGAGATGACTGGCTTGGACGTAGCCATCATAGGAGCTCGGATGATGAATGAAGCTGATGTCAAAAGTATAAGCTACCCTCCGAAGAGGAGAGTAACTTAATTAATCGTTTAGCCAAGAGGAATAGCTAGGTCGTCAACAGAAATAATCAATTTGATGTGTTAACCTCCGTGAAGGTATTAAATATAATTCGACGGTCGTTTCCTCAGCCTCAAAGAGGCAAGTAATCCAACCGTATATACGAAGATCGCGACTAAAATAAACCAATGGGGATAAATACCTAAGTGACTTGGTTATTTTTCTCCGCCAGCTACGGATACCCTATTTTTTTACCCGGTTAGAGATTCCAGGTGGCCAGTTCATTTACGAGCGTTTTTTTTTAAAGTTAGCTAGCTATGGTGTAGCTAGCACCCATTGCGAGGGCTACACCCTCTATTAGGGAAAGAGATTTAACATATTTGTGTCGGAAAAAGAAATATTTTCAGTTGGGCAAAGAGACATTTATGAACTGTATTAAACCGCCATAAGTTTTATTTAATTATTTATTTATTTTATTATACGTGAGGAGGTCCTGTTAGTGACAAGCGGGTTTACTGTGCATGATATGAAGGTGAGATATGGGCCGGTACGTGTGATGTGCTGAGGATACTGATGATGTTATAGTCCGGATGATTTGGAGGTACGGTATATTTATATAATGCGAAAAGCAGTGAGAGAGGTGTAGACGTGTGGTGATGGCTGTGAGTGTAGGGAGCGTCGCTGTAAACGGTTTCAAAAAATAAAGCGTGTTCGTTGTCATACCGTTGAGTTATATATTTAATACGAAGAGCTTCAATATGATAAAGTAGGTGAGGAAATGTGATGCGGTCGTACAATTCACGGGTTGGACTTGGTAATTTAATGCGGTAGGCTAGGCGGAGAGCATGTCGTTCCATTATTAACAGCTTTTCGTAATGTTTTGCGCTTGCTGATATCCAGGAGGTAAAACCATATGTAAGTACGGGATGGAGGAAGACCTTGTAGGTGTTGATAAGCGTAGAAGAATGGAGACCCCACGTTGTACCTATGAGACGTTTAAGTAAATTTAATCTATTTTTGGCTTTGCTTACAACGGTAGCGAGGTGTGGACGCCATGTAAGATGATGATCAAATGTTATACCCAAGTATTTCACTGTCTTTGAGTGCTGTATGGCAGCATCATTGACGGTAAGGGCAAGACGAGCTGGGTTTCGATGAACTCGTGATCGACGTTTTGGTGGAATAAAGACTATGGCCTGAGTTTTGGTAGCGTTTATTGTTAAGCGCCACGTCCGACACCAATCGCTAAAGCGACGGATAGCTTCATTCATCGCAGTGTTTATTTGAGAGATAGTCTTTGTTAACGCCAGGAAAGCCGTGTCATCGGCGTACTGAAATGTATGAATATTTTGCGGTAAGGACGGCATGTCAGCGACATAAAGCAGATACAGCAGTGGGGACAAGGCAGAGCCTTGCGGAACGCCGCTATGAAGAAAAACAGGATAAGAGACACTGTCATTGATGTAAATGTAAGCCAGGCGGTTTGAGAGAAAATTAAAAATGAAGCGGATATACGTGATTGGAAGACGGAAAGACAGAAGCTTGAATAAAAGTCCCAGGTGCCATACTGTATCAAATGCCTTTTCGAGATCGAATAAAACTAAACAGGCAGGCTTGGAAGAATTGTAATGATTAGTGATCATGTTGGTGAGGCGAAGTAACTGATCGTTAATACTATATCCTGGTCGGAAACCAGCTTGATGTAAAGGTAGCAAATTTTTCGCCGTTAAGTGAGTGTGAAGTCTTTTGACAAGGATGCGTTCCAATATTTTGCTGAAAGTCGGAGTTAATTGTATGGGCCTGTAAGATGATACGGAATTTAGTGGTTTGTGTGGCTTAGCAAACATGAGTGTTTTGGAAGTCTTCCACTGAGGGGGAAGATAACCTGTGCGGAGAATAAACGTAAATATAGTTGCTAAAAGGTGTAGTAAGGCGAGAGGCGCTTCTTTGACATGACGATAAGTGATTGAGTCCAGACCAGGGGCAGTATTGCGCTTGCGAGCCGTGACGGAGTTGATATCTGTTACAGTGATAGGCGTAGTAAGAGGATGTGCGGGTAAAACATGAGACGTGCTGGGTTGAAGTTCTGGTGAATTTATGTTAAAGGTATGTGTGGGATGCCTGCGAGGAATGGCTGCTTCAGACGGAGTGAAAATAAATTGTAGATAGGTTGCGAAGGCGTCTGCTTTTTCTTTATCTGTGTGAAGAGGATTTTCATTCTCTAGAAGAGGATAGGTAGTGTGGGTCTTGCGACCAGTGAGCATGTTGAAACGGTTCCAGTATCTGGATGGGTGTGCATCGTCTGCCAAATTATTGCAAGCTTTTATCCATTGACGGAGTTTATATGCTTTAATATAATTGTGAACTGTGCGTTGAAATTGACGATGTAAGTGCAATGACTCTAGATTTCCTGTACGTTTGTAATCTTTGTAGAGCGCTCGTGAACGTCTGATAAGTGGTAAATAATGGGGTGGGAGCGTTGGGCGATAACTATGGGATGTACTAGTCGGAATAAAACGGCTGGTAGCGTCATGGAGTGCTGTAGTTATTCTATCCAAAGAATTATGAAGATCTTCCTCCGTTTCTGATAAAGTTGAGTTTGCAAAAATGCTACTGAGGTAATTTCGATATCCTGGCCAGTCGGCTTTGTCGAAGCGCAATGTGGTACGAGTGACAGGAGGTAAGTGGGGTGCTGGACGGTGTGAAGAAGTGAGTGATAATTTAACGGGAACATGATCACTACCAAGCGGGTCGAGTACTGTGAGAGTACACCGTGCAGAGATACTGGCTGAAGTAATGACAACGTCTGGAGTGGTATCCGAGATCGGTCGGGTAGAATGAGGCAGGGTATGGAATGTGCCGGATGTTTCGGTTGCAATGAAATCTAGAAATTCTTCCTTTTGGCGGGCTGTTCGACTGTGAAAATTTATGTCTGCCATAATGATGTAGGTGCGGAAAGTGTCTGAGATATACTGAAAAAAATTTAGAGGTATGGCATGACCAGGGCGGATGTAAATGGTAGCCAAAGTGACATATATATCTTTGTAGTATAGAGTGGTAATGATGTATTCCGGGATGTTTGGTATTGACAGTAAATGTTGGCGATAGGCGATTGATGGAGAAAACCCAAGGGCGACTCCGCCATTTGCACGGCACATGGGTATGGTTGTGTCATGTCTGAGCAGTGTGTATCGTGAAAATTTGCAGCTTTGTTTAGGCTTCAGATGAGTTTCGTTAAGGAGAAATGCATTGACTTGTTCTTCTAGTAGCAGTTGTTCAAACAGTGGTTTATGTGATTGAAGAGACCGGATATTAAGAAACAGAAATATTAAAGCCATAATGATCGATATACAGTAAGTGAGGTTTTTAAGAGCTAGGTGGAACCGCAGTAGCATGGAAATAAGCATACGGACCTGAATATGTAGCATTTAATGTGACGTTTAGAGTTGCCTGAGCTGCAAGTTGGATTTGTTGGAGTACATATTGTCTTTGAAATGGATTAATGTTTTGCAGAGCTACGGTGAAAAATGCAAGAAGTTGTTCGATTGTGATAGGTTGATATACTGAAGTGATAGGCGGAGATTCAGATTTAGTGTCGGGCGTTCTGATAGGCACCACAAGTTCAGGTTTAGTCTCGTCCACTGGTGGCCTGGCTTTGCATTTGTAACTGAACGTAGGGTGTTGTTCAGGACATGTGGTACATTGAGGCGGTTGGTGGGTATTTGGACAGACCTTAGTGAAGTGAGACCCGGAGCAAAAGCCACACGTTGGTTGATTTGGACATTTTGATGTTGGATGCGAATTATATTTTTGACACTTTTCGCATCGGAGCGGGAGAGGTTGTGGAGTGCGAGATGCCTCGACCCGGTGTCGACGTTTGAAGATAAATGCCCCTGAAGTTAGAAGTTCATCGATAGTTTCTTGGTGCGAAGTAAGAACACGCATCATATATGTCGGGCCCATATTATTCTTAATGCGGATGCATTTCGTAATGACATGGCCTTCCTGTTTGAGCTCGTCGGCAACTTCTTCGTCTGTGATCGACGGGTCCACACCACGTATAACTACAGACAAGGTAGGCGATTTTCGTGGTGGTGGTGGCTGTTTGGCTCTTTTGTCGGCTAATCGTGCCATAGTGGCTGTTTTGCCAAAGACTTCACAGCTGCAGCGGTTCAGAATTTTATAGGCCAGTTTCTCATCTGTGGATTTTATGATGATGCCATTGCGAGTGGGTATTAGTTCAGAAATTGACGTACGAGGTACGTACTTACAGAATTGCTGGAGCAGAATTTTGAGATTGGCGAATTTAGGCTCAAACTGTTGAAGGATAAAGTTGTATAACGGTGGACGTTGCGGTTTTTGTAATGGGGGAAATTGCCGGTCGTCTCCTAGATCTATCTGAAGTTCAGATTCAGAATCGCTAATTGTGTGTGCTTTCTTTGATGGCTGGGACAGAGGTTGTCGTGAAAGAGCTGGTGAACGTGATCGAGATCGAGATCCAGATGGAGATCGACTAGTGCCTTGAGCACGTTTGTGGCTTTCCCTGCGTTGTCTGTCAAGAGCAGCAGCGTCAGCCGGACCTGGGATGAGCTGTGGTAATCCGCAATGCTGATATGAGGGTTGTGTAGAAGAAGCCATGGTACTGTGTTAGGAAAACAGAAAACGAATTCGTTTGCCGATAGATATGCCAAGGTCGTCAACTGTGTGCAGGTATCTCTGCCTCCAAAGAGGAGAGTATCAAATAAATCTAGAAACCAAAAACAATAGCAAGGGTCGTCAACTATTAAGATCAATTTAGTATTTTTGCCTCCGTGGAGGCTTATAATCAATTCGACGGTTGTTTCCTTGGACCTCGAGGAGGCAAGTAATCCAACCGTATACAGAAGATCGCGAGTAAAATCAAACAATGGGGATGGAAACACCAGAGGACTAGTTTATTTTTCTCCGCCAGCAACGGATACCCTATTTTTTTACCTGGTTAGAGATTCCAGGTGGCCAGTTCTTTACGAGCGACCGAGCTCTAACCTATAATCTTAGCATTCAAACCTTTGATTTACGGTTATTTGTGATTTCACGTGTATAACAAAGACAAATATGTTTAAAAGAGTGTAGTTTAAATAAATTACTGAAATAAATATTTTCCACAAAGTTTATCCTTTTAAATTATTGTTCAAAGGCCTTTGCCTTTAGTAAGCCTTCTCCGAAATACATGCAAATGAATTGTGCTGCCATCTTTGGAGCTCTTTTAAAATACACATATATGTTTCTCGACAATGAGATCTCAGAAACTACAGGCTCTAGAAAGATGACGTTTTCACTGATCGATTGCAAATTTCATGTAGATTGTCCAGTTCTAATTGAATATTTAAAAAACATGGGCACTATTTCTTTAGTACATTTTTACGGGTACATTGGAAGTGTTGAACTTTCAAAAAAATAAAATAAAACATCACATCCTAATCATTACACATTCCAACACCACACTGTTGTATATAGCGGTTGTATATGTCTCCGGCATTTGTTTCATAGCCAAATAATAATGGAAAAGGAAGGATAACCATTTCTCCAGTCTAAGATGAACTTTTTTGGGGAGTGTTTTTCCCAATAAGCACCATATATAACTGACAATATATTAATTTTGTATGTATATTACAATGTGGCTAAACTCAGAAAGTGGCTATAGAAGTGAAAAGCATATGGCTAAAAAGCCACTATTGGCTCTTTGGAAATTATGTGACTAACGACGTTCTCAAAATGGCCAGATCTCGTCACAAAGTGGCTAAATTGGCAACCCTAGTCGCAATACGAAGCAGCTTACGCACAACCATGCCATGGTACATGGGGTATGTGCCATTCACATTCCTCACATTCCAGTGAAGCATGTAAAAGTACCTTGCAAGTGTCAGAAATTCCTCGAAAGGCACGTACCTAGCGACACGTGCTATGCATATGAAATGTACATGTTTCAAGTACCAGGTACGTAAACGGTACATATGGAACTTAAATGGCACGTTCCTAGAATGTACCTGGTTGGGTGGGGTGGTGCTTCTTTGCAGGAGGAGATTGTTGCAGACGGTCGGCGTAGCTGATACTCTTGTCTGATGGCGGTGATCTTGACCGGATGGAGGCATGAGATATTACAGATGTTGTAGATTCGATGGATCCTATGGAATCTGTCCTTTGATGGTGATTCTTAGTAGGCTTCTGAGGACGAGCTGAAGATTGATCCTTGCGTGGCCTCGCCTTGGTAGAGCTCTCGGAGTGTCCATGAACGACTTGTGGAAGCCCTTGGTGTTTACCCTTGATCTTACGACCTCCGACTGAGCCTGTGTCTGCCATAAGAAAATCCGTCCGTGGGCGGCTGCCCAATGGTATTTATACGGCAGTGTTTGTGAATGTGATGAGATGATATGATATAAGGTTTGACTACCCGTTCGGATAGTAGTCAAGGTACAGCAGTTCACTTGCCAAACCTGTTGTACCGGCCGCCCTTGACTAGATAAGTCTGACGAAACGGTACGCCACGGGATGACAAAGCAAAAAGCCGGGGATATGGAAAAGGAAGGAAAGCCAAAAATCGTCACCTCTTATCAGGTAACGCTTCAGAGCCTAGTCAAGACAAAGCTCTGGAAAGTATGTACAAAACCTTGCAATGCCCTTGGTTAAATACACGTAAGAATACTCAAGTGACGTATATGAATACATAGTTATTTCCAAAACTCGTCTCTTTTCGCGCGCAATATAAAACAGTATTTTATTTTCTTAGTATATTTTTATACATGTTCATTCTTTGATCAATTTAACTGACTTACGACACTACTTCTTGAAAATAACTAAGGCTTACTATTGCTGTTAAATTGCGCCATCTCCTGTTCTTCCTCTCATTAGCAGTCACAATAGATTACACATAGTTTCATCTTTTAGACTAGGAGTGAATTAATCTAACAGCATCTCTTCTCTCTCTTTTACTCTACAACTTTCAACAGATTCAAAAGCCTATAGTGTCTGTCTATTGGCAAACTTCCAAATGTTAGAAGACAATATATGTTGTTTATTTAAAAATGAGAATCAAGCAAGATTCTCCGAGCTAAGAATGTGTTTGCTTTTCTGGTCGATAGATGGCTGCACATGTATTCATATACTTTATCGGTCAGCATAATCTAAAGAATATGAAGAAACAAACTTTCGCGTTCTATTAAATTTCGCGATACTTTACCAGAGCCTTGCTCTGAAGCGCCACTGAGAGAGCAGTGACGAGTTTTGTAAAGATCCTTCCTTTTCCTGATCCTGAGCTTTTTCTCTGTCTCTTTTGCGCGAACCGTCTGTCAGACTGATCAAGCCAAGGGCAGCCGGTTCTACAGATCGAGGCAGGGGACCTGCTCCCCCTGGGCAACTATCCAAACGGGTTGTCCTACCTTCATTATCATCTACAGCTTCCACTCCATCATTCATTTTTTCAGTTCCAAGCGTTACGGTTTTCCAGCACACATCGGTTTTTTGCGATGGGAGATACAGATACTCATCCTGGGTCCTTGGTGGATGGACGCCACTCCGGCTTACCTCCTGTCTTTGTCACTCCGTCCGCTTCGACCGCGAAGGTGGTCAAGCGAAAGGAAAAGGGCAATAGGCAGAGAACCCAATCGGGCAGTTCCACAGCATCCAATGCTTCAAATGTCTCCACAAGATCCAGGTCTCCAAGACAGCAACTCTATGCTGACACCATCAAAGAGCCTCGCCATCAAGCCAAGAAACCGCACAAAGATAATGCTTCAGACTGTTCTGATATGGAAACCGGTAACATGAACTCTTCTGCAATCACTCCAACTCAATATTCGCCACTGAACAAACCTGATAAACCTGTACTTCATTCATTTCTATTACAAAACTACGACACTAAGTATAGCAATGAGAAATTCATAACTCTCCAAATTCGTAAATATCTTCCAAGTATACCGATCACAGAAGTCATCAAAACTAGAAATGGCTACATCTTCAAATCCACAGATCCGCAGTTTCTCATCACTGTCAGGAATAAGGCATCATATGAAATATTTGGCAAGAATGCCACAATGTCATCTCTTTCTTCTGCACGCCAGAAACAACCGCCACCCCCCAAACGTCCACCATTTCTGTCCGTCGTGATCCGTGGGATTGATCCATCATATTCTGATGACGAAATCCACGAGGAACTTCAACTCGCTGGTCATACCATTCACAAAGTAATACGTATACGTAACAATACTGGTGCCACATATATGGTTCGTGTTCTTACTTCCTCCCAAAACACCATCGATTCCTTGCTCACTACTGGCGCTTACATCTATCATCGTCGGCACAGAGTCGAGCCCTCACGCTCGCCCGCTCCACTTCCTGTGCGGTGCGAAAATTGCCAGACTTACAATAATCATAGTACCAGTAATTGCAAGAATCCGCCTGTTTGTGGGTACTGCGCAGGATCTCATCAAACACGCTCTTGTCAGAATCTCCAACGGCCACCTGAATGTCCAACTTGTCACGACCAACATCCGGCATACAGCTATAAGTGCAAAAATAAACCGCAACCTGACCAACAACACCCAGATTTAGTAGTTCCACTCCGCATCCCAGACTCTTCACCTCATCCCCCCCAACAAACTACAGATCCAGTTACCATTCAACAACTACTTCAATTTCTTACACTTACTTTACAGAACATCCATCCCTTCCAGCGTACTCACATTCTACAACAACTCACCAAGGCCGCAGAGTCTGTTTTTAATGTCAACTTTTACGCCACATACACCAACAACTTTGTTCATTTTCATACATCACCACAAGAAACAGCCGTTTAACCATGCTTATCATGGACTTAGTCTTCCTGTTTCTTAATATTCGCTCTCTACCAACAAACAAAACTCTATTTGAAGCACTGCTACTTGAGGAACACGTATCCGTTTTCTTACTAAATGAAACGTTCCTAACGAAAACCATTCCCTGCAGCATTCCTCGCTATACGCTTCTACGTCAGGACAACACAGCACCAGCATTACGGGCAAATGGTGGCGTAGCGATCGGTTTTCGCAATCATATACCTTACCGCCAACAAATTTGTCCCATTCCTCACCTACCCGAACATCTCATTTCTACATTATACTTCAAGTCTATCATGATCACCTTTGCCACTATTTATGTTCGACCTGGCCACCCTATACCTCTTGCTTTTTTCAGTCACATATCCCATAACTTTAAACATTATATCATCCTTGCCGATATCAACTATCATAGTCGCACTCTTCCAGAACGCACACAGTTCACTGACCATATTACCACTCATACTACTGGCATTCTGCATATTCCTCCGACGCCTACTAGGACTATTTCAAATACCACCCCTGATGTAGCTATCACGTCCAATACACTTGCTGCTCACATCACCCTTACAGTTCTCGACCTCCTCGGCAGTGATCATGCTCCACTCAAGCTTTCTTATCATATGGGCCCTGCTCGGCCCCATGCAGTCCCTCCGCCGATTGAAACACCACGTTTTGACAAAGCCGACTGGGAACATTATCGCACCTATCTTACTACTGCCATAGCACATTTACATCCTCCCACTACATCAGAAGAGCTTTTCGCCCATGTTGACACTATAACTTCAGAAATCACGCATGCATCAGAGCTGTATATCCCTACTAATAGTTCAACACCATATAAGCCTAAACTGCCTCCGAATTATCTTGCTCAAGTCAAACGCTCCCGACAAGCTTATCGCGACTACATCAGAACACAGAATCCCGAAGCTCTTCGTCTCCATCGTCAGCTGCAACGTTCAGTCAAAAATTACATCCAAGCGTACAAACGTCGCCAGTGGATAAAAACTTGCAATAACCTTGCCGAAAGTGCTCATCCTTCACGTTATTGGAAACGTCTTAACGCACTCTGTGGCAAATACAGCAAAACCTCATACCCTATCATCATCAACAATAGCCACGCACCTTCTGATCAAGATAAAGCCAATGCCTTTGCCGATTATCTGCAAGACATCTTTACACCATCCCCTCATACCCACATCTTTGGTCATCCAGTCGATCATGTAAACACCGCAAATCCAATCCTCCAACCAAATCTTAATCATCCTTTGCCACCTCACGAACTTACATCTCCCATTACCGTTACTGACATAACAACGGTTGTTCAACATAAACGCAACTCTGCTCCTGGCTTTGATTCCATCACATATCGCCATATTAAAGAAAGTCCTATTTCTCTACTTCTTCTCCTTGCCTCCATTTACACTTTTATTCTTAGAACCGGCTTTTTTCCTGCTGAATGGAAAATGTCCAAAACCCTCATGTTCCCGAAACCGAACAAACCTCCCAGCGACGTCTCTTCGTATCGACCAATACAACTAACATCCACTTTCAGCAAAATCCTTGAACGCATCCTTGTCAACAGACTTCATCCATACCTTCGTTCACGTCATCTCTTACCATCTTTTCAAGCTGGATTTCGACCGTCATATTCCATTAACGATCAGCTTCAACGCCTAACCACACTCATTACAAATCACTATAATTCAGTCCGTCCCTCCTGCCTTGTTCTATTTGACCTAGAAAAAGCATTCGATAAAGTCTGGCACCTTGCACTTATTTTCAAACTCATCAAATGTAAATTGCCCATGTCTTACATCCGCTTTATTTTTCATTTTTTGGCCTGCCGTCTCACCTATGTTAATATCAACAATCACCTGTCTCATCCTATATTCTTGAACTCTGGTGTTCCTCAAGGCTCAGCTCTGTCTCCTTTGCTCTATTTACTGTTTGTTTCCGACTTTCCTTCTCTTCCAGACGCTGTGTATCCTTTTCAATATGCAGATGACACCGCCTTCCTCGCCCTTGGACGCACCATTAGTCATATCAACATCATCTTGCAGGAATCTATAAATCGTTTCTCTCATTGGTGTAGTAAATGGCACCTCACCATTAACGCTTCCAAGACACAGGCCATAGTATTTCTGCCCCCACGAAAACGTTCCAGGACCCACAGGAATCCTTCGCTTCTTTCTCTATCAATTCAAGGTACGCCCATCCGTCCATCTAAAACAGTCACGTATCTTGGTATTGTTTTTGACCACCATCTCACCTGGGTTCCTCATCTTAACTACACGAAAACCAAAGTCTATAATCGTCTAAATCTTCTTAAACGTCTCACTGGAACTACCTGGGGCCCCAGCTCCAAACTCATACTCAACACCTACAAAGCCTTTCTCCGGCCCGTGCTCACATACGGTTTCACTGCCTGGATATCAGCTCCCGTGTCCTACTACTACAAACTTGCCACCTTTGAACGTCATGCCTTCCGTATTGCTCATCGCATATCTCTTCCCAGTCCAACTAGATACCTGTATTCACTCATCACTTTTCCTACACTACTTTATCATCTCGAATCTCTTCGCCAAAAGTTCATTACTGTCCGCTATATGCAGCAACAACCACTCCTGTTAGCCACCATGCACTACCTTGCACTTTCATCGGCACCCCCTCGATTTTACCACCTCCCTCTAAATTTGCTGTTTACCTTGTATTGTTATACCTTGCCACCAAATCATCCAGACTCAGAACTCTTGCAGGACCATCGATTGCATGTTCATCTTCCGCATATATATCCATCACATCAAGCACAGTGATCAACCTCTGTCTCTAACAGGGCCTCCCCCGTCTTCATCGGCCTAGCGTCGCCCCTAGGCAGAAGATAACCTGCATTTGTCCTTACTAATATTTCCCATGTGTTGTGACGTCATCTGCACCTCATTCCATCCCTCATCTTCATCTTTGAGAAAAAAAACTGCATTCCTTAATGTTATTGTACTTGTTATTACTATTTATTATATGATATTTAACCTTACAATGTTTTATACATGTGTTATGTGTTACCTTCCGCAATAATGATTATGGACGCAAAGCCCATAATGACCTACAAATTGAAGTATTTATTAATAAAGGAACATCCCATAGCCCAACGCCAGTTCTACCACATCCAACTAGCTTCCTTTGCAACCCTTCCCTCCAAGAGGGTGTAGCCCTCTACAGGGTAGCTAGCCTACTGGCTAGCATTAAAAAAAAATTAAAAAAAAATAAAAAAAATATTTAAAAAAAATTTCACTTAAACATTAAAATTCGTATACATACCTCAGGCACGTAGCCAGGATTTCGTAATAGGGGGGGTCCGAGACATGAAATACTGTGGTTATCACACCAGAGTTCGATTATTCTAAACTATTTTACTGGTAATATATATTGGTTCGTTTAGTCAGGATTTCGTGATGGGGGGGGGGAGAGTTTGATATGAAATATTGTGGTTATCACACCAGGGGCTTGATCAATTTAAACTATTTTACTAGCAACATATATTGGTTTGTTAAGACTTTAAAATTAGGACATGTTAGCAAGGGCGGCGATTTCTCTGTAAATTTGGGGTGTCCATTCAGATGCAGAAAGCATATATGAGGATTTTAAGACAAATTGTATTCAAATTATGCCAATATATTGTATATTCATAAATACAACAAGGGGGCCCAAATGACCTTTGGGGGGCGGGCCCTCCAGGATCGACGCCCATGCATGTTAGTAAGTATTTTAGTAACAAACTATGAAGAAATCTCGAATAAAAGAATATTTATAAAAATATTTTTTTAAAAATTTACAATATCTACGTTCCTTCTTCTGTTCATCCAAATATAACAATTTTCCTTTCATTATGACCCCAACTATTAAAAAAAATATTACGTATCCAATAATGTCTTGTAAATTATTTTATATATGCGTTCCTTTCTCTGTTGAATCAAATGTTAACAGGACTTGCTTTCCACATAACTTTTTTTTGTTTTTATTATTCCGTCAATTACTGTCTATTCCAAATGACAAGTTAAAGGAGCAGTTGAAAACCGTTTCTGAAATAACATGTTTGATACTACAAGGAAGCGATGATAAAAAATTATTTTTAACTTTATTTTTATCTTTATATTTTATCTTTATTTTTAACGCTGATTCTTCCTATTTCTTGTTTGTTTTTGTTTCGTCCTTCCTTAATTTCTGGTCTCGAAGGGGGGTCCGGACCCCCCGGACCCACTCCTTGGCTACGTGCCTGTTTACCTTCAGTTCATTCAACATTCTGTTAGTGTGAAGTGTGTGGAAGGTACTATATCCTCCTCCTAAGTGCCCGTTTGTTATAAACTCAATTTTCAGAAAAAAAAATATTGTCTACATAGTAGCAATTATTACAATAAAGAACTTCTCTGAGACCGTCACAAAATCCCTTAAATCTCCCATTTACGCAACTCTCTTCCCTAAGAGAGGGCGTAACCCTCTAAAAGGGTGCTAGTCATTACGACTAGCTATAAACGGACGAACAGAACAGAACAGGTCTACATAGTAATTTAAAATCATTAAATTATAGATAATACAAATAATAAATAATAGGATACAAGCAGGGGTAAAAGTGTGGGGGAACGCGGGGTGATGCCGTCACCCCACCTCCAAGAAACATGTTCGGCGTCCCTTCAGCTTCTAAAAATATACAATGGGTAAAGATAAGCAGGGAGACGGCGTGACGTCATGCAGGGGCGGATCCAGGACCGACTTCTGGGGGTTGTTATACTGCTACTTTTAAGGGTTCCAAACTTTAGGATGGATTTTATTTATATATATAAAATAAGAAAGCTTCCTCTTCTGGGAGGGCAATCGCCCCGATCGCCCCCCCTGGATCCGCCCCTGACGTCATGCCGCTACCTACTGTCCCTAGGGATGCGCACGAGACAAGTCGAGACAGGATTTTCCAGACAAAATTCGAGTCGAAACACGGCACTTCCAATAGAGAAATATACATTTTTCGAGTCGAGACATCACTTTTACAGCACATTTTCGAGACGAGACAGCCACAAATCTTGTCTCGTGCGCATTCCTAACTGTCCCCCTACCTTTTCAGATCCACTCTTACCCCTGGATACAAGGAATACAATCAAGTTCCATACTGACGCTGGTACTCTTTAATTTTTAATAACAGAAAATGGTTTATAATATGAAATTAATGCTGTAACCTTCTTTCGCAGGATAGGTAAAGAGAATATCTATGCCTATCTTAAAAACAGGGCATCTTGATTCCAATTGTCATGGACCCTTATAGAGAATCTGTGTCCCGGCAGTGGCGTGGATTTCTGTATAACTTCAGGTAAGTTGTTTCGTTGCCATATATCGTCTAGAGGAAATCAAAAAGGATTTTATACAGGTACGGGTGTCCAAGCAAATTTCGCTGCTGGACTCGGGCTATCTTGCCCCCCAGGATCAGTATCCGTGTATCCCAGGTATCCAAGACATCCTGGTTCCAATAAAACAAATTCAAAAAGAACAAACATCAAATTTTGCCGTACATTGGAGAAATCAGAAATAGAAATTTTCGACATGATCAAAACTGTTTTCTGCGAGAAAGCGCTATCTCATAGTCGTATATTTCAATAATACAACCGATTTCGTGATAAACGTGATTACCCCAGAAGTGAGGTTCATCATTCAGAGAATAATGCGGAACATGTTCTACAATCAACTGCAGTCAGACCTACCAACTGCAATCAGACCTACCAGCTACAGAGGCAGCTAGTTCCTTCTACATGGCAATGCTTGTCCTCATTCAACAGTAATCACATCATTCATTTTCTTTCTATGCGGTATCGTCAGCACTAATGTAACATTAACTTTGTGTATACTTTTCATCTCAATCGGTTGAATGGGTGAGACTAGCGTGAACTTAGCCCCACTTAGAATCTTTTCTGTTATTTGACGTTTGTGTAACAGCACAAATTTTAACGTTATAAGTCGTCAGCACTAATTAGGAACTAACTTTTGACATATGTTTTTAAATTAATGTGGGTGTGGGTGGGGCCAGGTTCACGGACATCACTGATTAAGAAATGTCACATGGAACATCAAACACTATTCATGAACTGACAAATCGCAACTCTTAGAAAATGTTTCTAATGAGCCATGGCAACATGAGCCACTTAGAAAACATGAGCCATGGCAACAATTGCAAAGTGCCAGTTGGAATCTTAAAACTTGCGGTGAAAATGAGGATGTGTTGCTAATTTGAAAGATCGAATAATGGACGTTTGGTGCACATTAGAAGCAGTCCTAAATTCGTACTGGTAAACTATAGAACAAAAATAAGCATACCATTGGCTTTCTGGGAAAATTTGCTATTAAAATGAGGTGTCACATGCTGTAGTTTTCATTTTTCAAACTTCACTTTATTTCAAAATGCGGATTTCAAGACGGCTGCCGTAAAGGTTATCCATCCTTACCGTACCACTTGCCACTACGCATAATATGTAGGCCCTATTACCGAAGCTTTTATCAATTTATTATCATTAATGCGCGGGTTAGAAGCGGAGGTAAGGGACTTACGCACATAATAAGTATAAGCAATTAATATGCCTGTAACTTTCCCCAAATGTGCGTACCTTAAAACTAACTTCACCATTGTCTTCCTGATTAAATTCTAGCCCGAAATTATATACCCTATTTCCATATCATATTACCCTATTCCCACTTAAAAAACTTAATTCAAAATGGCGGATTTCAAGATGTCTTCCGTCAAGGTCCTACCTAACATGCGACTTCCCCCTAGGCCTTATATATATCTACATGGTTGTTCTTTCATTAACACTTCGTTTACAAAGGGTACTAAGGGATTTCTGCAGTAATCTCTAATAACCACATCACAACTCTTACAAATTATATATATATATATATATATATATATATATATATATATATATATATATATATATATATATATATATATATAAAATAGAAAACATGCACCATAGCAAAAATTTCTGTCATCACAAATACTGCATACATGTCCTCTATCAGAAAAAAAAAGTTTCATTGAAATCGGAGCCGGACAATTGGGTGATGTCCCTTATAAGCATTAATGGCGTGTTTCATTTCAATACGATAAAAATGTTAATATGTTCACGTTGGAGAATATGAAGATTTTACTGGAGTGTACCGCAGCTTCAAGGCGACAACAATAATAATAATAATAATAATAATAATAATAATAATAATAATAATAATAATAATAATAATAATAATAATAATAATAATAGAATACGTAAATAATAATTTACCTGGTAGGTACTGCTTCCTGATAACATATTAAAGCCCATACTCTCCATATTAACGTCAACTTCCATGTCAGTCATGCCGTAACTGTTCAAGCTTCAAAATAAGCGTCTCTGAAACTATGGTACTTCACTAAAACTCACTCTATTCAAATGTTTTTCACGTGAAAGCGTTAAGCGTCTGTGTCGTCCTGTCAACATGAATAAATTAGATTACCGTTCGAGTAAATCGAAGTCATGGTTCGGAATCACACTTTATACTGCACAACGTACACTGAGTGCTCACTTAATTGCGACCACTCCTCCACAGAAGAAAGTGTGGCCAGCAGTCGAGCTGATTACATGACCACCCCGACAAGTAATATTGTACAAAAAGAATACACTCGAGGCTACATGTTGACAGATAGCACACTGTTATAGCGGGAGGTGGGCAGGATATATTCGCATTCCAATAGGGCATGATTATGGGTACCCGTGCAATAGGTGCGTTAATAACCCAGACAGCACTACTACTTGTCGGATGTGTCCGAGCCTGTGTAATGAAGGTGTACAAAGAGTAGGAAGAACATGGGGTAACGGTCTGCAAGAGACGGAACTGCAGGGGCGTACGGAAGCTCAAAACGTAAGGAGAGCGTTGCGTCAAACAGCTCCTTAAAGCCAAACAAACCATCAGTGTCCGGGAATTACGTGACTAATACAATGTTGGATGTTTAACACTCATATCCCATGCAACTATACGGCGTACACTGGCACGCATGAAGTTCTACAGCAAACCACCGACTCCTTACGACAGGTCACCGCCGATTTTATCCCGCTTGGGCATAGGAACACTAATTGGACCGCCAATGATTGGAAAAGGGTGTGTTGGTCCGATAAATCACAGTTTGTAGTACTCCTCTTGGACGGGCGCGTGCATGTGTGGCGCCAACAGCACGAAGCTATGGATCCCTCGTGCGCTGGCAGGCAGGTTGGTGCGGCTATAAGGTTCGGAGATGCTTCTGTTGGCATCGACTGAAATTGTTGGTGTGCATTGAGCACAGTGTGACATCCGTTGTGTATCTGCAAGTGCTAGGGGATCACGTACACTCTACAATGCAAAACTTCTACCCGTACGAAGATGGCACTTCCCAGGACGACAATGCACGGTGTTACCAAGGTTTCATTCTGCAAGGTTTTGGCCAAGCGAGATTTTGGTCTGCGAGGTTTTTGGACGGCGAGATTTTGAGCAGGCGAGATTTTGGCCCGCGAGGTTTTGGCCAGGCGAGGTTTCGGCCCGGTGAGGTTTGGGCGGCGAGGGTTTGGTCCGCGAGGTTCTGGCCACAAGGTTTTGTACCCAAATCGGACCCACGAAAATAATGCAGGCAAACCCATCGACTATGCTAACAATGTTGTTGCTTGTTGTGAATTCATGAATACTATACTTGCAAAACCATCAACTACGCAAACGATGTTCTTATTTGCAGTGGATTCGCGAGTAAAGTGCCTGCTAAATCATCACTATACTATCGGTGTTTTTATTTGGCTGTCACCATCATGTTTTGTCAATGTCAGATTGCCTTCCAGTTCTTTCCTCCATTGTGAGAAGGCGAGAAGGAAACGCTGACGTAACAGATCATTCAACTGGAAATCACTGGTCTATGCATGTTTGTATTGTTGCTCACTGGAATAAAATCTCTGCTACTAAAGCTAGTTTGCTTTGACATTCGACTTTTTCAATTTATTCCAGTGTACGAAAGTCTCAGTATGTGGAAGATGTTTCATATTTACCTTCTGTCAATATATAAAAAGAAAGAAAGAAAGAAATCCTACCATCCTACACCTCCACCGTTGTGAAGCGCCACCCATGTTGCTCCTCTAAATGAGTTTCCAATGCACGTCTGAACAGCCATATCTGAAAACAAAAAATGCAATTCGAGTCTATTACGAAATTTCTGAAATTCTAACGAAACAGTATTTACATTTGTTTTAAATGTTGGTTTCTTGTTAATTTGGACATTTATAGTCGAGCAAATTTAATGATTTCATGCATTTTCAGGAGTCAGTTATATGTGTCTGTCAAACACAGGACTGTATTCATTGTGACTGAAGTCAATTAGGTACAGATGCCGATCAATTTAACGTAAACACATAAAAAAAAAGTGTAGTTTATCAGATCAATATAGCATTGGACCACCTTTCAGCCTCAGAACAGTTCTGATGCAACGTTGAATGAAGTCATAGAGGTCATAAATTGTAGCAAGTGGAATTTTACGCGCGCAGTGCATCATTTAGTTTCATCTACCCCGGATTCTTTCTCCAAATGAACCACAGATGATCAATTATGTCCAAGCTCGGCAATCGGTAGGCTAAGAGAAGTGTTCAACTTCGTCCCGTTGTTCCCCAAACCACGTCGGAACCGCTCCTGCTGTATGATTGGGCTCATTATCATTCTAAAAATGGCGTTATTGCCCAGAAACAACATCGGAATCATGGGATGTAGATAGTCTCTTAAGACGCCTACATAATCACAGGCTGTGACACGACTCGTATGCGTCAAACGAGAACCCACTGAAACCCAGCCACAGCATTACAGAGCCTCCACGGTTCACGGCTGGATTGAGACATTGCGGATCCTATGTTTCTTTGAGCGCTCGCTACACATACACACGGTCTGTGGTTTGAAGTACTCGTAAAGAGAATGATGACGTATCCGATCATATAACACATTTCTAGTGGTCATCCGTTTATGCTGCACATTTGCGGCAATATTGGCATCGAGCTAAAGCGCTATGGTCTCTTATCAGCAGTTTCGCCAGCGCAACCCTTATATGCGTGTCATATAACTCGTGACGAATGTGATTGCGGATACAATCTGTGGGAAATGCTGCTTGAGTTCCTCCATCATTTACGGCACAGTCGAACTACGTTCTGACAATTCACTAATTCGCTTTAATACTCGGCGGAACTTGTCACTGTCTAAAGTCAATCATTGACTTTTGTCATATATTTCACTGTACTCACACACAGTGTTCGAAGTGGGAAAAAAGCAGAGGCGGTACCGGCTATTTGAAGGTTGAAATACAGTGAGGGTATGTTGGCTAAAAGATTGCATTTCTGTTTACATAAAGACTGAAAACATTGAAGAGCTTTTATTTAGCTACGGGGAGGGGAAGGGGGCATGGACAAACTTTGATTCCCGCCAACAACTTTTTGAAAAAAGTCCCCGTATGTTGTATTATAGAGAATTATACATGAAAATGTTCAAAATCGGAGTTTTTATATTAACAGTTTTCTGCAGGAAAAGTCCTAGACCCCCCACTCGACTGAGGGATATTCCAAACTCCAGGAAGATCTATCCCCCACAGTAGAAAACCAGTAAATTCGTCCATGCTTAAAACACGCATATGCATTAAGGCAAGAATACACGCATACATAAACAAAGAAACAATTCAATATGGCACATCAAAATATAAACTAGATGAACTACTTTGAAGACCCTCATTTTAAAAACAAAAGGTAGGAAAAAGATAACAAAAATGTCGATGTTGTCAACTTAAAAATTATTTCTACATAAGAAACAAAATCTTTTCACGTGCAAAGCCATTCTTCAATTACTGTGTCTAAAAGTGGATTTATTACATGTATTTAGCATCTACTCTCCAGTGACGGTATATCTTGGTCATTAAAAAATAAGAGGCGGTATAGCATACCACCGCATACCGTCTCACTTCGACCATTGCTCACGCTTTCATTATGACTGTAGTATTCTATGTGTAAAAAGAAATCTTCAATCAGAAGTCATCCCAGCCTCTACAATATGTTCCTTCCGCACAAAATATGTTCCTCTACAATATGTTTCTTCCAAGATCGCAACCTTTTGATGCATTTTTTTGGATCATTCCTAAAATTCTTGTTTGATATTCTTTACTGCCAATGTGCAATGTGAATTGCATACTATACGCGTATACATTAATTGTACCTGCTGTAAAAGCCGATCCATCTTGCACGTTTGAAGTTTCTCTGTATGGGCTATCTGTGCCACTAACATCATGATGATCCCTTGAAATTACTATTGGACCCTATATAAAAACAACAATACTGTATTTTAATTATTAGTTGACTCTCAGAAACAATCATGAGTTCATCTTATAATTATATTAAAATTAATTTTTAAGCGACAAAAGTTGCTCTGACAAAACACTCGATATACTTTAATACTACAAAACGTAGCAACTTGTGTAAAGTCGCAAACTGAAACTATGTAATATTTAAAAAGTTTTGATCAATGAAAACTTGAATTGATTTCTACCCGCTATCTTTATCAAGAGTTTCACAAGAACAATTAACAAGAATCACAGCAACTATGACACTTTCAATAAATAAAATGTCTCAATTACACATCACATCATAGGAAACAAAACCTTTGATACAATATGATTTTCAAGTTGATATTACTACAATTACCATACCATTACACAATTATACATTTAGTATAAGTTTGTGAATATATACAGTCAACCATAGAAATAATTGCATCCTTGACTGCTGTAACTCCATTAGATCGAGTCCAGTACTTTTGAGTTGGAGTTGAGTTGAGTTGATTTTGAGTTTAACGTCCCTTTCAGCAACGAGGCTATATGAGGCGAAGACTTACTGATAACGTGGAATCCAAACCATATGAGTTTCTGCCGGAAATCGAACCAGGGTCTCCCATTTAGTACTTTTGTTAGGATCGTAACCGCCTGGACAAATGCAACCTAATTTACACATAATATTTCAAGTATCGTCCACCTGGTGGCATCGTCCACCTCCTCCCCCGATTGCCCCTCCAAACATATTCTATTCTAACCCAAGTCAAGAAATATATAACTATTACTTTTGGTATAGATTGACTCTGTGAAAGCAGATTGTAGACTGAAGCAGATTGAATCTGTGAAATAATGGGAGTTTATAACAATGATCTCTAAACAATAAAATTTGATGAAGAAAATTAATTAACTCAACTAATGATGTCTCTTCATAGGGCCTTAATGGCTCGTTGAGACTTACATGAAAGGATTTTAACTATCTAACAGTTTTTTGTGCAACCTCAAGCCACTGATTAACGTAGATAACTGTTACTGCATTGAATTTTCAGGCAGGAGATTGGGGTTCGAATCCACATAGAATCGAACTTTTCAAAATATTTCAATTTCAATTTCAAACTATACTCAATGTGATAACCAAGAACTTATCCCGTGGGAAAGGGAAGAGATGTTGGCATGATGAAAAATTAAATAGGACCATTAATGAAGGACAAAGGTTTACAAACTTTCCATCAATTGTTCAAGATTTAATATTTTCAGTTTATTTCAACCATTTTCTGTCACGCATGATTATTTCTTTCCCTTCTCATATAAAGTATGTAGTAAAAGAATACTTTATACACGCAATAAGGCATAATGTTTTTAATATATAGTACCCATTGAACAAAACGCTGGAAAGAGATAAATATTAAAATGAAGGATTTTTTTTTTCGTAAATCAACTGCACAGCAAAAAGCTGTTTTCGTACTCCACAGACGGTGTCTTCCCACTTGCGACAGTCCTATTAGCGACAGGAACTGTTAACTGTCCTATGTGCGACCGATTCGATCTGTTAACTGCCCTATGAGTTACCGATTCGTTCATACTAAGCTAATGGAAGAAGATAAGGTTCTCTCTTCTTTAATTTGTTTCATGCTAATGTGATTTAGAACCTAACAAAATGTACTATGAAAAATTTCGCTCTACCTGAATTTAATACGTGAAAATGCTCTCATTACATTAACAGTCTTTTATACGTTTTTCCTAATATTATATTTTGAATTAATTTCTATGAATACATCAAGGGGAAAACTAAGTAAATATTTAGAGTAGTTCCCCCTTTGTCTATGATTCTAATATAATTAAAAAAATCATGTTAAAATGATACGGAGCATAAGTTTAGATTGAATATGTTTATGGCATAAGAAAGAAATCAAAAAGAGGTAGGGGCGCCCGAAGAAAATTTTCTAGGGAGGGATATTTTCATGGTTGCTGTATCACGTCTGGTATATCTGGTATTTAATATACGTAGTTTGCTATATTACGTATACATTTTTGTGAGCCAGGGGGCGACCCCTGCCTTCCCACCGGGCGCCCATGGAAAAAAGTTGTTCACCATTTGAGGATATCAAAGAAATCTAAAAAACACGGTGTATTCGAAGAAATTATTACACAAGTTACAAATCTCTCGCAGGACTTAACAGTTCGTCTAGTTATAAGGGATTATTTCAGATTACTACACAACAAGCTTTTATGTATAAGTCAAAACAAGGGAGGAAAGCAAATTAAGCAATTAGTTTACGTTTTAGTAACTTACAATAGTGGGGAAGGTAGTTTAAAGAGTTTGTTTATCTTTTGGATTGTTTAGAGTGAACTGCATTGTAATTGGTGGAATTGGCTGAGAATAGCCAATCAGATTTAAGGGATCTCAAAAGCTGTCTTTTATCATCAACTTTTTTTTTCATTTTATTACTAGAGTCTTAGGAAGTCTAAAAAGTAGATAGTTAGCGAAACTCTTACATGTTTAACTTTTTCAAAATAAAATATATTACTGTGCTTAGTGAGTAATTAGATTTGAATCAAATTAAGTACATAAAGCAGAGCTTTTGAAGAAAGTCGATATTACAACTGAATTTTGAATAATTACATAGGAATGTACTTTTCATGGAAATATCTCTGTTGTCTCGTTAAGTTATTTGATATGTTTTATGTCATATCTAACTCAAAATTAAAATGTTTTATTTGCACTCACAGTGTAGAGGAAAAATATATTTGACGAACAGTATCACTGGCACGTATATATTTCATACCAAGGTTGTTCGGGCGCTAATAACGCCAGAGGCAAACATATTTCACGAGATGGAATCATATCATTTTCCATCATCTCAATGTAAATGAATCGGTCGCTCATAGGACAGATAACAGTTCCTGTCGCTAATAGGACTGTCGCTTCTGGGACTAATTCCCACAGATTATCAAATATCGTTGCCGGCTTGAAATGTTACGTTGGGTTGCTGTTTGTGAAACCAGTAAAAAAGTATTGAACTTAATGAAGTTATAGCAGTCAGTGATACAATTACTTCTGTGGCTGATTGTGGAACATCATATTAGCATCATTGCAAACAATATTAATTTCAGTTCATATTAATTAAATTATTAGTTAATTTCAAATAGATTGCATAAATTACAATAAATTACAATTACACAATTGACACATTACAGCATTGAGAATTCTGTTTGAAACTCCAAATATACATATTTCGTGTTGATTCTAATGTTGACCTTCCTAGTCAATGCTCCACAATGGTACAGCGGCTTTCCTCCTAATATTTACACGTAATTTATGATATTAGATACGCATGATTAGAATCACGCATGATCAACGTTTTTTCCTTCCTCCTCATATGGAGTATGTAGTAAAATAATACAGTATATACACAACGAGGTATAATGTCTTTGATATATTTCATTCATTGAACAACACGCTCTAAACAAGAGATAAATCTTTACTACATCTTCAAGATCACTGGTTCTACGACTTTCTATAACTCTTGATTGTGAAAATGACCGAAATCGACCATAATCGAAAATAATCGACCATAAGGGAAACAATTGCGATAAATGTTTTACACCCCTCACTAGATCTCCCGAAATCGGTGGATATCAGAAATTTGATTTTTTTTTTCATGTTTTCTTTATTTCCTAAACCAGTGATGAGTAATGGAGAAAAGCAAAAATAATCAAAGAGAAAACTTTAGGCAGGTCAACATAAATTATTAAAAACAACAATGGTATATTTTACAAAATTCTTGTAATATTAAGCCCTATTAATGATTGAAGTTTCTGATAATCTGATTCGAATTGGGGTGTACTGATTCTCACATGTGAACTTAAATGATCATCTGTCAGACCAGGGGCGGATCCAGGACCGATTTCTGGGGGGCAGGCGGTGGGTTGTCATACTCCTAATTTTAAGGGCTCCAAACTTTGGGATGGGTTTTATTTATATATATATAAAATAAGAAAGTTTCCTCTTCTGGGTCCGCCCCTGTGTCAGACTGTTTGTAATACAACTCTTTCGAAATAACACTTTTTTTCTTTTCATTCGCCAGATTAGGAATTATGTCGCAGACTGGATAGAACAGAGGACCACATCTGGAATGCGAGCCGTAGTTTACACATCACTGCTCTAAACCATCAAGACAAAGCTTTGAGAAAAATATTACTCAAAAGATACAGGAAGGAGTTGAAATATTCTTTTATCATATTGTGTTTCTCTTGATCCTCTGGATGCAGAGAAACGAAGAATATGACTATACTAAATTTTCATTTTGTGTGCTCCTCGTAGTGCCTCATAAAAAAATGGAGTTAAGGTGGTTGCTCTTGATTCAAGAATCTCAAAAGTGCTCGTATCTCAGTTTCGTCCAAAAGAGAATCTGCGTTTTTTTTTTTTTTTTTTTTTTCTGGAAATTTCATTATGCAACTATGATACTTCAGAAAATTAATGAAAATTTTCCAAGTTTTGTTAAAGGAAAGAAGTGCAACACAAAACGTAATAGTTTCCGTCCCAAATATCTCAAAAGATATTCAAAAATGAATATACACGGGAATTCCAAAGAAACATAGACGTTGTGTTTTCCCAGTTTACAGGAGTTTATTTTCAACTATCAATACCAAATTCCACTACTTCCTTTCCTGAATAAACAATTCAGATATACAATATTGGCATCGCTACTCAAATCTTTATCTCAAACTATGACTGTGAAATGTAGTCTGTCCCTAATTCCAAGATTATATTCGTCAAATTTCTTTCTAAATCCTTGTTTCACATTTCTGAAACAAAACTAATAACACAGAGATGAAGTAAAGCTGTGTCAATTTGTTCTGCATATTTATTTGCATTTCGAAGCGCAGGAAGATTTAAATCCTTTGATATTACAGAAAAACTAGAAAAGAGTTACTCAAAACATTCAATCAATAAGCGTGTGTTTAGTGTATCTAATAAATATCTTCTCCAAATAAATTCTATCAATAGGTATTAAAGATAATTGTTTTCATACCGGCCCACCCACTCACTGCTCACGAAAATAAGTTACTTTCTTTGGTTTTGATACAAAAAAATTGAGATTGACAGTTTTGCCAACCTATTTTGCTAATTTTGTTTTACTGTCGAGCAATGATACAAGAGAAAAAAGCATGGTGATTGTAAAAAGATAAAAATTCTATATTTCAACTAGTTTGTTCCTTTCAAGGCTACTACATGGCACTTTAATTGCGAAAAGTAAATGAGATGTTATTTGATTTTTTTTTTTTTTTTTTTTTTTTTTTAATATTCACCCTTGTGAGGTAACATACAACAGTCGTCATCTTGAGTAATGTGTAAATATGTATTTATTTTTATTCTGAGGTACTGATCAAGATTTTTTAAAGCAATGATCAAAATGTGAAATATATATATTTACTATAACAATCTTACATGTTTTGTTAGGTTTTCAGTACTAAAAAATATTTTTAAAAAATGAAGAATTACCGATAACATTTTAGATGCATAACAATTAAAGAAAAAATAATGATCCTTCTATTAGGTTGCGCCTATGATTCTGTCGCTTGAATTTAGTCCGATTTGTCACAATTTTCCTCGGGTTTTGTCCTCTTGGAGTTTGTCCTGCATTCGTAATAATCTGTTTAGTAATTCTAACAGAGTCTGTAAGAAGAATAACTGTATTTTCAAGTTTCATCATAGATTTAGATGTTATTCTACTTGTTCTTCCGGGAAAAATGACTGGGATACAGTTCTTTATCAGCAGTGTTATTCACATCTACTTTAATAAAGATGAGTGTGATTTTTTTTAATACCTGTGGGAAGATAGAAAACTGACTTATTGCAAGAAAGTAGTTTGACATTGTAACTGAAACGAACATAAAAAAAAAAAAAACTTAATTCAGTCTAATATCAAGTATCAAAATTTTATTCATTTTTCCAGTAGTTCATCTCCAACATAAGACTCGTAATACGAAAAAGGTACCACAGTTCACATCCCCAAGACATGTTTGGCCATATGTTAAGCAAACAATGCAAGAGGATTCATAAGGCGTCTCTTAAGAAAGAATCTTAGTATTTCAGATCACAACTCCTTTCTCGGAAACACCTTATCAGCTGATTTGTCTTATATACATAATTTTATACTATATGCAATAGTATCATATATACTTCTAGTATCATATTTATATTGTCAATGTAAATAGCCGCAATAAAAAATATCAATATCACATATTGAAATACTTTTTTTTTTTTTGTAGAATTTCAATCAAATCAAAATTTCAGATAATCCGGGATAAGGGCCGTGTTATGCATCCTCGAGCATTCTTTGCTTAATAGGCCAAACATGTCCTGAGGATGTGAACTGTTTCATGTTGGAGATGAACTATTGGAAAATTGGATGAAATTTTGATTTGAAATAACTTTATATTAGCCCGTATTAAGTTTGTTTTATGTTCGTTTCAGCTACAATGTCAAATGGTTTTCTTGCAATTGAGTTAGTCTATTATCAATTCCTATGCAGATATTTTTTAAAAAAATCACATTCTTTTACTAAAGTAAATGTGAATAACACTGCTGATAAAGAAATGTATCCCAGTCATTTTTCCCGGAAGAACAAGTAGAATAACATCTAAAATTTATGATGAAATTGAAGAAATAGTTATTCTTCTTACAGAATATGTTACAATTACTAAAGAAAAATTCCCTTGAATAAATTCTCCTCTGGACAGAGTTTCCGTCTCGAAAGATTAGGCAGAACGGGAATTCCTGTTCTGCCTAAAGATAAAATTGTATAAAATATTTGTGTATAAAGTGCTGGTGGGCCTTTAGGCAGAACAGAAAGACACCCATGGGTCACTTCCGTATCACCCACGTCAATTGAAAAAATGAAATCTTTGAGTTTTACGTCCCACGATTATGCCGGTTAGGCTAAAGGAGACGGTGATAATGAGAAATGAGTGAAAATGGTGGAATGAAGAAAGTGGGAGGAAACGGGAGAACCCCGAGAAAACCCACGAGCACGGTGTTTGTCCACCACAAAGTCCACACGGCGCGAGCTGGGATCGAACCAGGGATCCCAAGCACCGGAGGTGAACGCTCTACCACTGAGCCACCGCGCCTCCCCCCACACACACACGTCAATTGAGTCACGACTTTTGTTCAGAAGGTCGCTTCTCAGATCTGGTCTGAACCTATGACTTGAACAGACGTGGTGACCAAGAAATAACCGAGATAATATGAACTCTACGTCAGTATAGCGAAATTTTGTAGCTAATTAATAATGTTCATTACTTGAGCTCAAATATTCATATTTTTGATTATTATCAGTACCTATCTG